>NC_064765.1:30774488-31094309 GCF_011397635.1 Epinephelus fuscoguttatus | reverse complement strand
GTTTCAAAATAAATTGATCTCTTTGACTATTATGGAAGATGCAAAAAACATCAAAGAAAGTTCAAGCTTACAACATACATTTGTCAAGAACAATCTCAAGAGCCTTTTAAATGAATACCCCACTAATAATTCAACTGATCAATCATTGTCCACATACAGTAAGGCCTTGGGCTTCACCACAGTAGTCTGATATGTTTTCCTTTTGGACTAATCAATATCATCAGCCTTCACCCTGCCAACCCTGACCCACTCTATGCAGCTAACAGGAGAGGTCTTTGTTGTGCTGTGACCCCCTCTCTCTCCAACAGCACGGTTGTTGCTGACCATGACCACAAGGGCCACGAGGAGGGACCATTCACAATCTGGGAGTCCGCAGCCTCGACAAAAGCCCAGGTCAGCGCAAACAGCGCAAACAGACGGAGCACGGGTTTGAGCCTTCTGCTCTGTGGTCGAGCTACAGCTGGGACAGTCACTCTGGCAACTTGACCTTCACCTCTGGACCAGACCATGGCTTTGCAGGATAGAGAGGGGGCCGTGCCCTGCTCTGACTCCTGTGACTCTATCGGTAATGGCATTGATTACTGCTCCTAAAAAGAGGATTTGTGTGTGTGTGTGTGTGTGTGTGTGTGTGTGTTAGCATGGGCATGACTGTGTGTGAGCGTTGCAAATAGATACAAACTGATGGCCATGAATTATGGGGACAAGATGGATGTTGTATGGCTCTGCAGAGTATTTTGAATGATTTATAGTGATGACAAACACTTACTACCTCTAGGCGTAAAATACAAAGTATACAGTCCCTTTGGTCCCTACACCCTCTCAGCTCCATCTCACACCCCTCCCTTGTGGAGGACAAAGGGGCTTTTAGGGCCCTGATGAGGATGCAGTTGGAGTCATGGGGTGATGAGTTCTCTCCATCTCATCTCAATTACTGCTGTCATTAAGGCAACAGACCGTGAGGAGGAGGTAGCCCAGAGTGACACTTACAATACACTTAACCTGTGGAGAATGGATATGCTTCTCCACTGACTGAAATATGTAGAGATGCTGGTCAAATTTTAGGAAAGAAGACCTTTTTCCAACTTGAATTATGAATATAAAGTAGTCATATGTACACTAATAACCAACAATTAACCCTTCATTTTTACATTTTTAGCTGATAAACTCTTCTACTTTCTAATGCTTAAGGCCCAGAATTCATTGATGCTAAGGTTCATCAACACAAGATGGCAGGACTATGAAGCAACGATCTCTAAGTGTTTGTCTAAACGATAGGTTGTAATTTGAAATGAAGTGTATACTCACCCATAGAGGGCCTGGTCTCCAAGGGACACTAGTGAGCATTAGGAGAGGCCTGCAACTCACACTACACATGAATATTTAAGGACACACTGGGACTCTTCCATTTGACATCCCACAGGGGGTGAAGCAGACCCCTATATCCTCACTCGTGCCTCATTCCATTTTCTCCCTAACCCTGACCTCTGCCACCTTCATCACTTCTGTGTCTTCCCTCTCCTCACCTCTTTTTCAATCTCTCCTTTATTTTTTCTACACCTCCGATTTCTCTTCTCCTCACATCTCATGCTTGCCCGCTGTCTCTGTGGTTCGTCAGAGCTCAGAAGCCACTCAGGCAGATGAAGGGATGAGCACTTGTCTTTTCCCCTCTCTCTCGCTGCCCTGCCCAGCCAGCAGGCTGCCAGTGCGTGGAGGAGATTGAGATGCGGTAGATGATGCGGCAGCTGGTTCTTCTTTCGCTCTAATCACTCCCAGAGAGCCGACCATGGTTTGATTTGGTTTTTTACAGCCTGGCCTTATTTTTCACATCAGCGACGTGAATGCCCCCTCAAACCCTCGCCCCCCCCTACACTTTTGATCAAATTTGCACCATATGCCTTTGAAGGGAGATGAACCGACTGGCAGGCGTGCTTCTCTTTAACTCCCCTTCCCGGTGCAAGTGGTTTGATCAGGCCCCAGCCCTGATGGGGGCAAGCTCTCCAATCCTGAGACAGTATTATGTTCCCAAAATTGCCTGACTGGAGATAATGAAGGCCTATGATTTTTTTGGAGCAGTGCTCGCATCCAGCAAGAGGAGGAGACAAGGACTTGACTAAGGACGTGCTCACCAGACCGTTACTACCAAATCAGCTTCCTGAGGTAGAAATAGGCAGATATGGGCATCAAAGGAAAGGCCACACAAATCCAATCACCTCCAGCTTGATGTCTGTCCTGCACTTTCCGATACTCTCTCATTGCTGCAGCCAGTAGGATTAAAAGAGTTTTATTTCACCTTGAATTACCACAGTGTGCACCATGCAGTGTAATCCATATTGAAAGACTTCTGGGAAGAGTTTGGCCAAATGGGGAAAGGAAGGAGGGAGAATGGTGGGCTGATTGCTGAAATGAATGCCGTGTTGCCCCCATATCTTTGTCCCAATGAAATCCTTCCCTCCTTCAGAAGGAGAGCCAATCAATGCCCTTATCAACTGTCTCATCAGGCCGACTGGCCAAATTAGCCCTTGGCAATTCACAGAGTGACGCATAGTTTGTGTAATCAGGGACAAATCAACATCTAAGAAACAAGAGTATTCACTGGAAAAACAGTGAGCAGAACAGTTAACTACAGAAATGACCAGTGACAGAAACAGATGAAGATGATGATAAAGATCCAAGTGAACAAATCACAACCTTTAAGCATACACAGGTACTGAAAGATGTCTTGTACCCAAGATGCCCATTATATTGACAAGAATGTAGTAAAACAAAGCTAGATGCATGTTTAGATGAGCTTCAAAAGACTGACAGAAATCATTCTTAAACTACTTTCTCCTCCACACAGTTAGATCAAGCTCACCCACACACGCACACACACACACACACACACACACACACACACACACAGTCTCTAAGCTTACTGCCATGTGTATTTGCATGAGCGTGTAAGAGACCTATAAAACCAGTAACTGACAAATCAATACATGACTCAGGTGCAGCAAAGTGAGCGTTTGTGTGAGTTTCATTCCACCTCCTCTACCATGTTTGCTAATGGTGAAAAAAGGTCAACTGCAACAGCACGTCTTCTCCTCCTCCCCCTCCTTGTCAGTGGCACCCAGGATCTGGTTCTGCTTCTCCACTGGCTGTCACAGAGGTTTCCAAACAGCTGTGGAGGTTTAACGGCTGGAAAACAATAGCTTGTGTCTTTTCTTCAGCTCACAGGCACAAGCGTCTCTTGGCTCGAGTCCTCGCTAAAGTAGTAAGTAAAGAGTTAAGGGGCCTTGAGGGACAATCGGTCTTTAATTACTTGGTTGAACAGCAGCGACAGCTTGCTGATTAAGGGGATAAATAGTTCTGTAAAGTTGGGCCATGTTGCCAGAGATGATATCAATAGGTGTGTGTCATTTGTGTGTCTATTGCATGCATGAATCTATCTATGTTTGAAGCACACATCCCATCCTGCCATGTGTACGTGTAGTTAAACATCAGCTAACATGCTAGCTGGCAGTTTTGACTACAGCAGGGCTGGGAATCATTAATGAACAGTAATGAAGAGTGCAGGGACATCTTGTAACAGATGAGTTTGTGTGTGTTTGTATGTGTGCAGAAAACATCTTCGATACACTGCATGCAGCACGCCTATCAGCAGGCCATCACTATTGATTTATTAATGCTAGAGAATGCTGCTGCGCTAATTGAATTGAGATCCAGGAAGTCAGTTAATGTAGCTGACAGCGATACAGGAATTTAATCTCCCCAGTGCACAGAATTATGACTCTTCCCTATCTGCGCTGTCAGAGGGATAAATAGTAAATCAATCTTTTCTACAGTGGGCCCCACTCAGAGCTTATGCAGGATGGATCGTAACAACCGCTCTCTGTCTTAAACCATCAGCAATCGCTGCTCAAGCTGTTCAATTGGTTCATTGTCTCATCCCTTCGAAGATAAATCAAAGTTCTGGAAAAGGCTGCAGCCTGAGGCAGATGTAGTATTTAAACCCCATAATCATAAAACCTGTCATTATATAAAAAAAGACAATGTGCTCACTATAGCCAAATCACTTGTAACCCAATAGTTTATAGCCACCTACATTGTCCAAGTCAGGGCAATCACTCTTATGCTACACACTTCAAAATCCACTCCCAGCCCCGTCCAGCTGGTGCTGCGCCATCACTCCCCACCACTGTGCCCTTGAAAGACTCAGCCGACATCAGCGTTTCTATGCATAAGACCACCACCACTACAACAACCACTACAACTTCTTATAATATCAGAACCGCTGCCGTAGAGAGGCTCCAACATAAAGTCATTAATACAGGCCTGGTTTAATGTATATGTGTTTGTACAGCTGCTATTTAGCTGCCGTCTGATGGTAAAGGAAAGCTGTATCGCCAGGTCTCTGACAGCACTGTGAGGCTGACTGTCCAGAGGGGCTAAAGCACAAACGCTGGCAGGCAAGCCAGGCAGGGGCCTGGGGCCAAACCACTACAGTGTGCTCAAAAGCACCACCACCCAGCCGGCCAAGGTGTGTGGGCCTGCTGGCTGGGATCGGATGACCCTGGACAGTCGGCATGTGGATGTGCGCACACTGTATATAGTGTGTGTGTGAAAGCAAGAGCAGAGAAAAGGCACAGAAGCAAGTGAGCCATACTGATCATATAGTCACAAAAATTCATGAGCCAGAGAGGATACATATAGCTTTCCCCATGAGAATGTACAATGTAGCATAGAGAAAGGGATAAACAGAGAGAGGAGATGAGGATGACTATATTATACATTTATAATATACACTAACTGGCCAGGCGAGGGTAGAAAAGAAAAACAAATTTTTTGCTCTTTCTGTTTCTCTTCTCAGTGGTTAATGGATACATGAGTTATATACAGTACTTATTTTAGTCCCTTTAATCATGAGCTTTTATCGCATGTTCTGCCAAGACCTTCCACCAGTTGCTGGTCGTGCCTGCCAAGAGAAATGAATGAAAATGTAGAGAAACCAAATATTGTGGAGCCATGGCTCTGAAGTCAAAACCAATCTTTTTCTTCCCTTTGAAGAGCTAAGCTATAAAAGAAACACCTAACTGGGACCAGGTATTGTGTTCGCAGAGTGTGTGGATGAGAGATGGGGGAAACACTTTAATCCGGTTTAGTGATATGAGAAGAATTTGTGTGGTTAATGTTACCTGGCTAATGCTTGTGCAACATAAGCTCATGTAAGCTGTGCAAAGACAAAACAAATGGCCATGTCAGCATTTTCAACTAACACGGCTTAAGAACAGAAGAGGCAACATCATTAATCATTTTCGACATGCCTTGATCTGTATGAGAAAAAAAAAGCACATGTAAGTGTTCAAGACACAACATCTACAAATCACAGAACAGAGCTGTTTAGCAAAGTCCTCAACAATCAAATACATGAGAAAACATCCAGTCTAACATAGTAAACATCCTCAGAGATCAAACCCTCATCAGAGGTGTCGACCATTATCCTGGTGTGTCCTTAATGGATGGAAAGCCTGCAGAGTGGATGAGAGTCTCTGGTCAGGTCTGATCCGTATGGCCGCTGCATTAGATGGGGCCAGGGCTGCGGCCACTGAAGCTCTCAGGCCTGGAGAGTAGTACTTAATGCTCGGGGAGAGTGGGGGACCTTCCTGCCCACAACGTCCTACCCTGTGCCCCTTGGAAAACCACAGCTGACCACCGGGGCACTGGGAAATGAAACCGAGGAAACCACGGGCCAGGCGAGAGCAGCGAGGCGGCCGACACCAAGGCGGAAAAAACAAAGAGTCGGGCCTTTTGGCGGCTTGGTGGTCGGCGCTGATGGAGGTATTAAGATATTAATTGCTTTTTGACTTGATTTTGTTAAGGGAGGAGGGCAGGGCCTGCGGCTTCTCACACAGCGGCCAGTGTAATGGTGGAGAGGCCTGACGGGGCAGAAAAGGTTCGGCATGGGCTCCATGCTGAATAGGAGAAATCTCACAAAGGAGACCTGTTTTTATACTTCAAAGTGATGGTTCCAAAAACTGTTTGAGGATCACAATAACACTGATATTACTAGTAATCTAGGAGGTTCATATTGTTCAAGATTTTTACAAGCTTTCATACATATAATTCTGAATAATTGCAGAAATGAAAGTTCAATGAAAAGGCAATGTGCAAGTGAAACAAGGATATGGGCCAAAATTAAACTCATTAAGAAATAGTTCAGCATTTTGGGAAATAATTGTATTAACCTTTTTGCCAACTTAGATAAAATCAATACCACTCTCATATCTGTACATCAAATATGAAGCTATGGCCAGCAGACAACAAGCAATGATGGCCCTTTCTCCCTCATTCCAGTCTTTAAGCTAAGCTAAGATAACCATCTTCTGGTTGTGGCTTCATATTTAGCAAAAACATGACGTAGATTTCTGGGGTGGAGCAGGAGACACATCCCCCTCAATATTTAGAACATGTGTAATTGTCCACTCCAACAAAATCTGGACAAAATTAAAGACATTTGAACCATAAATTGATGCAGAAAATGCACAAATTTGGAGCATAATAATTTAGAAGAATGCAGGAAATTAAGTGTTTGACACCCAAATTTTTCTGGCAGAAGACCCCCAAACCACCCATTTCATATGAGTCCCTCCCAATGTTTAAAGGAAACCAGCAGACAGATATGTGACTGGCATGGTTTTCCTCTTCTAGCTCTTGGACAGAAGGTGGTTAAGGGTATTTCCAAAAAAGTCTGGCCCAGTGGGCCAGGTATTTGTGCCCTAATGCCCTCCAAGACTTTTTTTTAACAATGTAAGAACAAGTTCACCATTTGGCTGTTGTCAAAGTTAATGTTAATAAAACAGTTTACAAAGTCACAGTGAATGAGCAGACAGTGCACTGAAGGCTAAATGTGTCTCCCATCATAGACTGGGTTAACCCCACTGAGGTGGTAGTGCGTCAGCTGGGGGTGCAGCCTGCGTACACGACAGCAGACATAAACAGCAGCGCAGCAGCCCTGACGCAAGGCCACGGCCTCACACACACTCAGAAAGAGGCTAAGGTTGCACTGGGAGAAGTGAATCACCAACCCCCGGTGATTCAGGACACAGAACCTATACTTATGGGCTGCTGTGTTCGTGAAACTGTACTCCACTGCATGTGTGCGTGGGAGTGGCGTGCGTCCGATGCATATGCGTATATGGCGCAGGCAGCTGCCAGGGGATGGGCAGGGAGCATTACCATCAGCATCTCTGTGGATCAAGGAGAAGCCCCCAGTAATCCTGGCCTCTCTCCAGGCTCCCACACACCGCAATTAGGATTAATCCTTCCCTCCTCCCTCCTAGCAGCAGAACAACAGAGAACGATGGAGTGAGTTTCTGTGTTTGTGTGTGTGTGTGTGTGTGTGTGTGTGTGTGTGTGTGTGTGTGTGTGTGTGTGTGCATGTATATGGGTGTGTGGTGTGGATGTGGGGGGCAATTAGCCAACTTTGTACTTGGGGTGGAGATTCCCCCCCTAAAACCGCCAGACGACCACTAGGCTGTGGGACTGTGGGATTGTGCACACACTCGTTCACAATGCACACACACACAGCCTTGAAATATGGAGGGAGGGTAACAAATTGACCAAAGTGGTGGCGATATAAACAACTGTTTGACCAGTGGCCACATAATTGGCTGTAAAGCAGGAAGAGTTCTCACTATCTACAGGGAGTTTTCCCACCACAGTATTTCATCACCACAGAATGTGTCACTGTGCAGACATATAGTTTTATTTTTCTCTAATTCCAGCTCTATCATATACTCTAATAGGCCATGGGTTTTTAAAATGTATCATACTGAATCTTTCTGGAAAAGTCAGGAACAGTGGAGTGTATGCCAGAGCAGAGAGTGTGAAACCTGATGTCAGTGTGTCTGGAGTCTCTCTGAAGGTTAATTATGGCTTTCGCTTGGTTTGACAGATTACCAGCAAACAGCTAAGGTGCCGCTGCTGAGTGCAGATTAAATATCTGCAGGGCAAACACAACCCACAGGGTCACTAGGCAGAGTCTTAGCACCGACAAGAAATATGCCCAGGTGTATTTGAGGTGAGGCAGGCTTGGCTAGAGAGATTCTGATCCCTCACACTAAATTACAAAACATGCAGTTAGTCAATTGCTTTCTAAAATAAGCATTTTCTGATCTGACACTAGCTGTTGTCTGTGCTCAAAAAACAACAACATTCAAATAATTGTTACTACTTTCTACTTGGTTAAGATGAGGAAAAATTACTGGTTTGAGTTTAAAGCTGCAGTTGATAACTTTTAAAAGTAAGTCCTGCTTCTGCATATTGCTTATTATAATGAAATCAACCAGAGCCGAGGAGTCTGTAACGCAGCTGTCAACTATATCAATTGTTTCTTAACTGCAGTAAAACTGTCAAACTAGGCAGCGCTGATCAAATATGATACAAGATTCTGCTACTGCATTGCCTATGTCTCATCTCAAATGTTTTCAGAAACAGATTTTAGTGTACTGTTTAGCAGTAAAACGAGAAAGTTTTTGACCCGGCTGCCATATACTGTAGGAAACAGTGAACCCAAAATCAAGCACCGCTCACTGGCCGGAGCAAACTTTCTTACAGTTTGACTGCAATTAACGAAGCGACTGACATGATTGAGATCTGCATTATTTGCCGTGTACCACAGTATATTCCAGTAAATGCCATTAGAAAATAAAATAGGTGGGAGGAGGAACCTGATTTTTTCATGTTTCATGTACTATAACAAAAAGTTATGAAGTTTATAAGGTCAGTTTAGAAATCTTTAAAAACTTAGGGTAGGCCAACTGTTTAGTTTTGCACTTCCATAAAGTTAGGGGACTGAAATGAGACAGGAGAACTTTTATTACCTTGTACAGGTTGGTTAATCCCCCTGTTAAACATGTAAAGGCTTAAACTGAAGCCATGATGACATCATGAAGGTTAGTTTTTCAATCTTTTGAAACATACCTCCAGAGCCACACTATACAACCGTTTTTACAGGCTTATATTAGAAATAATTCTTATGATGAGTCAGCTGAACTTCATGTGTAAATTTGGCATAGGGCCTTTAAAAGAAGAAATGTCAAAGACTTTGAAAATCATGGTCATGTTTAAAGGAAAATTAACTTGAATGAGATTTCTCACACACAAATATGAGATTTACATTTGAGTTTTGCAAATTAAACTTTAGCAAGTTGTGTGAAACAGTGCTTCACCTAGCCATTCACTAATGAGGAAATCAGTAGTGTAACTGCCCATAGCCTGCTACAACATAAGTTGTTTGAATGTGCAAAATATTGTTAGTGTGAATGTGTTTTGAGGGTTATAGTGTGAGTGGATAGTTCATGTTTAGTCAAGTGCAAGGATGAATATGAATATTTGGTGCATCATTTATTAGATCTTCTAGCCATATTTAGCCATGTTCTGTTGATGTGCTTTTGTTTATATATTTTCAGAAGGAAGTTAAAGTATGGGTGTGCGATATGATCGATATTAGATCGTGAAGGATTAGAATGTGTTGTGTTGTGTGACGATCTGACAAAGCAGAGAGATCGTAGAATCATCTATAGGGCAAGCCATGGCTGAAAACGAAAGTAAAATGGAGGAGTTAGCCCCTAAAAAGAACTCCAACTCCATCGTATGGAATTGGTTTAGCTTTTCCCCAAACGACAAGGCGCAAACAACGGTGATTAGCAAAGTTTGCACAGACAAGGTTCGCACGTCAGATGGCAACACAACGAACCTTTTCAACCACCTGAAGAGACAGCATCCTAAACAGTATGCTGAGAGCCAAACAGCAAGGGGACCAGCCAGAGGTAACAGGTAGCGTTTAACCAAAACAAACCACTTTAATACAGGTATTCGATAAAGGCGCTCCGTATGAGAAGACTAGCAAGCGGTGGAAAGAGGTAACAGAAGCAGTTACTTTTTACGTCGCAAAAGATATGATTCCCATCAAAACAGTTGAAAATGAGGGGTTCAAAAAACTGCTCAAAGTAGGTGACCCGCGGTACGAGCTGCCCAGCCGTAAATACTTCTCCAGCACTGCCATTCCACGTCTGTACTCAAAAGTGCCATTAAAACTTTTTATGTTGCAGGAGCGCACTTTATAGTGATGCTGTTGATTACCATTTAGTATTTTACGTTTTTGGCACATGTTGGGCAAAACTGCACAAACTATTTAAATTAAAATCTGTTCAGAAAGGTTCTTTGGTCTAAATTGTTTGTTTTTTTTCTTTTAGGATTTTACGTTTACATCCATTTTACATACGTTTTACATGTTTTACATAGGGAAATAGTTTGGCTGCACTGTTCAGAAACTTGCAAATTAGTCTAAAAAATCAACATAAAAAAGAATCGTGATAGGCAGATTCATGTGACTCTTCTATTGTTAAATTGTTGAGCATCATGCAAGTTTGTGCTATTTCGTATTTCTTCATTTCAGTACAAGTTAAGAGACGTATGACCAAGAACTGATGTCAATCTGATGCTTCAGCCAAGCATCTAATAAAACACGTACATAATTGGTCAGTTATAAAAAGTAATGACGGATGTAGATTTGTGCTATCATTTCTCACCTGTGGTTGCCACTAACATTTTGAAGTGCCAGAAGTGATTTGCCTGATGGGTGTTGGCAGTAGTCATGAGGGTCAGTGGGGAGATGAGCAGGGTGGGGAGAGGTGTCAGGGTGGATGGCCTGTAACACACCAAACCTCAAAGCTCACGCCTTCACAACTTCGGAGCTACCCTAACTAACCACTTCCACATGAAAAAGGAAACAAAGCTATACGTTTCTGCATTGTATGTAGAGGCTGATTTTACCCACTCCCCGATTGTATCATTTATTAAGACAAATAAACACAGCAATACTTCCTCTCACAACAGCTGCCGTGTTTACAACTGCAACACTTAAAAGCTTTACAGTTGTAAAAAAAAAAATCCTTCTGCAATTCTCTATTAAACGATCTCCCCCTCACAACCTATTATGGTATTTCCCTTGTAATAAAAAGTCAGGGAGTGCAAAATGTCCCCAATAGGCAGCTGCACGCTACAACTAAAGCGTCAAAATCATTTCCAGACTGCTGCGCTACGGATCAAGGGGAAGGAGAGGCACAGGGAAAGGAAACCAAGGCAAAATAAATTAATTGCAAATGTATCGTAGAGGGGGGCAAAGGGGAAAGATTGGGGCAATTTATCTGCGCTGATGGACGGGGACAGGACCAGTAAGCTGAGGGTGAGCAGCATGAGGCAACTGAAGAGCAGCACAGGCGATGAGATGCACAGATTCAACCAAGTGAAAGATGGGCCAAGTGGACAAGAGGAGAGCAGCAGGGTGGTACATAGGCAGTCATGTTTGAGTGCATCTGAGAGCCGCGGCAGATCTGTTAATCTTTAAGAAAGCTGGCTGCTGGAGGCTGAGAGGCCGAGGGGGGAGAGTTTGATTTGGGCCGTGGCTGTGACAATGATAAACGGCCCAGGGAAATAGGCTACGGAGATCAGTCAAACACCTGCCCTGCCCTGCATGAGCTCCACTCAACTCAAACAAGATGCTGGAGCAGGAAGTGCAGTGTGCCAGCTCAGGAGGGAGGAGGCTGCTCCCTGCCACTTCTCCCTTTGTTCTTTTAAAGCCACAAATACATGGACAGGATTATCAATACCAAAAGAGGAGCAGGACTTATGGCTTTTTAACAGTATCCACGTAGTATGTCCAAGTATAAACTGAATTTGACTGTACTGTCATGTGACACAATTTTAAGATATACTTTTTAGATCTTGGTCAGTTATCAGAGAAACAAGGTGAGCAAATGTTAGTGGCAGCTCGGCTTCAGCCCTTGCTGTGCTTAACAGCGTCACAGAAGCACTGATTTTTAACATGAAATTGCTTTATTCACTGTTTTCACAGGTTTAAATCAACTGGTCTATTTGTTTTGGAGAGGAAGAGACCTCTGTGGATAATACGGCTCCAGGTAAAAACCTCCTGAACAATGAACAATAAAGGAACTGGGGGACTGGGATTGGAGAAAACTGGGAGAAACTTAACGCTGCTATGTTTGTTATTGTTTTGATTGCAAGACCCCTAGCGGCAGAAAATAACTATTATATGTTTAAGTTATTAAGTAAATGTATGCTGAGAGTAAATTATTGCTGTCATTTCCCAAATAAATGCATTTAAGTCCACCTGACATATTTCAATAAAATAATATAAACTGTGTAAACAAATGTGTTAGATGTGCAAAATTCCTTTGAAATTCTGAATTATTATATATTTCTTTTAATGAAGCACAAACAAAATACACTGGTCTTTTATTTCTCTTTATTCCAATGTGCAATTTTACATTATAAATAAAGCAAATTGTCTACTGACAGAAAGAAAACAAATATACTCTATCACTAACATAACCTGAAGCAACAGGCTGCATTCAGCAAGACATTCTGTTTCATACTGCCGTTGTCTTGTTCTCGCTTCCTGCTCAGGCACATGTAAATAGGCTGGAAGGTAAATTTGGCGCTGTTCATTAAAATATTAAAATAATGAATACATTTGTGTCTTTAGTTTTACTGTCGGCTTTGATGCATGTATTCTCACAAAACTCCCCGATCAAATATTTTCCACAAGTCAACAATTAAATTATGCTAAAAGTTACACGAGCGCATGTGACTGACATTATGGTTTATTTAACGTTTACCCAGATTCCACAGGATTTATAGGTCTCAGTAGACCAAAATGTTTTTCTGAAAATCAGTGTTACAATAATGAAAAACATGTTAAAAAATAAAGATAAAATCTTGAAAAAAGAAAATCAAAAGAAACAGTTAAAAGGCGCCAACATGGAGGAATGGCACTGGCTGTATTGACGCAGCATCTTAGAATAACTGTTTTAATTGAGCAGCAGTAAAACATGAAATGTGAAACACTGAGTGCCACACTGCTAGAAGTGAATCTCGTAAACAAAGATTGATCCTTTTGGAGCCTACATATCCTTTGCTGTTTTTTCCCCTCTGCTGGTATAATTCAATAAAAGCTTGACAGCAAATATTATTTTGTGTTAGAGAAAGTTTTGTAAGCCTTAAGTGGAATCAGGCCTGAAAGAGATGCACACTGGTCCTATCATGGGGAAGAGACAGGAAGAGAGGATGAATATATAGCATATAAGTGTCCAGATGAGTCGACAGCAGCAGTATTGTTAACTGTCACTGTCTGCTTGTAGACAGTGATGCCAGGAAACCCTTAACAAACAATGTGACTGAATATCTGTGTAGAGTTTGCATGCTCTCCCAGCCCCACGTGGGTTTTCTCCCACACAGTGGCACCCCAAAGGGCGGCTGGGGGGGCATGGCCACCCTGATACAATTGCTACACCCCTATGAAAAATTTCTGGGGCTACCACTGCTCCTACAAACCAAAAACATGCAGATAGGGTGGCTGGTTACTCTAAACTGCCTATTCTGTAGGTGTGAGCATAGGTATTGTCTGTCTCTGTGCCCTGTGACTGACTGGTGACCTGCCAGGGTACACCCTCTTGCCCAATGTAAGCTAGAGCTGGCTCCAGCCCCCTGCGATGCTCTAAAGGATAAATGAGTATAGCTAATGGATGGAATTGCTAAAGGTGTTTAAAATTCAAACATCATCCCCTCTCCTCTGACATCCCCTGTAGCAGACAGACCCAACAGACCTGCCAGAGTGAATTTACCTAGTAAAGTGAATTACAGGGTGATAAACGATACTTTGGCAGCAAGGCAGTAAACTGCTGAGAGAAGCTAAATACTAATGTAATTTGTCAAGGAGTTTATAAGCTGTAAGTGCTGCGATGAAATGACTGCTCTCATTGGAAGCGCTAAACAGGAGGAGGAAACTCTTTGTTTTGCAGCCTAATCGACCTCTGGGAGACCAGCGGAGAGGAAACGGTTAAAATGTACTGTTACTGTTTACACCAGTGGTTGTGTGAGAGGAGGGACAGTGCTTTCCTATATGGTAAACCAATGTACTGTACTGTAAAGCAGAGGACATTTTAAGATAGATACTACTGCTGATGTATGGGTGTCTTATGAATAAACATTTTCTGGTTTAACCTCTTAATTTCCATATGGGAGGTCTCTTACATCTGGGGAAACTAGATCCTAAAAATATCTAACTCAACTTGCCCCAGACTCTACCCGACCTACATGGACGGACACACAAACACACATGCACACAATCCTCCCTGCATACACACAGACACACACTCCCTATCACTGTGGCTCTGCTGTGTTATGCTGTGGGAGGCTGAAGTGGCCTTTGTGGGCTGAGCTGAATATCTCCGTCCACTCTGGCAGGGCCTCAGAGTGCCTGCTGCCGCCTGCTGCCTCAGCCCTGGGCACGGGCTGCCAGCCGGCCCGCCGACCAACCTCCCTGAACCCCTGCCAAGCTCCTGACGCCACCCTGGGTGGTCCTGCTTCATGCGGCTCTGGCAGGGCCCTGCTCAAATCACCCCCCCCTCCCCTCCTTACCCTACCTCCCCTCCTCTCTGGCTCCCTCGGCAGCCGCAAACAACCTCGCTGTGTTCCCAATGTGGAGCTCCACTGAGAATCAGTCAATGTTGCAAGTTATATTTTTATCATAAGGGAGGATGTGGATGTACTGTATTTTTGAGGGTTTTAGAGAAGTGAAAAGTGAAAAAGAATGTCTGTAGGCAGGGACGTTTATATTTAGTCTGCATATGAATTTGTGTTTATATATTTGCATGCTTTTTTGGGGGGGGAAAATGTTACTGATGATTCACACAAACTGAAGGGAAGCAAAGATGTCTTTTTGTTCAAGACATATCAACCTCTGGATAAGTCTCTCTTTGGTCTTGCACAACTTTTTCCTCCACATCTAACTAGCTGTCTCTTTCTGTTACTTCCTATCCTTCTGTCTCTCCTTAAGTCAATGAACCACGACCAAAAGTTAAAATCATCAAGACACAGCTCTGAAATCATCCACCGGGCAGGGCACTGCACAGGGTTACAGTGATGAGTTGGAAACCGACTGTCAAATTACATGACGAAGACTCCGGATTCTCCTGTTACAGATATCACAGCAGGCAGCCAACAAATCAAGCCTGCTTGAGCCAGAGCGGCGCTCCCATTCCCCGTCTCCCTGCTTTGGAGTTGGGAGTCATGTTCCCGCGGAGCTCTGGAGGTAATTGTGCCACGCTCCTACACTCCATATGACCACCCTTCTGTTGCTCTGCTGCCCTGCCAAAGGAAACGCGCTCCCTCTCTCTGTCTGTCTTGTCTCTCTGTCTCTCGTCCAGAGATTCGTGACTCCTGCACCTGATTGCGGACGATTAAAATCATTAGAGGTCGTTAGCGGGAGTCACTTACCGTTTAGCTTGCTGTGTAGGTTGGGTGGGGTCCAGGGGGATAGAGGGGGTGTTACAGGAGCTTGTGGGGGGTGGGTGAGGGTGGGGTGTCAAAGGAAAGACGAGTATCACTCACTCCTCTGACCTAAACGAAAGCATTACGAGCTGCCAGACCCCAAATGCACATACAAGCACAAATATCCTTCTGCCCCACCCATCCACCTCTAACACACACACACACACACACACACGCATGCCAAAACCACCCAAGCTGCCACTGATACCATCAGCAAAAAAGTCTCTGAAGAAAAGCGCCAATGTGTGTATTAGCAGTGTGTGTAATCACAGGGCCTTTGGGGACCCTAATGGATTAGCACACTAACACACTGTCAACTCTGGGCCAAGCCGGGCCCACACTTACACACAAAATGCTAACATTGTCAAATGACACAATCACTGGAGCTGGAAAAGTCCTAATTGCCCCTGTTAGACATCAACAGAGGACTTCATAATACTCAAATGACTCATTTTTTGTGCCCGATGTTTTGAGGCAGTTGATTAGAAAAAGGCAACAATACAAACAGTGTATTTACAACAAGTGATCATCATCAGCTTTATGAAAATGTACTTGCTGTCAAAAGTGTGTATGACTGCCTTATTTTGAACACAGATGCAACACAGATGTGTTTATCCCAGTAAGTTGCAGCGATAACTGCAGTTGGTTAAAACGGCCATATATTAACTCTGATGTGCTTGAAAACATGTTGCCGTTAGACCGATCCTATCTGTCTGTCACTGACTGGAGTGGCTGGACAGCTGTTGTAGCCAGTGCATGCTGTGAGTGGATCACCGGGCTGTAAGGCATGAATAATAGATGCTGTTTATGAGTGTATGTTTTCCATCTGACCCCTGGGTCTACAGTGAAAACTGCAGCAGGCCTCTTAAGGGGATGAAGGAAAAGCAGGAGAGCGTAAGAGAGAGAGAGGGACAGATGAAGCTCGCCCGGGGAAGGCGATGGGTCATTTAGTGCCCAGGGACCCCCCATCAGCCATCAGTGACATGTTCAATCAGGGCTTGTAGTGTTATACACAGAGAAAACACACACTTCCCTGCTGCTGCCGATACTGAACAGTGAGTGCTGCTTTCACACCACTGTAGGGAGACAATGCAGCGTTTATGTTACAGTGGGGAGCATCATGAAAGCAGCCTTACATTAAACTCTGCGAGTGCACACTCATGGCTTCTCGACATATATTAACCCACAAGATATGTAATGAGTTTTTAATACAACCCTGTCACATATCAGGCAGACAAACACTGGATATGTTTATCTCTTGTGTCTCCTGCAGTGGGAAACATACTGATTGAGGAGAGAGATATTTGGGGCTTTGAATATTACGACCCGACCCAAGGGCCCGGTACAGCCTGACTAATGAAGGTCAGCCCTCTGGTACAGGTTGTGGGGCCCAGACAGTGGGGTTAACCTGCTTCGCTACTGCTGGCAATTAGGTAAGGCAGCCCAGAGCTGCTTAAGAGGCTGCGGGCCTCAAGATTCACACAGCCGGCCCAGAGTGGAAGCCTCTCCCTAACACTGTTCCTAATGACACAGGGGTCAGAGAATGTGCGTGTTTTACAAGGGTGGTTACGGTCTGCGGGTCCTGTACAGTACTCTCACATGTCGAGAGGTTTTGGTTTGAGGATCAAGAGGAAACAGAGGGGTCGTCACAGCTCTGGTTGCTCAGGCTGTAAACCTCAGTTGAGCCTTGAACCCCCCGCTATCAACTCCACAGCCTGTCGGAGGCCTTTACCTTGATCTAAAAAGAATGTGACTTTGTTGTGAGGTGACAGTAAAGTTAGTGTAAGCATACCCCATGTTCAGAAAGACCTGTGGCCGGAGTACCACTAGGTGGCATGGTCACTTTGAACACACACGCACACACACATGCACACAGACAAAGCAAACCACTGAAAAATAAAGACCGCAGATGTTTATATGTGAGGCGCAGCACTGTGGCATTTCATTGCGTTCACAGCTTGATGAGTAAGATGTTTTCCTACATATCTGATTGATACAGAGATAACTGCTGACAAACGCGAAAGGCACAATAGCAACAGGACAGAAACTGCAGTTTCCGGAGCATTATGTGAAGAATAAATGCTGATCAATAAGATATGTAAAAAGTAACACAGAGATATGAACTCTGACTGCCTTTGGCCTTTGTACAAGCAGCATTATGTAGTCACCAAAGGATGTTATGTCTTCAAACATTGCTCACCGTGAGATTGTAACCTGCACATTCAGCAGAGTCACTGTGTCAGCAATTCTCGGAATGAGCTGCGCAGATGTTATTTTGGTGCTGTATGAAATCACTAAGAGGAAGAATGATAAATAAGACAGATAATGGTTCACAGTGTGAGAAATGTGTGTGCTGTATTTAAATGTGTGTGTGTGTGTGTGTGTGCGCACACGCGCGTGTGTGTGTGTGCATTCAAGTGTGCTTGCTTGTTTGACTCTGTGTGTGTGTGTGTGTGTGTGTGTGTGTGTGTGTGTGTGTGTGCGTGTGCGTGTGTGTGTGTGCGTGTAGGGGTGCATATCTGTGACCATGCCTGTGTGTGATCACAGTTTTAGCCTGCTGAATAATTCAGTGTCCCCCCTGTGTCAACACTGACACTAACTGGGGGGAGCCATTAAAGATCCATGAGGAGATCATTACAGGCCGCTGCCCCGGCCTTCTCCTCTGCAGCCACCCCTCCACTTCCCTGGGGCAACTCCCTCGCCAAACAGTGGGGCCTAACCCCTCAACATGAGCTCACTCTCCCGTCCCGGAGCTGCTAGAAGGGCTGGGAGGTCAGAGGTTAGCCAAGCAAAGGCATGACCCACGGCACTAATGCACTTGTAACACTTTAAAACACTTTGGCGAGAGTTAAACAGAACACGCTCTCAAGGAGGACCACACAGAGGGCCCGCTGGCTACTCTTTCTCCTTTTTTTCCTTTTCCCCTCACTCACTACTTGCTCTGCTTTCGCTGTTTCTTTGGCTGCCCTTACAGGCCCGAGGTTAGAGGAAAGTGAGATGTGTAGTTGCTGTCTTCCTTCCCTCTCCCTTTTCTCCTTCATTTAACTGCAAACTGATACACTTTTGTTTATACAATTCCATGTCTTGAACTCAGTTGTCCTAAAACAGCACAGATGGATTTGGTTGCTGGTTTGAGAATTAAGTAGTATGCTACAATATGTACCTGAATGTGCATTAAAAAAAAATACTTCTGCACTTACAGAGACCTCAGAGCAAACCTATGCATGATAAGCATAAGTTCACATGTCCACTCCACCCGCTGCATCTCCCCTACACCCCCAGAGACCTCTGACTGTTATCATGTCATATGAGACCATCAGAGTGGGCCGAGGGCATCAAGCACAGTCAACAATTAGCTCACACTGGCAGTCCCCCTTGGTGGCAAATCCAATCAGGTAAGAGTTATCACTGACTGTCTTGTCTCTGACCAGCATCACACAGGCTGATACTGGGAGTCCCCACCACCTCTGAAACACACTCAGATTTCATTTGCCTCCGCTCTAATCATGTGGGCCTGAGAAGATGACTTTTCCATAAATTTAAAGAAATACTACAAGTATGAGTACATTCTTTAAAATGGGATGAGATGGGCTTCATTTTAGAAACTGTGGATGTTTTCAGTTTCAGGCAAAAGTAAAAAAATCTTTAATATCTGTTCTGGTCTAGCAGGTTAGGTTAACCTGGTGTAAACTTCTACTCCACCCCATTTCCGTGAATGCAATTGTGGTTATCTGTTGGTACTGTAAAAAGCCTCTTAAGGAGGTCGGGCTGGTGTCATTTTTTACTGATGGATAGGGTCAGAGGGTCAGCCAGCCGCCAGAGTGGCAGCTGTCATTTGACTGATGACCAGTGTCCCTCCTTCCACCAGGAAGTAGAGGTGTGTGTGCTGGAGGCTGTGGAGTGTGTGGTTAGCTGGCAGGTCAGTGGTGAGGCCAGAGTGGTCTGGCTCTAGCTACCACGAAGCTCTCAGGCAGCAGTGGCAGCCCAGAGCACTGACTGATAGTGGGCATTATCATTTGTTAAGTGCCCCCTTCGCCTCTGGTCAGGAACACTTAACACTGCCTGTGGTCACTAAATGCTGCTGGACTGCCGGTAGCAAGGTAAAATATTCATTGTTGCGGAGTGGTGGTTTTCCTCTGCACCAACACTAAAAGCCTGGCTTGGTTTTGTGTTTTTAACCAGGGCCCTAAAACCAGGCCGCACAGGAGTGGCCTTTTACTGGACAATGTAATGGACCTCAATAGAATCTGCAAACTTCACCACAAAATCACAGGCATTGAAAAGATTCGGCCACAATGTGAATGGAAGATCTGTAATATATAGGACAAATATGGAAAGACCTGTAATTAAAGGAATACTTCACCCCCTAAATGATCATTTGTATATCAGTTACTTCACCCTGTAAATTTGTGAAGAAAACGTTGTTTGCCTCCATGGTGAGCGAAGAATCAAATACAGAGAAAATTCTTGATGAACTGAAGTTATAGGGGTCCACGTTCGAAAACAGAGACCCAAACTCTCACACAACTTGTGCAGTATAATCCAAGTCTCATTTATTTAATGTATGATCAATACTTCCCAAACACATGCATCTTCCCTAAAACCTTCGCATCAAAAACTGAGATGAAGGTAAAACTTATCTGTGCTCTGCTCAAAGCCAGACTCCATTGACAAACACGTTAATTTTACCTCGCTGAACATGGCAACTGCTGGTCTACCACTGCCTCGATCAGTTTGTTTGATTGTGTGACTCTGGTGTTCTGAAGGGTTAGTTCAGATTATACTGCAAGAGTTATGTGAGAGTTTGTAAATGGTTGATTTGATTTTTTGTTGTTGTTAAATGTGGACCCCTATGAGTTCCATTCATCAAGAATTTTCTCTGTTTTTTGGATTCTTCTTTCACTGGAGGCATGTGGACAAAGCAAATCTTTCTTCACAAATTCAGTGCAACGCAAGGTGATTAAGTGATAAACAACTGGTCATATGCAGGGAGAAGTATTCCTTTAAGAAAAACAACATCCTTGTTTGTCCGGTAGATTTGACATGATAAGCAACGTCCTTGCTAAATTTGACAATTTGCATGCTTGCACTAAATCGCAAGCTGACGTGAGCATGGTTTGCTTTTCAGATGTACTTTCTGAGGGGGATTTTCAAACTCCAAATGTCCAAGAGAAAATACATTTCTTAAGTAGGTCAGCAAGCTTTGCTTTTCCTTTTTTCAGTGAATGTATGAATCACCTGTGGTACTCTTGTATTTGGAAGATTTTGCCGCTTGTAACCTTCATGAGTGCAGTCACATATCTGACAGTGGGGGGACTTCCCAGAAGACCCTTGCAGTCTGCCCCCTCTTTAACCAAACTGTGTGGCATTTACAACTGTGTCAACAATCTGAAAAGACTGTGCGAGTGTACTTTCTCATTGCTGACTTGTTGTTCTGTGTCTGTTGTGGCCACTGTCTGCAGTATTGTTGGGTGTCAAGTCACGGAGTAGTTGAACAGACCCTCCATTTTGCTTGGTTTTAATGGGGTTGACAGAGGAGCTCCCACCTGTGGTGAGTCTGGCATTTAGCAGCCCATAAACTTCTCCCCCCTCTTTCGCTCTCTCTCAGCCGTGCACACACAAACACACCACAGTTAGTATCAGGTGCTTGTTTCCATGTGATCTGTTTCCAGTTTTGTCTGTGTCCCAGTTCGGCTGCAGGCTATGGTGTCTAAGCACCACAGAATGAAGTTAGAAGTGAGGGTGGTTTCTCCCCCTCTGGCTCTCGTGGCAAGCTGAGACCTTGGGGTTGTGGGGTTCTGTCGGGGAGCCCTGCCCCCAAGGGTGCTTGGTGGCATGCTTGGTCAACCTAGGCGCAGCTCACAGGAGGCTTGAGGCCAAGCAGAAGCCAGGCTGTGGCAGGTGTGGCTATGGGATATGGGAGGAAACAGCCACATGCATAGCCACATACTGCTGCTGCAAGATGCAATACCGTACCTCCTGTGCTTTGCAGAAGTTAACTCAGTTATAAAATAATTCAAGCACATGGAAATGGAAATATGTAGAGATGTTGTTGTTTACCATTATTGTTCATGCAAGTGCATGGATGTGTCTCTCAGATGAAATGAACAACCAGATGTGTACTCGACACACTCAAAAACTATAACACTCTTACAGTCATACCTAACAGCTCCTTTAAAGGCACTCCAGCGAGTATCAGAAAAGGAGAAAAGGAAAGGGGGCAGGAAATGACTTTTAACTCACAATAAAGCTGAAGATTTTTTTTATGGTGTTACAGAATCCATGGAGCTGAATAGCATGAGGCCTGGCCTGCAAAGCTGATGTACATAAGTCAGTGAAGGACATATGTTGGATTTATTACCGTCATCAATCATAACCTGCAAAAATGGATTAAACTGAAACAGAAAGCAAAGTGTCTTCAAACAAAAAAAAGAGAAAAAAAAGAAATTGCAAAATTGAATATGAAATTTCATCTGTGGTGTAAGATATTCTTTTCCAGGCCCGGGCCAGACGTCCACGAGAACTCACAGGAGTGAGTCGCTTTTATTTACCCAATGTATGATAATGATCATTTGTCATTAGGCAACCTACTGGTGGGAAAATGAAAGCTGACCAATGAAACCTCACTGAGGGTCTGAGTAACAGGAGGTCACAGACAGGAGGCATCAAATCACTGGTGTGTGACTCCACTCAAACCACTGTGGAAGATGTGGGTCTGGGTCTAAAGAGAGTTCTCGTGAATTTATCAAATAAATACCTCTTCATGTGTGGTTGATAACTTGTAAATGGCCTACACACTTTCAACCTCAACACACACACAAAACTGCAGGGAAAGAATTTCAGAGTAAAAGACAGGGTGATGTTGTTGTGGTTTGCTAAGACCAGGTGAGACCTACGCCACTGCTTCCATGACAGTAGAAGGACACATTGACAGCAGAGCTGGTTGCCAGCTCTTCTCACGTCAGGGAAAGCTGCAGGTGGACTTCAAGTTTCTAGGGAAATGTCAGACGATGCAGGACTTGCTTTGAAGTTTGCAGCAATAACGTTTTTCTGAGAATGGTGTGCAGGATGATGATATGATTTATCACGCAGCATCTGTTTGCTGCAGACTGACAAATCTATACTTTTATCTGATATGTTCACTGATGTCGATTACTGCTCTAACTCACATGTCTGAGTCTGTAACAGATGTGGCCTCTGGTCATACGTGTCACCACTGTCATCATTATAAAGACTACGTTCCCACGCCGGCTGACCGTCTACGCAACACAAGGCTCAAGTCACGTTCTTTCTCATGAAACCACGGCGATGGCCATCAAAAAACCAATAACTTCCTCAGCACGCTGGCTCACTTCCGCCTTCTGCATGTGGGGACCTGCCGTTACCATGGTTCCCGGGCCGGCGTTTGCGTGCGAGCAACTTAGACAGCCGTCTGGGGTTTCACGCACACATAACAGGAAGACGCTGGTCGTACTTCACAACCGTTTCTCACTTCTGCCTTCTTGATTTAGGGAAGGCTGGGGAGACGCGCAGACACAACACACAGTGACTGTGAACAGTCGTGGAAGTTGACCCCCCCCCTCCACGAAAAAAACAAAAAACAAAAAATATATCTATATGATACAGCCAGGGTGATGTGTAATCGTGATGATTCATTTTCCTGAGCACTTCTGACCAAACTAAAAGTAAAAACTCTCAGTTGACATGTAGGAAAAATTTGGCATTTAGACATTTCAGTAGTGTTTGAATAATAAAATGCAAAATATATAAAATGCAACAATGATGTAATTATTATATGATGCAGTATCAGCTGCATTTGTGATATATTGAAATTGCTCTCAGATTTGTCTTGTGTGGTTACATGGGAGCTTGTTGCTGATCAAAGACGTGGGTTTGGAAGCAGGTCTACTTTCCTCATTAGCATAATGGAAACATCCAGCTAACGAGTGAGACGTTGTGACAACCACAAGTGTTGGATGAGGTGATTCATATCTGCCTCTCATCTCCAGGCTGATGACCGTTGACTGTGACAACTGTGCTTATGTAAACTGTGAGTAACTCCACTTTGCAGCCTGAAGGAAACCAAACAATTCAAAATGTCAATTGAGAATTTTTCCTTAATTACATTTAACTCATCAAAAGTCATAGGCTCACAATAAAGCAAGTGAAACTGCTTGAACTTTTATTATGAAAAGAGTTCTGTAGGATTAACAATCACCAATATGCCCACACTGATCAACTTTGACATTTAGACACTTGAAGTGTTGAAACTGGCTGTCAGAAAGATAAGAGACAACCACAGCTCTCTTGGTTAAAGCACATAATAAGGTCTGTGCATCTCTTAAGAGGAAAGAAAAAAAGGAAGCTGCTGAAATATCAGGGTGCCAAGTAGGTAGCCAAGTGTAAATGTTAAGCAACCATAAGAGTAGCCTTGGCTACTCAGCGGCTGTGGGAAAGTGCATAGCACGTCTGTCGCATGGTTAAGTCTTTCTCAGAGCAGCAGAGTCGTCAAGCCACAGAGAGGCAAACTATACTGTAAACTCATACCGGAACCCGTCTGCGGCCTGAGCTGTGCCAAGGCAAGTCTTCCCCATGCCAACCTGTCTCTGATTTCACTCAACTACAGCAGGCAGGTCTGCACTCTGCATATAACAAACAAACCTAAAACACATTCACACACACTGAAACCTTTCAGCAAAATTTAAAAATCACCTCAGAAAAGAAACTGTATCCTTCAATATATTTCTTATTTTATAAGCAAAAGTTTCAAGTTGTGAAAGGTTGACATTCCATCATGAATATTTTATGCTATGGCTTATTTTGACAGAGGATTCAGGTTTCAAATGATGAATATCTCAGTCAAACTGGAAATTAAAATGCATATTTCTTTCTTTCCACACAGCTATTTTTTCTGTTTCATTTTTAAACTGTTTCAGCAGTGTGACAGCACACTGCAAACTGTGAGCTCCATCAATTATTAGCTTCATCTACATTGTGAGCACATATCTTGTCCTGCAACTTGATTTGAGGAATGAAAATGTGTAATGCATAGTAGCCTACATGTGTGCTACAGTCAGGTCTAACAGTTTCTTCTGTGGAACAATGGCTCAGGCACTGCTAGTGATGCAAGAGGACAAGTCATTCCCATACGCACATGAATCACAACAATGACAGCTCACTAAAATATCAGATGATGTGTACTAGCTTGACGTGTGCAGTGGAAAAGTGTATATGCGTGTGTGGGTGGCTAAATTGTGATCCACTGTGATACATGTGGGCTGTTGATGCACATGAATATATGTTTCTCACGGGCCTTTTGTCAATAGTTTCTCTTGTGTCTCCTGATGGCTTCAACTGAAAGGAAAATGACATTTTCCAATTAACCAATCCACAACTGCGTGAGGTCAAATCAGGACTCAGACAATGGCTAAATCTGTCTATGTAATGTGTATGTGTGCAGGTTTAAGTACTTCATCTGTGTGACTCAGATAGTGCATAGTGGTTTGTGTGAGGGTGAAGCTGAAGCCTTTAGCTGCCTCGAGATGACTCAACTTAGCAGAACCTAGCCAAGAGTTCTGGGTAAAGAGGTTTGGCTAACCAACACCGTGAGAATGTGGCAACATATGTCCTGTTCTGTGGCAACGTCAGCCTCATTTCTGGTATCTCTCTGTATGCGGCGCAACAAAAGTGTTACACTGCTTTAGAAAGTATTTATGAATATGCAAAGATAAAAGTTGTTTCTGTAATACGATAGACAAAATCTGCCTTGTATTAAATCAAAAGAATGGGGTGATATGTAATTAGATGTTGTCCTGGGTGTGGTAGTGCATCACTCATCAGTAGAAAGCCTAAATTTATCAAAGGACAAAAAAAAAAAAAAAAAAGGCAATTTAAATCCCATGCGGAGCCACTCATCAGACACATGTGACTCAGAATCACTCTTGATTAGTGGGTGATCATGGTGAGCTGAAAATAGTCACAATCAATAATATCTAGTTAAGTAATCTGCTATTTTACCACATGATTAAAGCAGATATTTACACAGTGTCTGGGTCTTGGTTAGCCAAGCTTTATCATACCGCATCCATGTCATGCGCCCACGGACCTGCGCTCATACTCACCTCGGGCATCATGTGACACCGTGCCACCATGGGTCCTGAGCCAAAGCTGCGGGAATGACAGAGCGCTATCTACTCCCACTCCAACCATTGTTTCCCTTTGTAGTGAGCCCGCAATAAGCTCCTCATGTGGGTTGGAACAGGGCCTTTGATAAAGCCAGTGCTACTATATCCTCTGATCTATCACCTGCTGTCTGCAAAACTGCCTGCTGCTGTTTTTTTTTACATTACAGTTACATTTGAAAAATGACAAACACAGAGGTCACTGTTGAGTGCCTGTTGTTGCATTTACAGTTTTAAAAATATATTAGAAGTGCAGAATAAATGCTCACACTGACAAATTTGCAAACACAAACAGGCAGACAGCACCAAACACTCATATGCACTCAAGTAGCACTACAGCGGAAACCAAATCCCCGAGTCTTGTCACGAAATGCTCTTCAGTCTGCCAGCAATATAGAATTTATATTCATGTTTTATACAAACACACACACACACACGCACACACACACACACACACACAAATACAGCAAAAAAAGAGGCAGTTCCTTCTCGGTTGTCTGCACAGCAAGCAAGCCACCAACCACAACCACAAAGCCCCAGTATGTCAGCAAGCACCTGGCTATACACCCGCTCCCAGACAGACAGCAGACACACACACACACACACACACACACACACACACACACACACACACACACACAAAACAAGCTGCACACAAGCACTAAAAGATGCACACTTTGACTTTTTTATGTCTTCTATGGAAGAAGATGCAAAAAGCACCTGCTTCTTTCAAAGCCGGGCCATATGATGTATATAGGTGGAACAATGCATGGATCGCAGTGGGAGTCAGAGCTTCTATGCCAGTGTGTGTTGATGTGTTTGTGTGCGCATGTGTGTGTGTGTGTGTGTGTGTGTGTGTGTGTGTGTTACAGAAGAACGCAGCAGCCTCAAGACCTATTTACAGCGATGAGCGTGGGAAACATCAGAAGTGTTGTCTTCAAAAGTGAGAGATCGTACTCAAGCACTACCATGTGTTACATGTACAGAACTGCATATGTATTGTACATCTACATCTTTCTCTGTATATGTCCTTTGCACACATACTAGATAAGATATTTATGTCACTAAAATTCCTCTCTTTTATAGTTGTTGGATGGATATTACGCCACAGGATTATGCATCTTGACACTAATATATTTAATGTATTTGAGGAATTTTAGTTTTTAAATGCACCACATGCTTAGACACAGGCAAGCAGCTATAGGCATGTATCCACATATGGAAAAATACATGTGCAGACATCTGCACACACGCAGACAGGCAAACAAGCTATAGTCTCGTTAGATGATAAGATAGATTCACTAGATAGAGTGGAAATGTTTGCCAGTGTTGCGATAATGACTCACACACGCTGGCTCAAACCAGCATGTTGTAGAGGATGTCTCTCTCACTCATCTCTCTCCACACATTGCTCACCCTCCTTTAAAAGTTTTATAGTAGTAAATATTTGGCCCTGACTGTACTTGCTCTGGAAATTCTCTGCATCGTTGTAAACCTTCTTATCGCTGTAAGCAGTTTATAGTCAAGACCCACGGTGTTAAAACCACACGGGTATTCACAACTTTCTCGTTTCCATGTTGGTCTAAACCAGTTAAGCACTGAAACCCAACAGATGTGGCAAATAAGTAGCACCATTATTTCAAAAATAATTAAGTGCATTTCCCTTACTTTCTGTTCAAGAGATGTTTTAAAAGGCAAACATTCAAAGCTCCTCATTTGTTATTGCTGCATATGAATAAACAAGTTGACAAAGACAGTAACATGTGGTATTCATCAATACCACACAGCGTTTGATGGAACACACAGCATTTGATGGAACACATGCTGTGTGGTATTGATGAATTGATGGAGCTAAATTTCTAGACAACAAATGTATGTGTTTCGACGTCCCCATTACCAAAATGATCTTGTTTCTTTGTCTTTTCTTTTTTCTCTATTTTTTTGCAGTGGTGCAATGTAACTAAGTACATTTACTAAAGTACTGTATTTAAGCACAAAGGTATTTGTATTTTACTGGAATATTTCAGTTTCATGCACTTTATACATCTACTCCACTACATGACAGCTCAAGTTACAATTTTTCACACCCTTCATACCCATGTATCTCCTATTTTGAAATTTTCTGATAAACTGATATGTGCTGAGAAAATTCTATTTCCTTTTAAGCTAAATCAACTATTTCAAAACCATCTTGGATCATGTGGAAATGCTTTGTCACAAAGCTGAAAACAGGACTGCAACACTACAAACATATGATCACCTTATACGATACGATGCATTGCTGCAGTAGTAATATTAATCCAAATACATTGTATATAATAGTAAAACACTGACAGGGAGCAGTTTACTAAACAATGACTACTTTTCCTTTTAAAATGAGTAAATTTTGTTACACTTACACATATTTTTTAGTTAAGTATGGTTCTAAATGCAGGACTATTACTTGTAATGGAGTATGCAGCATTAGAGTATTTCTACATTTGCAGCCACACTGCAAACTCAGTTCTGAGTTGCCTTTCCTTTCTGCTAAAGATGCTAATCTTAAAACGGTCACATATACGTAGTCCAATTTCCAAATAGGCTAAATCATTTCCTTAAACGGCTGTAGTCTAAGCAATAGTTCCTCAAACGGGGAAATCATGTATGTTTATTTTCAGTTGCAGAGTGAGTGTTTACAGCAGCAGAATTGTGTATGTGGGATTTATTCTAAATAAACTACAGTCCCAATGTTCATGGCAATGAGCAAACATGGCACCCAGTGCAATGGTGTGACTCAATGATGTGTGTTTTTTTTTTTTAACAACAATGGACAATATGGCACAGAGAAATAAGTATGTTAGTCCTCAGCTAGTTGTTAGTAGGATCAACTGGCTGTTGGTGTGACCACAGAGATGTCAGGAATTCCTCATGTTCAAACTGCTTTTTGTAAGACTTCATACTGAAGGTCAGGCTCACAGTGAGTGACATTTTACCTGCAGTGTTTAAATGGGGAAGTCTGTGACCTTGAGAGGGCATTGTGGGACATTGCTTCATGTAAACCACAACTGGTGTACAACAGTGTTTTATAATAGTGTGTGTTTTAAAAATATTCCCTTGTGCGACAAGTTAATTGGACAAAGACCTGGGGCCTCATTGCAGAAAAATATCCTCACTGCTTGTCCTATCTTAAGTTTTTAAAGACAGAAAAAAATCCTATCTTCCTATTACAGAAGCAATTCCTAAACTCTTATCTTAAGAAACCCCAACGAACTGTAAATTTGATTCTTTACTCATCATGTCATGCCTGTATCTTTGATTACAATGGCCTGGTAGACTACTCATGATAGACAAACCCTTATATCATCGGCTCTCACCTGTCACTGGCTAGCTTGCTATCATGGACAAAAAAAAGGTGGGTGTTCAGTTGTAGTTTTGAGGAGTCTGAGGCATTTATCATGTTGGTGAAAGACAGGGATCCTTGAGGTTTTCTTCTGAATGATTTGAATTAAAGCGATAGTGCGTAACTTCTACAGGTCCGTAAATGTCCGTTTCACCCAAGCCGCTACTAGAGGAGATGACACAATGCTGATTAAGCCGATCGGCTCCTCTAACATCTCGCGGTATTTTTCAATATATATCATTTTTAGTATGCGTGTAGACCGGCGACATTCCTGCGCTGGCGCACAGGAAATGCTTCCTCACAACAAGAAGGGAGGGGGAGGAAGAGCGGAGAGTCTCATAGCAAGAGGTAGAGCGCAGGTAGAAAGAGAAAGCAACATGGCGGAGAAGCGGCCGAGACACAGTTCAGAAGTGGATCCTACCACAAAGAAAAAGCCTAGAAGTTCGGCTGAAGGTCTATTAGCAAAGAAGGAAAGTGACCGACGGAGAAGGTAAACAAGGATTTGTATTGGCGTCGCTTTTCCTCGGTGGAGAGCCCTGAAGGAAGAAACTGGGCTGAGGGCAGACACGAATGTTGCCTTGCTGCTGTTGGATAAGTAAGTGACTTGGTTTATAATTATATTATGAGTAGTATGAGCTGCTGTTACATGTACTGGACCTAGTACTTTATTATTTTCTTGGAAATGGTGCTATGAACGTAATGTAATGTTAGCAGCCTGGTGTTCGCCACGTTGTGTAGCATTGTGTACACGGTGTGAAGCGAGTGTTACTCTGTGTACACGGTGTGTAGCGAGTGTTACTCTGAGTACACGGTGTGTGGCGACTGGCCAGTGTTACTCTGTGTACATGTTGTGTGGCGACTGGCGAGTGATACTCTGTGTACGCACTATAGCTTTAAATATTGAAATTCAGAGTGTCAGTGTAAGTAGCCTTTCAGTCATTATATTTAGGCTTTCACATTGTTCCCCATCTTCATTGTCATTGCCAATCAGGCCCAATGACAGTGCTGCTGCCATTTTTGGCAGTTATCATAGGACAGTTAGGGATATGAATTTAGGATTTCTGACTTGGGAAATCTCTAACTTTGGACGGTTCCTATCTTAAGATACAGAGGTGGGTCACTGTTTTGCAAATCACAAGCAAGTCTCAAGTCTTTACAACCAAGTACCAAGTCAAGATTAACAAGCCCCACATCCTAAACTTTGAGTTTCATGTCCTAAAGTGTTCTCTTCACCAAATACTATGCCATTTTAACAACAGAGTAATATTATCTGAAATCAAAAAAATAATGAATGCTTTTTAAAAATTGTATTTGTTAAAACAATTCTGTTAAAACAAGTGCAACTGAACTTAATCATTAAAAAGGAGAGCTGACACTGCAGTTTTATGTATTATACAGCACTATTGACTAGTACCACAACAGAATGAAATTTGTAGATTTGTGTGTTTCTGTCTTGTTGTATAATGTAAATTTAAACACTGTAAAAATAGTAAATAGAGTACCTTGATGCCATATATGATATCACTGACCTTAACATACTTTTTAATCTTTTGGTTTGGGGAAGATATCAGTTCTTTTCAAGTCAAAGGGTTCAAGCCCAAGTGAAGTCACAAGTCACTGGTATTAAAGTCTACGTCAATTCACACCTCCACTAAAATAAGATTTTCTCCTAAATCCAGTTAGAAAAGATGTTGCTGTAACACCAGACATCTTGAATGTCATATTAAAGAGATAACAATGGATTTCAGACAGAAGGTTTCTGTAATGAGGCCCCTGTTAGAGATCCATTCACTCTGTGTTTCCTCCTGTGAGCACAGCACTCTTACCTGAGCAGCCCATTCCATATCAAACGTCAGTCTGAGCAGGAGATTCATTAGAGGTAGTCTCAAGGTGCTCTTTGACAGTACAGGCACTATATGTAGCATATATGTCCTCAGACAGGGGGAGAGCAGTTTGAGAGTCTGAGTGAAGCAGGTTTACGCAGTAGTGCTGGTGTGCACCCTTGAGCCTCACCAGTCATCCAGCCTGCCAGCAAGTCCGGGGGGCCTGGGATACATTAGAGGCCGGGGGAGAGGCCGCCCTGAGTGGCCTTCATTAGGAGCAGCACCCCCCAACACACACATACACACTCCCCTCCCACAAAGGAAACACTGTATGTCTCCCTCAGAATAAAAGCCAGCCCTGGATCATAGATCAGAAATGTGTAGCGTCTGCTGAGTCTGGTTCTCGACTAGTGAGGAGGGCCCGCCAGAGCTGAAGGGTTCAGCCACACACACACACACACACACACACACAAAGAGACAGTGCAGGCACGCACTGCAATGGATGACAAAGAGCAATGACCTCCGATATTAAAGAGCACAGAGGATGAACGGGCAGGCAGAGAGAGATGGGGAGACTTGAGAGTGTGTGTGTGTGTGTGTTTGGGGAGTTGAGACAATGTTAGGGGCCGTCAAGAGTGCCCTGTGTCACCATCACCTCATAAAGCATCCTAATGGACGTCGCTCCTATTTGTCAAAGAGAGAGACAAATGAAAGAGAGACTGCGTGAGGGAGGGGTGAAAGAGAAAGTGAGAACGACATTTCAGAGAAAAATGGAGTGCACTATTATGTTACTGGCTTTCAAAAGACTATAAAAAGCTTATGCACATATGCCTACATTTACAGTTACACAGACACACACAGACACACAGACACACACACAAACGCTCAAATGTAGCTGTGAATTTCCTGAGCCCCCTTCCCCTGTTCTAGGTCAGTAAAACCCACCGAGGTACTGAGATGCGTGAGCTGCCATATGAAAGCAGGTCACTGCCGCAAGCATAGACACATGCACGCACGCATGCACACACACACACACACACACACACACACACACACACACACAAATCAGTGGCAAAAGGATGGTTAAAAAAATATGGTTTTGATGCTGCCCATGGCACTGAGTCACAAAAGTCTTGGGAAGACAAACATGACCTTTCTGATTACATCTCCTAACCTGCCAATAATTTATATGATAATGCAGTGGAAACTTCTCAAAGTGAAACAAAAGGAAAAAAAAATCATTCCTGTATAGGTGCTGTTTAAATAATTTGCTGATAGTAATCAAGTAGTTTACTTCCATTTTCAATTTGGGGTCTCTTAATACGTGACATTACTTTGCACACTGAAATCATGACAGGAAAAGGAAAATTGTTTTCTCTCATTAAAGAAAAGTCGTCTCCTCGAAGCTTATGCCAAACTGTCATAACTGAGCCAACAAGATGCAGCAGTGAACGCTGGTGTTCCTTAGGCTACCTTGTGTAGTTTAATTAAACAACAAGAAACAGTCATGGCCGCTAGAGACAGAGACAGAAAACGAATGCGCAAAGCGAAAGCACCTGTGGTTGAAGCTGCCCCCGTCAAGTGGATTAATAATGCCTGCTCACGTAATGCCTCTCATTACTTAATATTCAAGTAATAAATATACAAATGTCAATTAGATGGTAATCTGCACTAGAAATAAAGAAAAACAAACAAACAAGGAACAATTTGACTTAGACAGATGTGACCACTATAACAGGTTGCAATGTTAATTTCAGTATGTTAACTTATTTACTTCCCACGATGCATATGCATTTTTATGTGGTCAGATTTGATGATAGCAACTGTAAAGCCACAATAGTTATTAACTCTGTTAGTTATCGTGGAGATAGAGAAAATTTGTACTCAACAGAGTTACAATGACTATTTCACCTTAAAAAGATCAGTCAATGTGAACACATGAGTAAGATTAAAACTGACTGTTGGACACAGAGAAATTTCTTATTACAAGTTTTAATGGGTAGCCCCAATATTTCTCATGTTTTTTTTTCTATTATCTGAAAAAAAAAAATTGAATATTAGAGCTTTTTTTTGTTTTTAGTTTCAGATGTGAGTAAATAATAAACCACACAACTAATCTGGTCAAACCTGCTGTATTTACTTGTTTCTCATGCACAGTCAGTCATGTGTTATCATGCTGCAGACTCTCATGTTATCTCTCACATGCTGTGGTCGTTACTTTGTCTACATGAGACAAAACAACAAACACTCTGTCTGGTACAAGCTGTCAAACCCTCAACGATCCAGACATTTTGAGAGAGTACATTTACAATACATTTGAGGTACTTAGATTTTACTTGTGTACTTTCACTGAATGTGACTTTATACTTACATTTTAGATGGAAATTTCAATTTTAATTTATTTACTGTATTTATTTCACAGCTACAGTTACTAGTGTCTTGCCTAAATAATAACTTGCATGCAAAACATATGATCATTTCATAAAATCCAATACACTGATATTGATTAAACCACAGCAGAATATAAGATTATTACAATTTGGTCCACAGTGACAAGTTTCAGATTACAATGCTGCATAAATGTATTGGTCATAATAATGGCATTTTGTTATATATGATAACGTTCCAATAAAACAGGGAATACCTGAGTACATTTTGCCAATATTATTTCAGTACTTTTATGTATTTTAAATGTAGGCCTTGTAACAGAATACATTATGTGTTATTGTAATTTCTACATAGGTAAATGAGCTCAATGTTTCTTTAGAAAACTGTAACAAGACAAATTAGCATTACAAATTGCTGTCATTTTTTACAGTGTGGACAAAGGCCATTGCATGCACACTGGACATATGACTGTTTCACGCAGCAGTGCAGAGACACATGCCCACACGCACACAGTGTCTAAGTTAACCACTGTGCGTCTGCTGGAGAGGAACATCCTGCCCCACACAGACGAGCATACCCGTCTGTCACTTCCAAAACCCATGTCTGAACCACAGGAAATACGTATGCACACGCACACATAGACACTGACGCATGCGTGCATTCAGACACAGGTAATAAAACAAAATGAGAGTAGCACTCTGACATACTAACTGCAACTCTGCAAAGCGAAACCCTCAGCAACGCAGAGAATATGCATTTCACATTTCAGTGGTAATGATCAAATAGAGAAAATAAAAAGACATTGCAACGTTGCAGCATTCCACCTGTGTTAGCTCAAAAGATCCTAATGATGCACTGAGGTCAATGGGATCAGTTGGGTTTGTGGCAAGACCATGGTCTGCTCTATTCTGGTCTGGCTGGGGCTGAGCTGTGTGTGTGTGTGTAGAGCGTTGGGGCATTTGGGGTAACTGAGGTCTCGGGTTTACGGGTGCTTTTATGTGAGGCTGCAGCACTTCATCCTCCAGCTGCTCTGTTGCCATGATGTGGTGCCTCTGTGTACCTCAGAGCCGAGTGTAAATTTACCACTCTGGTGAAGACAAGCGGTTCACAAAACACACAGGCACAATGTGATAGGCACTGAGAATCAAAACAAGATAAAACCAGAAGGCGCTTCAGTTTGTTTTATCTCTCGTCTTCCAGATTCAATTTTCAAAGTAATAGCAACTGAATAGGATGCACATTTAGCTGCCGATATGTCACACATGTTGCATCTTATCACCAACACTTGAAAGCAGCGTTGTTATGTCTTAAAAACAGATAAAGGAAACAGAAAAATCCCAGACTCAAAAAAACTACTCAGTAGTTCCACGAGTCAGTATGACTGCAAAGTTCAGAAACACTGTTCTAAAAAAAGACATGAATCACCTTTGTCTAACATAAGAAAAATTATGTGTTGTGTGTGTTGCTGTCTTTGTGTTTAAAGAATCAGCAACATTTATAAATAAATCTATTAGGTTTGCTTGGAATAAATAGAAGAAATTAAACTTGCTGCACAGAATTACATAATTGATTGAACTCATTATTGCAAGTAAACGCTTCTTGAAAATATTTAGTTGAATCTTTTATTTTTATATTTAGGAAACTGTTTTCTCAGCTTCATCATTTTATCTACCAGAAATAAAGTCAGGGTGTAAGTTACTGGATAGAGCAGACAAGTTATAATTTAATATTATTATCAGTAATATGTATTATTATGAAGTTGAACCAGTTTGTATGGTTTTAAAGTGAAGATTCTTCTCTTTTCTCTTTTCTTCTCTTTTTTTTTTAAGATTTTTTTGGGCATTTTGCCTTTAATGGAAAGGACAGACAAGCGTGAAAGGGGGAGAGGGAGAGGGGATGATACGCAGCAAAAGGCCACAGGCTGGATTCAAACCTGGGCCGCCGCGGCAACAGCCCTGCACATGGGGCGCCTGCCCCACCCACCAAGCCACCGACGCCCCGAAGATTCTTCTCTTTTAACCAGCTTTGAGACTTACTTCTCATGCCCTGTGTTTCAAAAGGTACACAGTAGTAAGTATTTGACAGCCACGAGTTGTCCAATAAGCTGACGGAGCTCGCTGCCAGGTTGTGAAGGTTTTGAATCGACCCGCTGTAAAGGAAGCTGGATGCTCGGTCTTTGTGTTGGCACAGTTTCTGAATAACAGGAAGAGCTTGGGTGAAGGGAGAAGATTGGAGGGTTTACTACCTGTAAACATGGTAATTGTGTCTTAAAGAGCTGCAGCAGGTGCCAGAGGTGTAACATTGCTCTGAAGGAGTACGGCGACATCCCTCACCCAGAAGTTGTAAAGATGTTGTGCACTAATTATGATCTTTAATCATATCTGTCCTCATCTCATCTACGATCATTGCTCCTGACAGTGATCTCTGCCGTGTCGACTTTGTCCATAAATATCCATGTTACAGTAAAACTGCTCTCCTACTGTTACAACCCATCACAGACTTACAGTTGCCTCGGTCCAGCCACAGGTTACTGTATACACGTAGAGCTTCTCAGGAACTCTGGGATACGGCCTTCTCAGTGTGTGGCGAGTGGCGACACGGCGCTCCCACTCCCCTCCTCTCTGTGTGGTTACCACAGTCAAGTCTCCATGTCTGCTGGAGCCAATAAATAAATAATGGGCCCGGTGATCACTTCCAACCGTGATACTGCAAGCTAAAACCACTGCATCTGGGAGTGCCTCGCTTACAATGCAAACAACAACATAGACACACACATGTAGACACACAGATCAATGCTGCGCCAGTAAAAGTTAAGTCAGTTCTCATAAGGCCACAACTTTCTACAAAGTTAGATCCCTTTAAAAGAACTGTTTCCACTGATGTGTTTAAAATGTGACAAGTAAGGTATTTTTACATGTTTCATATTTGTGTTTCTTACACTGTCTGGTGTCAATTTCCTCTTTGGAGATGCCGATGCTTCTGAGAAGAGAATTATCTTGAGAATTTCCAGTAAACGTCTGTCTCCTAAAAGTGTATCAGTACAAGTTATATGTAAACTTTTTATGCTAAGGAAGTGGGGATTCTTTCAATGTGTGTATGAATCTAATCTGTTCAATGTCATAAATCACAAGAACAGACTGTGAGTATGATGTACTCAGATGCAACAAGCAGGGTATTATAATTAGAAGAAAATGGGCAGTATGAGGTGTGAGTGAGCATGTAGGACATTGGACCTGTGCATGGAGCCCTAAAACAGGCTCCCATGGCCTATCCTGGAGGCAGGCAGGACCATGGTGTTTGATGCAATGACGGCCACTTCATTATAAAAGCCTCCTCAAGTCCCACGCTGCATTCCACGTTTATAGGGAACATATGGGGAAGCCTGCAATTTTTAGACCACAAAATAAGCCCCTTTGCAGCTGGACGCACGACCGCACTGGGTCCTTTTTGCCTCGCGAGCCACACCCGAGAGGCGTAGGACCACTGACAGTGATTAAACCACCACAGTTTTCTCAGCAAAACAGGAGTTATATTAAGCTTAAATACAGGGGCTTGATAAACAAGGCCTGGGCAGGGGAAAAAAAAGAAATGAGTGAAAGACGGCCACAATGATCTTCAGACTATTTTCCCCTCACGGTCATGGGCAGTGCAAAGCCATGAGATACATTTCAAAACATGAAGCAGATGTTTACCTAGACAAAGAAGAAAAAACACAGAGCGGACTGAGGACGGAGAAAAAAGGCCTTGACTCCAGCGCTTTCTTCAAATGTCAAGTTTGGACTACACTACAATGGAGCCAATTCCCGTTCTTGCACAATGCTGTGGGACGGTCCTGTGTTTGTTTTGCTTTTCTCTATTCCTCACTGAAAATCCGGATGCAAGGTCTCTCACCACAAATGGGCAAAAATAAGGAAATTGACAATAATCTGAAACAATCTCCCCTTGTGAAAACAGCTAGTAGAAAAATATACTACACACTTAAATTAAATCTCAAAAACAAAACAACATGAATTATTACCAGCAACATGTCACACTTGCACAAATACATGCACGTAAAATGATTATAAACTGAAACAACCACAAGCCCCTGTGCTCTGAAAGCAGCACCCACGAGCATCCCAGTTTCTAAACAAACACAGATGAGACCAGAACCCAACCAAGTGTAGCAGAACTGAGGAGAGGCACAAAAAACAAAGTCACAAATGTCTTACAGCTACAAAATTTTTCTTAAGTGAATGGAGTGGTTAAAAAGTCTTACTAAAGTCTTAAAAGGTCATTAAATAGTCTTAAATTTGAATTTATGAGGTCTTAATCGCCAGAAATATTCTATCTAATTTCATCTATCCGTTTCTTAATTTTTTTTTTTTGTCAAAATAAGTCAAGCTTTTCGTGTGGAAATCCACATTTCTGATGTTACAAATCTTTAAACCTACTTAAGCTTCGTGCTTGCACTTACCTCTTGGTAAAATGTGAATTAGTCTAACTCACTCCAACAACCATATTCCTACTTAAAACCTGCCTCTGCATGGGACCACATCACCTGAGTAAGAAAGAGATGATTTGTCCAAAAATCTGTCTTCAATCTGGTTAAAAATTGTCTTGAAAAGGTCTCTAAGAGCATTAAATATAAATGTCTAATACCTGTAGACACCCTGTCAAAAGGCTCTACAATCAAATTTGGCACAGATGCTCGGGCATCATGTCCGTGGCCTTGCAGAGAGCAGTGTTTCCCTGCGGGCCTGTATGACAGCAGTACCTCTTGTTCAGCAGAGTCACACAGCTGTAATCTGTCCCTGGGCTGGCAGGCCAGGGCCGAGGCCATGTCAAGAGGCAGCAGAGGTGTTAGAAGAGGAAGCCTCGCTGTGTGTGAGGTTAAGTCAGAGGCCTGTAGTGGCCGCGTGGACGGACTGATAAAAGCCCTGGGGCCGCGGCTGTGGCCTCAGCGTTCGGCCACACTTGCCGACACGCCGTGTCATTTAGCCCGCGCTGCCGCCTAACTCAACGGCAACTGCTCATTTACAGGGCAGTGCGGGCTACCAGCAAGAGCGGCAAGCTCTCTCTCTCTCTCTCTCTCACACACACACACACACACACACACACACACACACACTCAGAACATGGTACTGTATATACACATACAAACACATGCTGTGGTCCATGCAGCAGTTCTGTCCAGCAATTAGTAGAGGACATCGTGGGCTGACGTCCGTACTCAAAGCAGTTTGAAGCAGCAACAGAACAGAAACGTGCATACAGCCACACACACACACTCAGACACACAGGTTTCCAGGGAAAGCAATTGGGTCACATGAGTGACCAGACGGTGGTTTGGGTCTGTTGTCCCGTGGCCAGACATGGTCAGTGTGTCACTGAAAGACAGGAGAAAGGAGAGAGGAAGTGTGGATACCACAGGTTTGCAAATGCCAGTGATTTGTGCGCTCTCTCCCTCACACACACACAAACAGGCAAAAACACACACATATGCATGTAGTACTGCGAGATTGTCAGGTTAACAGTACCACAGCAAACAGTTTGTCTCTCCAACTGGACATTTATCACTTTGCTCGTTAGTTCATTTTTCCATGAATCTGAAGCAATATGAATCATTTCCTGTTTTTCGCACAACTGCTGAAGAAACTTTCAATAAATAGCATAAAAAATACTGAAAAAGAAAATGCAGTAACGGTAGGAAATCACATCTCAGGGTGATACAGTACAAGTAGAAAATTAACCTAGAAAATGAAAAAAGTGTGAAAACCACAACCAGGTGAAATCGCTTTGCACTTTCATAGTGGGGGGAAACAACTACACTAGGCCACAAATACTGATTTCTTTCTCTTTTTTTTTTTTTGATTTATCATATGCACAAGGGGGCTTAGGGAAAAATCCCAAATACAATTTATAGGTAAATGTTTTAAGTGAAGCCAACTGAAATTGAGCTTAAATAAATATGATGAAATATAAAAAATAATGAACACAAAGAAAGACAGAGAGAGAGTGCCAAAGAAAAAAAGAACTGTGCATGAGGGATGGAGGATAAAACCAGAGAGATATTGAAAAAGGAGCCTCGAGCGACTGGCAGTGCTGCCTCTAATGAGGCTAAGATTATGATACTATCAAGTGGTAAGGGAGGGTGGAGGTTTTGCAGGCCCAAAAACCACCGGTTGTTACAAACACAGATGTGCTGTGAGTCAGACAAACATAAAACTAGCACAGGACATACATATACAGTGAAGAACACGCTCAGTTAGACTGACACTTTCCTGCCTTCTAGCAGCAGCTAAAGCCACAGCTATCTCTCGTTTTCTCTTTCTCTTCTTCTGATTCGCTTCTGCCCGTTACTCTCTTTTGGGTGTGTGTTTATCTTAATACATTTTAATGCCTCTCCAGCTCTTCCACAGTGGTTTCAGTCCTCTCTGCAAACCTCAGTGAGCCACAGTGGTGCGGGCCGCTGCCTGGTTTGAACTCAAAAGAAAATAGAATGTTTCCAAAACTTGGACGGCCAATCAAAAGCAAGAGTGAAGACGGCCAGTCACAGAAGAAAAGGCATGGAAAGTTGAAAAAAAAAAAAAAAAAAAAAAAAAGATGCAGAGAAACCAGAGCAAAAGCAAAGACGAGAGGAGTAGAAGGGGAGGGAGGGGAAGGAGAGGGAGATGGTGGGAGGGAGAGGCCCGGTGACCTCACGTGACATGTGACGTGGGCTCCACCACTCACGGAGGGGAGTGTGTGTTCTGTGTGGAGGATGGCGAGGAGGATGCAGATAGACTGTGGCTTTTAGCCTTTTACTAGCATTGACGCTTCAGTCAGGCCACCACCATCGTGGAAGAGAAAGAGAAAGACAGACCACGCTATCAAGCTAGCTGGCTAACCTCAGACCCTCAGCCCGGTGCGTGACAGAGGACCACAAGCCCTGCCTTCCCCACCAGCCTGCTTCCACCACTACCTGGGCTCCGTTACCTGGGCCTCCTCTCATCTCCAGCCCTGGTGAGTCCACCTTGACACCTGGAGACACCAGTGCTGCTGTTGCTTCTCTTTCAACTGTTTCTCTTTCCACTGCCTCCTCTCTCAGTTTCTTCTCTTCTTTCTCCCTCTGACCCTCTTCTCTCCACTTCTCTCTCTCAAACGTCTCCTGGTGCTGCTACTAACACATGCTGCTGCTCTCTCTGCAGGCTTGTGGCTTGGGATTCCTGCGGTAGTCACAAACCCTAGATTCTTGGTTGCAAACGGGCTCCAGGAGTTTTGTCCTCTCTGCTCTCCTTCCTCCTCTCTCTTCTCTTACTCTCGTACTTTGTGTCTTTGTTTTTTTTTTCTTCTTCAAGGTCGGTGGAGATCGACTGCAGCGCGGGCTCCTCACCGTTCAGGCTTCCCGGTCATGGCATCAAACAGCATCTTTGACTCCTTCTCCAACTACAGCAGCAGTCTACTCAGAGGTGAGTGCTGATCCTCCCCTCCCCTCTTCCCTCTCCACCCCCCACCCCCCCCCCCTCCCACCACCATCCCACTCTCTGTCTTTAGGGTGTTCTGAATGTACAGCTTTGATAACTTGTTTCTTTCAAATGTGAGAGCTGAGTACATCTTGCAGTGTGTGAATGCATTCATCTCTCTGTCCACACACACACACACTCTAAGGGAGGTTCACAATCTGATTTGCACGGTAGACCTCATCTAGTTGACTGATATGGCCCTTAAATGCCTTCGCCTCTGCGCTCCTGTGTTTTCTGTAGGCTTGATGGAGTAGCGCCATAATGGGATTCTCACCACAGACATTCATTATCAAGTGAAACTCGGCGCTCTCTCTGTGAGAATACGAGCTCAGAGGCTCCATGTGACTGGGCCCTTTACTGGAACACGGCAATACAATAAAAGAGCAAAGAAAAAAAAACATATTAGGCTCTCTCACTTTGCTTTACTTCCAGGAGGTACTTTTGGTCTGTGTGGTGAGGTGAGTGCACTATACTTGGTGACGCTAAACGCCAGCCTCAATGAAGAAGCCATTTGTTGCCATGGTAATTCCAATCAGACAGCTTTTACTTGCAAATGGCGAAGCTCTTAAGTGTGCAAAGGGAGAAAGGTTGAAACTTTTACCTGGTTTTAACTAGAACGTTTGCTGAGTTTATTCCTGTAAGTGATGATAAACAGACATGAAGTAGTCAGTCTTGACATTGTTAATCTGATGGCGGCCAGGGGACTCAGTTGTTCCCACTGTTCATCACACAACCACTGAGACAGCCACCGAAAGGCACCATGAAAAAAAGACTAAATCTCCTTCCCAATTAAGGTCTCGTTGCAGTGTTAATTAGAGACAGCCACGGGAGAAGCACTACCAGCTCCTAATTGTTTGCAGAGTATATCTTAAAATCTCTGGAGCCTCACACACTCTCACACACACACACACACACACACACACACACACACACACACACACACACACACACACAGTCAGACACAGACAGTCACACACACTCAGTACATCTGTGCCTCACATGAGAACAATCCCCTGATATCCTCAGTGGAACCGCAGTGACAGGGGATGATGTTCCAGTGTTCTTGCAGCTTCTACAGACATCCAGGCATTTATAGTTTCCTCCTGACAAGGCTCAGGCCTTTTCCCCCTTTTCTTCCCTGTAACCGCTGGATCTGCATCCCTTTATCTCCTCACTGTTTACAGATCAGAGTGTCACCAACCTCAGGTTTCATGCATGCTGTCTATCAGGCTTTTGAGCGATTTAACCTCTAACGTAATGTGCATTTCAGGCGCCTGATTTTGATTTTGAACCCTACCAGAGCAGCGAGACGGGATGTGAGACAGTGGGTCAAGAGGGGGAAAAGAGACAAGCAGTTAAAGCTGTAATCATCCATTGGAAATCATTAGTGAATATGCAATATCCCTTTACAATTCCTTCTGTCAGGAGACTGAAACCGAACTGCAAGAGAACAAAGGCCAAGAGTCATTAAATACGCCCGTTCAATCTGAAAGCATTTCAAATCGGGACTACCTCATGTAAGCAAAATACCCCAGTGGTTAGTTTAACAACTTGCATTACACAGGCAAAGCAATTTGGCAAGTTCTCTTTTTAAGACTCAAATCAAACTGAAATTAAGAGGAACGGTTACAGAAAATCAAGGAGACTGTTAAATGTCTGGCTTCCCGAGCTCTGACTTTAATACCTTGTGACATGAAGCTTATGGAAATAATGCATTCATCTGTTCAAAAGTCATCTCATTCATTTGAAAAAATGACGCAAATCGAAAATACACTCAACAAAGTTTCTAAATGAATAAAAACAATTTGTGAAAACCTCATAAAATAAAAGGATTTAGATATTTAACTTTTAGACTTGCCAACTTGTCATTTCATTTGTACTTAGAAAGACATCAGTATAACAATCATCAGCACAAAAAAAACTCTATCAATCTGTAGGTCTACTGTAGGTGTTATATTAGTATCTCTGATATGTGTCAGCCTATCTCACAGTGCAGACAGAGAACACATGTAAGCATGTGATCTGCAACATCAGATGCACTTCGCGTGAGAAGCGAGAGAACGCCTCACCTCAGAAACCTCAGTTCTCTGCACAAGCTCAGGGAGACACACATACACACACAAACACACACAAACACACACACACACACGTATAACATATGACATATACACACAGAGAACTGACAGAGCAGCTGTCGTTCTCATGGCCTCCAATTCGGTATTTAGTGAGAAAAAATCCAATAGTGTGACGGTTGGTATGTTCTTAGAGAAAGAAAGAGAAACTGGGCTGGTGAGCTTTGCATCAACGAGGCGTTAATCTGATGCAGACTCGTAGTGCTGCTGCAGTTCACTGATAATAACCACAATGAGGCTATACACCTGCTAACCTTCACACAGCAGCACCACTATTTAACCAGAAGGCAGCATTTCTGAGACACTTTTTTAAAGACACACAAGGCTCCAAAAAAAGCACCGGACTTTCCGCCTGTGAGGCAGAATTGTATAAACTTTACTGAGTTTTCCGATCCTGACGCATTGGCAGCGCTTGCATCAGGTGGGGTACCTGGTTTATAGCAGCTGTGATTGGGCCTGTGTGGTGGGTCATATCCTTGGCTCACTTTCTGTCACCGCATTTCCCTCCGCTTGGAAGGGCTGCTGTGTTCCCTGCAGGCTGTTTTATACAGGGGTCCGTTTTTTTAGAGCATTACGCTCTTGGGAGCCAGCTCCCTTTGTGGCAGAGAAAAAGGCCCCTGGTTTATTAGGGTGGGAATGGTTTTATATGTTTGGCTTATTGCGCTGCATGAATGGAAGTGAGGGCTTGTGTGTGAGAAACGCGCCATGCCTCACCACAGTTGTAGCGAGGTTATTTTGGAGGATTCTGGGAGGTGGTCTGGTTTGTTCTACAAGTTTCTGGGAGGGAAAAAAGCCTGAGAGACACATGGACAGTGTGAGGAAAAAGACACTTTAAATGCATTGAAATGAATCATTCACAGGGGGATAAAACTCAAAACGAACTCCAAGCTAAGAACCACTGACAAATAAAAAGGCGCTATACAGTAGCTCCACAAAGAAAAGGGCTATAAATTTGACAGAACACACTGTTGGCCTGGTGAGTTTATTAATAACAAAGTCATATGGTGAAGATTTTTTTCACCCTCTCTTAAATTAACATGCTTGATTGGAGCCCATTCAAAATCCTGCTGAGTGTGAGGCCCCTGACTGACGCCAAAACATGAAGACTGGCTGAGCGGGCTGAAATCTGTAACCAGATATTAAGAGTTTCAATATTCTAAAGTGAAAGCAAATAATAGAAAACTCATGACAGCCACAGAGCGGCGAAATCCTGTCTCCAATTTAGCCGAGTATAATATCTATTTATAAAACTCTGAAGGCATATTGGATAGAGGGAACGCTCTGGACTTGATTAGGGCTGTAAACGTTTTTGGAGGTACTTATTTACTTTTTGGTCCGTCTCGCCGTTTTCACCGTCTGTCAACACGACTTTATGGGGAACACTTTCAGGGGTTGCCAGTAAGATGGCTTCCAGGTAGAGTATGCTGAGGGGCGTGCTGATTATGTGGTCGACTAATCCCAAACCTGCCTCCGCCCTTGTACACTTTTGGCTCAAACCACCATGCTCAGCGTTGCGTTGGTCAAGGTTAAAGTCGCGCTAAGTGTAGTAGTAAATACAATTTTCTGGTGGTCGACGAGCAACCACAGGGGCCAGATTCTTTTCAGCCAATCTGATAATATGGATTTATGCTGTACAGGTTTCTAACTGTGGGGGGAAAAGTGCTCTGAAAGGTTGAGCAACTTCTTTCAACAAACACTCAAAGGGGGGGGGTTGTTTCTGTAATTCTACTGGAAAGTAAACTGTAGGTGCGTCAACTCTGAAGGGGCATCCAGCGAGGAGCGAATGTGATCTGAACCTGGTGTCGAGCCAAGCAGGCAGGAAGAATACTCGACGTCTTGGCCCCCTTTAACACAGTTCATCCAGAGTTAGTCTGCATGTTAAACTCTGTGATCTGATTGTGCATGGCAGCTGTGAGAACTCAGGGGGGATGTATGCTCAACACATTCACTGTGACTATGTACTATAGTCTCACATGATAATTAAAGAGTCGAGGCTGAAAAGAATTGGTATGAAGGACATAAATGTCCAAATATGATGCAAGTGACGTGAGAGAAATTCATAATGTCTAGACGAGCTTCTTTAACTGGGACCGTCTGACATGAAAAAGAAATTGAAACAGGAACAAACTACATGTTGGCAGGAAAATATGCAGACTGTGCTTGCGTAATTGGATAACGAGGTGGAAATGATCACAGTATAAAATTCTTAAGTTTGATTTTTTTTTAAAAGTAATGCCCATACCGGATGAAGCTCTTCTATTTCTATGACTCATTTCTTTATGGTTAATTTGCTCCACTTACGAGCTGATAATATTTCATATAAACCCTTACGTTAAAATGATTAAACCCACATCACTGTTATTAGACTCTTCATGATCTCATTCGTCCTGCATGGTGGACGACTAAGTTAAGTAAAAGCCTTTCTCGCAATTTCTGCTTCTTAATTTTGTTTTAAAGCTACGCCCTAAACCACAGGCCAGCTCCACAGCTTATTACATGGTAAGGCTGGGGTTGCAGAAAAAAACACAAGTATTATTGTAAGCTAATTTATGTATTATTAACCTAAATTTATGCAGCAATTACGCTGGTGTATGGAATTTTCTTGCAATTTTCAGCAAAGCTGGACAAAAGGTAAACAATTCAAGGTAAAACCTGAAATGAAACATTTTCGTCATCACAGGTTTGTTTTCAGAAACTCTGGCTACAATTAGAGAGCTGTGACCTGAGTTTGACTCAGATGAAGAAGACTTATTGTTTAGACCCCTCCCTGTATCGTTAAACAGATGTTGTCAACAACATCCTTTCTGTTGCAGCAGGAAAAGCAAAAAACTGCCTGTGACTAAGCACAATGTCGATTGCTGTGCACTTTTGTTTTTAACATTACAGTTGCATTCTAAGCCACAAATTACTTTAATGGGCGGGCATGGATCTGGTCGGCAGCACATAAAATGACTCAAACTTATGGAGATCCCACATGTTCAGAAACATATCAGCAGACAGGTTTTTTTTTTTTTTTTTTTTTTTTACATAAGATGGAACGCAGGAGGAACAGAGGGTTTTATTTTATCATGTGTGAAAGTTTAGCAAAGATCTGAGGCAGAGAGGAACTCATTCTGTCACCATCAAAGGATTAAAAGGAATGTTTTTCACAGACAAAATATCCTTCCTCCGGACTGAATCTTCACGTCATTATGAGCAACTTTAATCATCCTCAAAACATCCTTATAGCCTATCCCTCTTCCCATAAGCAATAAAGAAAAAAAACTTAATTACGGTGGAGGAAAAATGCAGATAATGATAGGATGTGAGAGGCTGCCGGCTATGAAATGTTTTCTGATTCTCTATTTTCCCAGAATTTTTTTTTCTTCAACTTGTTTACATACAGTTAATTGTTGCTGCTGCAATAAAACATGTTTTTGGGTTGCTTCTTCCCTCCCCTCAAACATAACTTTAACCACAGGGAATTGATTTTTGTGGAGACAGCATTTCAAAAATGGGATTTTAGTTTTCTCTTGGCTATTCACTGGGGGGTACAAATAAATAACTGACTGTGCTGACTGCATCAGTAATGGGCCACCTAATTGTGCTTTTTGACTCAGTACTGCAGAGGAAGCGTGCAAATCTGAGCAGTTAGTGTTATCATCTATGTGTCAACTGAGAGATGAGTGAAAAAAATAGTTGGACATTTTGGGAAATAAGCTCTCTTGCTCTCTTGCTGAGTTAGATGAGAAAATTGATACCACTCTCATGTCAGTTTAAAGAATGCTTTATCCGCAAAATTACCATTTGTATAACAATTATACCCTTTTTTCACCATTTCAAATTAGCACATTAGGTTTTTCAAATGTGGGGAAACCTGTTCAAAACAGGATATAGACTGCTTTCCCACTGCCAGTAGACAAGTATGCCTTTCTGTTTTTTTGTTTGCTTGGTGCATCACATCTGACGTCATGAAAGGTCCTGAAAACAGGTTAGTAAACATGAGAATACAGCGTGTAGGGCAGTGAAAATGTGACAATGGTTACTTACTTTTTATATCTGTTATGTATTCAGTCTCTCAAACTCTGTACAGGCTAAAATTTAAAGCTATCCCATCAAAGCAACTGTTTGAGCTCTCGAGCGTTTGAGCGATGGGGACAGATGTAATCATCATGTTGTATCGAAATGTGTTCCCTCTTCTAATAGTGTTTTCCTAATGCGTAGCGCTCCCCTCAGTGGTTAGGGTGAGGGCAGTGGGTTTGGATCAGGTTTAGATAGAAGGAAACATGTCAACGGGGAAACAGTCCTTGACACAACACCGGCAAAGGGGCTAAAATTAGTGTGTCCATCTGGGTGTCCTATTTTCATCACTGCCGATCGAAGCCAATCGGAGCTGGAGCCAAAAAATACCTGTGACAACTGCGGAGTCACTTGTCCTGAGAGTAAATGCTAATTTTAACCTTACCCATCAAATACCAGAAAGGCCAGATGTTACTGAGTGTTAGTGAGTTTTTTGTCCTGAGGGACAGGGGCTTTACTCACCACGTTACCTTGAACTCGAGAGAACTTTGTTTTCTTGCATGCCTCCATGGTGAATGGAGAATCCAAAAAAGGTGAACATTCTGAATGAACTGGAGTTATCAGGGACTGCATTTAACAATAGCAGAACTATATCAAAACATTCATTTACAACTTACACAACCTGTGCAGTATGATCCAAGTGTCGTTCATCCAGTCATATGCTCAGTGCTTCCCAAACACTTACATTTTCACTAAAAAGTTACGATTTAAAACATTCTCATGCACAGCTGAGTAGCTTGCCTGGGCTGTGTGTGCATTTGAACTTTGCTCAAGTGGAGTTTATATGCACCCATGTGCTCAGGCATGCTTAAGGCATGGCTCTCATAGGCAGAGGTGTTTTACATTGACAGGTTTTAACAATAATGCACAGGTTTTGGAAGTACTGTGCATATGACTGGATAAATGAGACTTGAATCATACTGCATGAGTTGTTTGAGAGTTTGTAAATGGATGTTTTGATAAAGTTTTGCTGTTGTTAAACACGTACCCCAATTACTTCAATTCATGGATAATGTTGTTTTTTTTGGATTCTCAATTCACCGAGAAAGCATGCAAGGGAAACAAAGTTTTCTTCATGAATTCAAAGTAACACATGGTGAGCAAATAATATACAAGCTTGGTATAAAGACTGGAAACAGGGGCAAACAGTCAGTCTGACTTTGTCTAAAGGTAAGAAAAGAAAAGATAAAAAAATCTTCCTATCATTATCTTTAAAGCTCACTACTCAACACATCATGTCTCATTCATTTAATCTGTACAAAAACCAAAGTTTAAAAATGACAATTTGTAGTTTCATGGAGGGGCTGTGTGCTGGTGGTCTGTGAAAAAATGACAAAACTTTGCCAAGTCACTGTGCCCAGCCAAGAGATAATCCCACATTTAACACCCCAGTAAACCACAAACTGGTTTATATTGTGGCTTTATTATTTCCCAAAATAAATAATATCAATAATTTAAATTCCATTACTACTTCCTTCTCTAATGTCCATATTTCCATATTCTATGCAGAGTTTGCTTGTTCTGCAACCTTTCCACATTATATAAATTCATGCTAAAATAAATGATATTACCCTGTACTGCAGTAGGTTTTACCCTGAAGTAAACTTTAGTGAGCTCCTGCTTTCTCTACAGCTGCTCACTTCTCTGTTGGCTCAGTAAGAAACACCATGCCAGGGATTCCCCCTCAGCTGCGCAGCAGAAGTGGCCCCTCCATCTCTTCTCCATAGTCTGTCTGCTGTGAGGTCACTCCGCCTGTTGCACACACTCTTCCCACGGTCACAGACGAAGTCGTCACGAGCCCAAACGCACAGGGGACGTTACGGTATACACACACTGTCGCTGGCACATATAGCTTACGTACACACACACACACACACACACACACACACACACACACACACACACACACACACAGAAGTCAATCGCCTGAGTTTTTTCCTCGTGCTGAGTCAGAGAGGAGCAGTGCATGTCAACATGATGACCGTGACGTTTCTCCCCCTCTAAATGCTGTCTGACCTCACTGTAATAGCTGGTCAGGACTAACATATGGTCTCCTGATGCCTTAGTCCAGCAGAATTACCCACATGGTGACTAAACACCAGAGGACTTAACTGAAAAATATCAGTGACTGCTTTCTTGATTTTATAAGAGTGCCAATTTGTGTCTTGTGCTTAAAAAAATATTTAACTGACTACTGTAGTTACACATGTACTGACAGGAGTGAGAGTTTCTAACCAGTGAGTCCTTCCTGTGAGATATAACCTTGTTAAATTCACTGTCACAAAATCTAACTGCAACTTAGAAAGAGACTCAACATGTCAAGCAACATCAGGTGCACTAGGAAGCTTGATATGATTTTTTAAAGAATTATTGGTAATAATGGCAGAAAGGTAACAGCATCCATACACGTCCTCTCATGTCAAAATGGGTAAAATAACACTGAAATTAACTTGGTCCTCAATTAAACAAGGGTGTCCCCTCAGTACTCCTGTTTTAGCATGACAGCTAGCTGTGCTAACACTGCCAACCTGGCAGAGAGACGTTTGTGTTAGAAGGGCCTGACGGACCTGAACGCAACTTTTCCCCTTTAATCAGTGTGATGACATAAGAGGCAGACAGCGAGCCAGTCATTCAGCCAGTATAGAGTTTGATTAACCTAATCACCAGGCAGCCAGACTCCAGGCTACTGATTGGGTTTACAAACGCTCCTTGTCATCGTTGTGTCATTAGCTCGTCGTTAGCCGCGGCCGCCTTGACGTGGAGCAGCGACGTGCAGGGCCTAAACACAGCAATCAGGGGATTAGTGTGCAGCTACAGCAAAGCCTCAATGGACGCCTCAGGCTCTGAGTCAAAGAGGGAAAGTCCTGCCTTACTATGCAAGCTCCACGTGGCCAGGGTGCTAACTGTACATGGGCAACGCCACTACTGATTAGTGATGGAGATGATGAGAGGAAACATTCAGTCACTTCGGACACACGGGTGGTTTCCCGGACTCCAATTAAGCCAAGTCCTTGACTCAGGCAATGATTTGAATGGAGGGACTCCATTGAAAATAAGTTTTAGTCTCCAATTAGGTTTGCTTAATCTAGAACTGGGAATCAAGCCCAAAGACATCACAGGCACAGAGCTGCATGCAGCACACCGACTCTCTGCAGTCACTGCAGAAAGGCTCAGTGACATTTGGAAATGATTCATTTTCATTTCTTTCATTTGAAATCAATCGCAATGATTGACAATAATCTCTCACTGTGCAAAACACTCGATTTATAGGTTGTGACAATACTATGTGTCTGAGTGCTCTCCTGAGCTCCTTGGCTTGAAGGCTGAGAGTCGCCACACCCTTGTTTCCTTACGATGAAAAAGCCCAGAGGGCCAGCCGAGTACTTTCCAAGAGTTGTCTCACGTCTGCAGAGGAAAGTGGCATGGACACTTGTCAGGAAACCAGCACCGGGTTCCTGCTCGAATCTGGTTGGATTCTGCGGTGAGTCAGATGGTGCTCGGGAGGCTGAACCCCTCTGAAGAGGGAAATAAATGCAAATTCAATATTTGGGGGCTTTTTGAAGTCCATTTGCACTTGAATGAGTGTGACAGAACCTGGAATGACCCCTACTGAAAGAGTCCCTTAACAGTGATGAAAGGAGTTGAAAGGGACAAACACTGACGACAATAGTTGAGAAGTTGGAAATGTGTACATGGTGTGTATTTGTGTGTGTTTACATAAGGCCATGCTTGAATGTGTGTGTGCAGTAGTGTTATATGTGCACAGACAGCAGGGACGACTAAGAAACTTTGTCTCCTTAAAACCATTTGAATACCAATTCACAATGCAGCTAAGAACAATACATTTGGCCCAGTGCCTGTTTGGCAGTGCCCTCTCGTGTTTTGCTGGTTAGCGTTCATGCCATTCATTTCATACATTACATACCTCACCGTGTTCCTTCATAGTCCAAAGTAACAAGGACCTAGTCTCAAAAAATAAAAACATGTGGCTTTTGTTGCAGAGAGGAATGAACAACAGCATTCCATGTGCAACCACATCAAAGGTCCCCCTCGCCATGGGGCTAAATGAGGGCAGACTGTCCTGCTTGCCCCTCCTGACATGACTGCCACTAATTAACGAGTGATCTAAAACTGACACTTCATCTTCATCACTTTTTCTCACATCTTCACTCCAATCTCCACACTTTTTAACGCACATTGATTCTCTTTGGGTTCCAGTGAGATGGGGACAGCCACACAACAAGCACAAAGGGGCATTGTCTGCTGGTGAAAATGTGGTTTACAGGCTCTGCTATAATGGCTCGGTGGTTGCTGGAAGCCATGCGCACTTCCTAATATTCGACTCACATGCGATTTCATTTTGAGAGGAGACTGAGCTATGGGGCTTTGCCTTTGTGTGAGAGGGACGCCTCACAACTTATTTTCTGAGCCGACAGGCTTCAGGCTCCCTTACCCCCTCCCCGCTCTTCACCCCCTCTTTCCCTCTCTGGTGGCGCTACTATATTTGTGTGGGATCTCTAGCGATGGAAGAGTAGACACAGGCTGCGTTGCCAGTCAAACGTGTTCGGGCTGTCAGACTGAAAGGCTTCCAGCACTGCGATCTGTCTCCTCTCCTCGTCAGTAGGAGCTGTTTGATCTGACAGAGAGACTCCATTAGAGACACAGGGAAGTTCAACTGCTGGGAGGTTGGATGGCTTCAGCAGTCAGAGTAGCAGCCCAGAGAGGAAAAGGTTTGCACACACAGTCTGGTTGCAATCTTGGTGTCTCGCTGTGTATCTATAAATGTCTCTGAGCATTACTTGTCCTTATACTAGGTGTGTGTGGTTACACGTTGACGAGTGCAACGTAACAAAGCCCAACTGGGCTGACATATTTTGGGGCTCTGTTGGGCAAAGGGGTGATGACGCAGTGGATAATGATATCATAAATGTGCGGCGCTGCTGAGCTGCAATGAGAGAGAGAGAGAGAGAGAGAGAGAGAGAGAGAGAGAGAGAGAGAGAGAGAGAGAGAGAGAGAGAGATTGTTCGCTGAGGTTGTGAGTAGAGCAAGTAAGACATGCTGTCTTCTTCAGCTCACACCATAGCATTCCCTCAGTCTCACGGTGGTGATGACCTCATAAACCTGCGCCACAGTCTAACCAAGTAGAGAGGACGCTTGTGTCAGAGCGGTGAAATGGTAGACAATGGTTTGATAAATATGCATCAATGGTTCAGCCACAGACCGTCACTACACTCCCTACATTTAATGTGGCTACAACTTCCACTAATCAGCAGGAACTCTGACAAATGACTCAATTCTCTGAGACATATTTACAAGTAATATTAGAGGATTAGTATAAGACTTAATTTCATCTGCTTGCACTGTGTGATCGCTGTTAAAAGGGAGCAGCGAGGGTGAGTTAATGTGGCTCCTGTGAAAGATTCGTCTCCTGATCTGTGTGTGGCAGCTGGGCTCTGGCAGGGCTCTGGCACCGGGGCTGCATGGCAGTTAAACTGTCAGTGGCAGGAACTGTAAATCTTTTGCAGAAGGTGAATGCAGCACGACAGCACCACAGGTGTGTGTGTGTGTGTGTGTGTGTGTGTGTGTGTGTGTGTGTGTGTTTACCAGTTGCACGTTTGTCACAATACTGTCTACTTGTCTGTATGTCTTTGTCTCTCAGCCATCCTGAGAAGCAGTTTCCAAAATTTTTTGAGCTGGACACATTTGGCAGAGTCAGAGTGAGTCAGGATACTCTTGTGTGTGTATGTGTGTGTCTGTAGGGGGTGGGGGTGCTGTCACTTTGGCAACGCAACTGCACATATTGCAGCGATTACCACAGCGGAAAAATGTTTTTCTGCAACATGCAATTACTACAGATTACAGATTGCCTTCCTTGCATCAGAAGCTCTCGCTAGAAAAGGAGAAACACAGTGCGTTTGTGTGTGTATGTGGATTTGTGTGTGCGTCGTTACACACAAATAGACAGACAGACACGGAGACAAAGAAAGATGAGAAATGATTATAGCTCACACTAAAAACCACAACTGAAAAAAATGGAGGAGTTGACGTATTTATGGGACTCATTTAGATTTAAAAGTTATACTGACTTTCAGGGGTAAATAAAGAGCCAGGGAAAAAATACAATCTGTCCTTCAGTGAAATGAAAAAAAAAAAAAAAAAAAACTAGAGCAGGGTACATTTCGAAGGCTTTTGTCTATCATCATCAACATTATGAAAAACATACACTGATGTCCTCATGAAGTACACAACCCTGAATGCCACAAGTCATATCAGTTTTGGACTTTACATTTTGTTCCAGGTTACAAATCACACTGAATATCAAAAAGCTTCCTTCAGGTCACACTAAACAATATAGCCCAAAAGTGGTGCCCCGCAGCAAGGCAGGGCCCTATTTACAAACCCACCAGATCAAAACTCAACCCAAAGTGCTCCTATAATAGCACTGGGGCCTTTTGGTGAGCTTACCATCCAATGCTACTTTTAGTGGGTTTTCCAAAGAATAAACAGGCCCAGGAACCACATCACAGACTGCTGACTGTCATCGTTGGGTGAGTGTACCCGACGGATGATGTGAGGGCGGAGCGACCGTGACACCGGGGTTTACGGAGAGTCCCCCCTCCCCCCTTCCCCCCTGCCTGACTCGGGTGTGGTGTGTGCCATAGAGCTGCCACTGAAAGGACAGGGAGGGGGCCTGACCACATTCAACCCCTGAATGCCGATCACAGTGAACACATCAGTGCCTCACTGTGACTTTCATGACTTCTCTGCTTATTGTGAACAGGAAAAGGGTGAGTCCTGATTTCTGGGTATTATATATATTTGGTTGTGCAATCAGATGTGCACACACCCAGCCTCCTCCAGAGTGATGGTGGAAGAAGTACTCAGACCCCTAATAAAAGTATTAATACCACAATATAAAAATACCCCATTATAAGTAAAAGTCATGCATATCAAGTCCCACTTAAAAGGGACAGTTCACCCCGAAATCTAAAATACATATTTTTCCTCATTTACCCACTCCTTACCTGTAGTGCTATTTATCAGCTAAGATTGTTTGGGTGTGAGTTGCCAAGAGTTGGAGATATTGGCATCGAGATATCTGTCTTGTCTCTCATATAACGGAACAAAATGGCACTCGGCTTGTGGTGCTCAAAGCGCCAGAAAATACATTTGAAAAAATCAACCCAGTGTCACTTCCAACCCATCAAATACTGACACTTGGTGAGTGGCCCTCAGTGTCAGACACTGAAGCACAGAAGCACAGAAGCACAGAAGCTACTTTAGCAGTGGTATGAGGAGCACAGAGTGGCGACATATTTTGACATTCTGAGCTATTGCCATAGTGCAGGCATGTCCAAAGTCTGGCTCGGGGGCCAATTGTGGCCTGCAGATTTTAATCTAAAAACCAATTTTAATCGGCCCTTGGCTTGACTTTCAAAATATACCATATGTGGCCCTTTTCACAATAATGGTTAATCGAGCAAGATCACTTCGCATTTTTACCCTTCACCTCACAATGATAGGACTATAATACAGTTTGCAGACAGGCATCACGTAGTAATAGTTCATTAAAAGATAAATATGGTTGCATTTGTCTCACTTTATTTCTTATTTTTTTAAACCCATTTGATGCGAGAATCAGTCGGCCCCCCAGGTATTTTCACGTTGTTTTATCTGGCCCCCCTGCCGTACTGTAAAGAGTGAGAAAATCTGCATAAATAAAGGTTTGAAATGAAATGAAATGAAATGAAATGCATGAGGTGGATGGGTCATGGATTTCCCATGTGAAACCAAAAGTCAATCGAATTATTTTAATAACCAAGTTTGCTAGTATGTGTAGCATGCTATGGTAGTGACACATATGTGACATACTTATTTTAAGCCAAACTGTAACGTTTTTCTCCAACCTAACCAAGTGTGTGTTCCTTCTGTGCAGTGATGATGATGATGATGATGATGATGATGATGTCTGGAAAGAGACATTACTGCTGAGTTTTTCAATTTATTTATTTATTTATTTATTGGTGCTTTGAGGATCACACACTGAGCGCCATCCAGTTATATTACATATATTACTTTTGTCAGTCAGTGCAAATGTACAGAAGAGTCATGGAGTCCGAAAACATTAACTAATGTCAGTTACACAGGAATTTAAGCAAGCTAACATTAGTCACCATGAGCTACTGGTCATACCAGACCAAATAAGGCTGTAGCAGTGAAACTCCTGACTTTCCTGAATTGAGAAAATGTGCATTTTATTAATGGTGAGGTTAAACTTTTAAGCTGTAGGACAAAGATTGTGTTATTTTTTATATCATAAATTACACATTGTTGCTTTAAAGTATAATAAGTACTCATTATGCAGAAAAATGGCCCCTGTGCATGGGGGTTGAGGTTGCGCTGGTTTCGCCAACTTCATATACAGGTAGTTTACCCGAGTGGTTCCCAACCTGGTAATCAGCCCCACCCCAAAAGGTCACAAGATCACAGCTGAGGGGTCATGAGATAATTAGCGGGGTACAAAAAAGGAAAATACTGAATTCTGTTACACACATCTGTATTGATTTTTCCAACTACTGCGATAAATTTACCTTTTTAGTAAATTCTTGCTAATTCTCTCTCTTTGGGTATGGAACAGTTATCTATATAAAACAATATGACAATCTGTCTTTGGTGGAACTGTTAACAAGTCACTGATGTCTGAAGTCACAGACTTTTTTTTTTTCTAAGGGGCCACAGACCAAAAATACTGGAAACCACTAATTTAATATTCAACAATGTGTTGTATTTTATAGGTTTTTTTCTAATGTAAAATCTTAATCCATAAATTAACTAATTCCTTAAAATGTCACACAAATGTAGCAGAGTAACAAGAATAATATTTCCCTCTGATATGTGCTCAAGAAGAAGTAAAAAGTCGTATAAAACGGAAATGGAGTTAACTGTTCTTCCTTATTTTCCACCACTGCTCTGGAGGATTGGAGAACATCAAAGCGGCACCGCTACCAAACTCATCCCATAATGTATTCAATATGAAATGAAGTGTCAGACAGACAAATACATGCTTGGTATGTTTGAAAATGAATGTAGTCTTTAAGAAGTCCATTTACATTCAGCAGACAGATATAAAAATGTAGTTGGAGTCGTCCCCCAACAGCCATTATGCTGCTCAATTGATTCAGAGGGCTTTTATAAGCCCTTGGCTCCGCTCTGCACCTTTTATAAAAATGTAAGCAGAATATTAAAGATGCATGAGATGAATGTGCTCATTGTCTCCTCTGGTGACTGCTGCATCTAAGCTCATCACGCTTACATAGTAATTAGCTGCTGGGTTTGGAAATGTCACCGTCCTCTACATCATTTTTAGGATAACATATACTCTAAACGCCTTCAAGGATCTGGAACTGGGGCCTGACTCTCTCATCAGTTAGTGGGTATATAAAGCACTACAAGGGGCAAATTATGTAAGAAAACTATAGAAATTTAAATAAAAATAAAGTGTCTTGGTGTCATTAAGAGCTAAAACAAAGTCTGAATACACAAGTGCATTCCAGTGATCATTAAAACTAACAGAGACAGCCCTGGTGGAGAAAAAATAACATACACATTTATATGATCAAAATTGTTCAATGTGTTTCCTATTTTCTTGTCTGAACATCAAAATGGACAAAAATGACCACCAATTGTGATGTGCTGACACATTATGTAATCAAAATTTGAGAGAGAATCAGCCATCAGAGCAGCAAGAGCCCAAAACCCAAACAGTCTGTACCCACTCACTGTTGTTTAAAAGTTTCTCCATATACTTGTGTATATAAACACTCCCAACGCTAGAATATGATTTGGCTTTGAGGGGACTGGCACAAATGGCTTTGGTGACTTACATCATGCTTGGAAGTCTAATCACAGACACTCTTGTCATATCAAGCAGAAAAAGTCCATTTCATAGCAAGCTACGTCTCAAAAAAAAAGAGGAGGGAAGGGTAAACAAGCCCTGCGTTCCACAGCCACCGCAGAATTCATCATTCATACAAAAAAATACCCCGAGCCCCAAAGTAGAGCTAATTTAATCCGAGAGGAATAAAACTCCATTTCATAGAAGTCGTCCATTCAGAACACTCATATTTCCACTGAGCAGAAACCCCCGGCTGAAATTCGAGCAGACACTTTTCGGAAGGAATGCATTCGGTGGGTTGAGGGCCAAAGCTTGCCCTGTAATTTGTGAATGTACAGAAATGTGTGACCGCCACAGCTCCTCTAAAGATAGAAATCTTTGTCTTATGTCATCGCCGAACCTCAAACTATTTCTAATTGCCCCCATAGCCCCCTTTTCCAAATGAATAGCTACCCATCCAAAGGCTTATGTGTGCATGTCTGAAAATAGCCCGGGAGTTTACACAGGCTAATAGATCATATTCAGTTAAAAAAGATGAAAAACTTTAGAGGGATCTTCACATATCGGAGACTGTCCCCATCTTCAAAGTGACTTTTAAGTGGCACTGAAAGCAGTGTGGGTGGCATTTTAGAGGCAGGTATAAGTTTACACACCCCAAAGGCTTCCACTGGTTTCTCTGCTAATGGGGATCATACTCATATTAGTCTTTACAATGTGACTCATTACACATAAAACCTAAAGTAAATGGAGTTTCCTTCGGTTTTATACACACAGAGGAGGAAGTGCTTCTTTGTAAAGACTCCAAGGAAAAATTAGTTAAACTTCATTTTGAACATTTTGCTCGGGTCCCATTTAGAGCCGTTTGAGCGTGGTGCTGCTTCATGGTGTTTTTATAGCCAACAAACCATTTTCTAATACCACAGGGAAGCCCTTTTTAGTAATGAGCGTACATTATGATTCAGATCTGAAATACAGCTATGAAGACAACCACTCAGTCACAGGTTTTCACACAGTAACCATCACTAAACAATGATGTGATATCCTGGTTTCTATCTGAGGGATCCATTTTCTTTTTAACCTTCAATGGTAAGAATCCTATATGCTGAGGCCCATTTGAGGTGGGTCCGGAGGTTTCACATATCCTCCATGAGTTCTGTCTTGATTTCAGGCTCAACCCACCCGGATCATTAAAAATCGTTCAGGGGCACGGCGGGCTCCATCCTCAATGCCTGTGCGGCTGAAACTGAAGAAACTGCATGTTGAAATGTGGAGGTCTAAATGTGACAGGAGCCCGGAGCGCACATTACGGCTAAGGAGGGTATAGCTGGGGCGTGTGGTCACATATTAATAATGAACTAGGGCAGGAGAATGACTAAAATATCAGCGGCTGTGTCATTGTCCCAGTCGAGCTGTACTCAAAAATAGAGGCCTCATGATAGGTGATCTGATCAGAGGTGATATTTGTTGCAGTTAGCACTGTGGGGATTTACAGTAGCTGCTGTTGTTACATGGAGGGATTAAAGTTAAACTGTGGAATATGCTTGTGTGATTTGGGGTTCCCCTTAATTTTCAAGTCAAAAGCACCAAAATTGAAACACATTAGGCCACAGATAATTAAGTCTTTCTCCAGGGACACTTATAAAGAAAGATTTCTGTTATCTACACTGAATTCATAAGATGATGATGACGGTAGCTGCTCAATCATCAGATTCTTTTTTGTGTAAATTCTAGTGAGTAAAATAGTGAGATTTTTTAAAAAATGTGTCACCACACCCCAGTGAACCACTGTCCTAGATCACCGAAATAACAAGCAACCACAAACAAGGAGTGTCAGAGTGTTATATGAGCGAATAGGTTTATATTTCTGTGACCTCAAAAAAGCAATCTAAAAAATGATTTAAAAAAACAGGATGAAACAACAAAAATGTAAAGAGACACATAGCAGTAAGTTTTATGTAGATTTGATTTACAGAAATAATGTTAGAAACACTTTCTCAGGGCAGATGATTCACATACAGATATCTTTATTTGAATCATTTTACATTTTTTCTGCCTTTCAGTATGAGTGCTGCAGCAACACATCACCACTTATAAGTGAGGTTTGTGGCCAGGTTTGATCCTACATAAACAGCTATTGTGCAAATAAGCTCTAACATCCCAGCATTATTTGGACATTTCTGTAATTAGGAACTGTGTGTTTTTTTGTTTTTGTTTTTGTTTTTTTTTTGTTTTTTTTTTTTAGCTTTTTTTAAATCTTCCCCCTGCATCTCTCTATCTGGCTCTGATTTAGTGTGATGGGGGGAATTAAGGGAAAATGTGAAGCCACTCTGATGACTCCTCACGCCACTTAACTGCACTTAATTTATTCTCATGCGAGTAAACAACTTAAAAACCGCCACACGCACGCAGAGGCGCGCGCACACGAAAATAAATTGGGTTATTATTAAAATGAAACATCGGATGATTGGAGGCATTTTCAAATGCGCCTCAGCGAAAATCTACATAACTTAACTAACTAACTAACTCAATATTTTTTTTAACTTCCAATTTCCTGTTTCATAAATTATTTTAAAACACGTTATTTTATTATGTGTCAATGGACAATTCAATTATTTTAAATCAAAGTTGGCATGAATTTTGAAATTAATTTCTGCCTCAGATGTATCGCAAAATCTATCACAGTGATGTTTATTATCCTACTCAATAATCAACTCTGTCAGTGCTCACTAAACCCAACAAGTTATCTGTTATACGGTGTTTTCACCGATGTTTGTGCATCTGCTTAGGCGTTTCCAGTAAACGACACAAAAAATGCACTAATAAATTCTCTAAATATTGCATTTAGAAACGGGAATATTTAGTCCAATCCATCAGGGGTCTTCAGTGCGTGGTTATTAAACGAATAAATATCAGTGCTTTTAGAATAATTTTATTTTTCAACAATAATAAAGATTGTTGTTATTGAGGCAAACACCTCAATGTAGATGCCAAAAAATGTGACAGGTGCGTTTTTCACCCTGCGTAAATACTTCACAAATGGAGTTCGCTTATCTGATGTGGCTTAGATTAATTCACATTTCCGACTATCTCAGAGCACAGATAAAAGTTTCCCTCTCTCCTCTCATGTGAAATGTCTGCCTCAGACTGTCTGAGCTGACAGCGATTGAAAAGGCAAATGCGCCAACTAGTGTCAGAAAGCAGCATGGCGCAGGGCTCTGCAGGGTGTGCCGTCATTTGATGGAACCCTCAGCATTTAAGGTTTCTAATGAATTCAGCCTCTGGCACACACACACGCACACTCTTATTACTCTGTTGTGTCTTTTGATGTGGAAGACAAACATTTGCCTGTTTGCTATAATCTTACTTATTAATTCAATTCAGTCAATTAAAGTGATACGGATCTGTCTGCCACCCATAATTTCACTTTATGAAAATGTTATTTACCTGGAGAGGAGATGCGAAGCCGCCAGATATGATAGCTGTTCAAAATGAATAAAAGAGAGTAAAGCAACAGGCCTCTGCAGTCTGAATCCTTCTATAGATAAATTATAAACAACTAAAGTAAAAATAGGTCAGAGGCGGTGTGACGAACCAGTGATGAGGATAAAAGTGCAGATATTCCAGTCTCCTTATTATCTCATCAATTAAACTGTCTCACTGTAAGACCCAACAACACAGAGGCTGCTTTGCACTAAACTAGAGTCAATTATTTTATAGGCCTACCCATCACATTCAATATCTTACAGATTTATAGAGTTTCTTCATCTCATGCCAACACTGATTATGTTACTGGCTGTAATTTAAAAAAGCCCAAATAATTCATTTTTCATGCATTTATGTAAAAACCATATGTCCTTTCTTTTAACTCATACTGTATCCTAATTTCTCCCTGCTTCGCGTTAACGTCTGACTACAAGCTGTATAAAAAACACAAGCAGAGAGAAAGGCACAGATATGTATCAATAATTCAGCTCGTGTGTGTGACAACAGTGCAGGGCTGAAGAAAGAGCACCGGAGAGTTTGATTGGTCTGGTGAAAGCCCAACCCAGCAGATTCATTGGTGGAAATCATCTCCACACTCCCAACCACTAAACACTAAAATGACTCGGGTAAAATAATATCGCGGCACTCTGCACTGCGTTCAGACTCACGGCTCCTTCTCGCGCCCTGTAACCCTGCGCTAAAGGATAACTTTAAAGGAAATTCAGCTGGAGCGACGGAACTCTTCCTCTTATCCCAGAAGTGTCTTTTGTGTGGAAAGATCCGCCGAGGATAAAGTTGCAAGAACTTTTACGCAAGAAAAGGACACTGCTGAAGCACAGTAGTTTGACTGTAGATAATCGGGTTTGAGACTTCTAGTTTTACGCGGAGTTTGGTGAGATCTGAAGAGGCATCTGGCAAAGTTTGGCTGTTTAGTCGAGATCATTTTAAACTTACAGAAAGCCAGTCAGCTGGACTGTTTAACTCTTTGCATCACGGCTGGATTACCCGATTACTGCCAACTGATTTTCACTGATCGGCCATAATTTATTTAGAAGATTCATTGACTGATTTCAAAGTGAGAGCTCAAGTAGTTTGTGGTGTTGATATATTGTATACACGCGCCTGAAACTGTCCATCAAGTGTGCGACAGATAAGAGCGCCGATACAAGACGCAAGTTCAGCACTGTGAGAAACTTTGGGAGACTTTCTTTGTGCGTTTTTGCTGAAGTTAGAGAAAACCAGAGCAACCCTGATGTTCGTCAGGCTGACACATCCTGTGCGGATGATCTAGCACACAGTCATCACAGTTTATTGTTTCTGTTAAGGTAGCGAGGCTGCCAGACTTGTGCGCTCTTGCCTCCATCCTTTGCGCTTCCACCGTGGACTCCTGACACCGCCAGCGTCTGGAGGGAAAGAAATAAAAAGAACTGTTTTTCTCCTCCAAAAGAGTCCAGCTCTTCTGATACAACCCGGCCAGGTGGCACTGACCCAAACTGTTGTGATGCATATTCCCGTAGAGCCGCCCACCACCAGACGGTTCACGCCGCCCTCCACGTCCTTCCCCTGCAGTAAGCTTGGAGACGGCAACGGGGCCATGGCCACCCCGGGGCCCCTCAGGTCAAGACCGGACACCAGGAACGTGGTTGATGTCCTGGCGGACCACGCCGGCGAGCTGGTCAGGACCGACAGCCCCAACTTCCTCTGCTCAGTCCTCCCGTCTCACTGGAGGTGCAACAAGACGCTCCCCGTGGCTTTCAAGGCAAGACACAATGGCCTCTCATTTTACTTTATTATATTTTTATTTAAATGACGCACACTGTGATATTCTAACTGCGGGATGTGCATGAGTCTGTTTAAAATAATTTAAAACCCACTACATATATTTTAAGGGGGGAATTTAATTGCATTAATTCCTATAAATAAGAGGGGGCTCTGGAAGTTGTGCTTTTTGGTTTCTGCATTTTGCATTTGTATATCAAAATATTAAATAAACTATGCTTTTATTGGTTTCAAACAGCACCTTCCAGATTAATAACACCTTAAATCGGGCCAGAAAATATTGCAGATGGGAGGTCTGAAATTACAAGACGTCTGAATAAATATATCTGAGCTCATTTTTATTATTATATTTTTCTGTAATATATATGTAGATGCTTTATTAGGGAATATTTGTGGTTTATGTCAATCCCAAATCTTGCATTTTGTAAATCATGTATTTGGATCAGATCTGATGAGAATACAAGTAAAATAAATAGCAATAATAGAGTAGATAATGATAATATAATAGATTTAAATGTCTTAGTCTGCCCTGAAGGGTGTCTGCTTAATGAAACCTCCCAGCTTTATGATTTATGTCGTGTTTTATTGCTGACATGCTGCTGAAACGGGGAAGATATTCCTGCTTATTATTATTATTACGGGAGTCGGATGCGGTTTTACGCGCGCTGTGTACATTTGGTATGGTAACCCAGAGTGACCGCCCGCTTTCTCATGCGCAGGTCGTGGCTCTCGGTGATGTCCCCGACGGGACTCTGGTCACCGTGATGGCCGGGAACGACGAGAACTACTCGGCCGAGCTGAGGAACGCCTCCGCCGTGATGAAGAACCAGGTGGCCCGTTTTAACGACCTGCGCTTCGTGGGCAGGAGCGGACGAGGTGAGCTGAAACTCTCTCTCTCTCTCTCTCTCTCTCTCTCTCTCTCTCTCTCTCACACTCACACTCACACACACACACACACACACACACACACACACACGCAGTGAGAGAACTGCTTGTAATGCCATTTGCAGCAGCATTTGGAAACGCGGTTATAATAATATAATGGATCATATTTCTGCGTCTAAGTGGAGAGCGACTGACAAGTGACAGCATATGATTATTTTTTTACTGAATGTGAAAAATATTAAACGTCTAGGTCACCAGATATGTTGCACAGACGCACACATAAGAAACGCGTACTCCTTAAAATACAGCTTTGAAATATTTTTCTGATCTCTGTTGTCTATTACAAAGATTAAAAAGCGCAGATCTGGAATCACTTACGGCGAGTGCCCACACTTTGCCAACTGACGTCCATGGGTGTCATCCGAAACATCTGGCCTGCGTCACCGTGAACAGTCGATGTGACTGTAATTTTCTTAATCCTGGGGAACACAAATAATTATCCACGTGGTGTACAGTAAATCTGAGGGATGGATGAAAAACCACCTCGCCATTCAAGTCCTGGGGCGATTTGTCAAACAACCCGCGCCACCAAAAAGTTCACAGCCTAATACGGAGTATTTATCTTGACTGTTGTGTTTAATTGCTGTAATTAAAAAAAAAATCACACATCAACAGGCCTGTTTGCAGCACATGATGCTGTGGTTGTAGGCCTGCAACATTTTTGTGCTGTGTAGGACCTATTGATTAAATCAAAACCTCTAAATTTGCAGGCATGATTAATAAAATGCCCTGAAATAAAAAATAATTTAAAAAGCATGATTGTTTACAAAAAATCTTCAGCTAAAGGAGGAATTTCCCTAAGTCCCCGCGGAGCCTCTTCTGGCCTTTCATATGTCATTTTAATGTTAAATTAACCGTGATTTAATGAATGGGAAATCTAATCTCCAAATTTAAAAAGTAGCACAGATACCTCTCATTTCTGCAGCCAATTACCCCACCCGAGGATTGTTCTTTTTCTTCTTTCCTCCCACGCAGTCTCTCTTTAACAAGGGCTGCTTTTCTCAAAGCCGCTGCCGAGCACCGGACCCGCTGCATGCTACAGCCCTCCTCCCTCTGCACGGACTTTGATGCAGATGGGAGCAAGATCCTGCCTTGTTGAACAATAAACTATCGCTGTAAACCCTTTTCGGACAATCTGGAACACATCCTCTCAATAATCGAAATCATACCCGCAGTCAGGCCATCAAAAGAGGTGGTCCCTGCCTCTTTTTGTATTCTCTTTAATTCAAAGGCTGCAGCGGGACAAAAGCCGGTGATGATTTGACGCTGAACAAGCGAGGTATTGTTGCAAACAGCAAGAAACAATGCTTCACAGATAATTGGAAAGGGCCGTTTATAAAGTGAAATGACAAGTCTTCCATAAATCTCATGTTGCTGTGCTGCAGGAAAGAGCTTCACTCTGACCATCACCGTGTTCACCGGACCGCCACAAGTGGCCACCTACCACCGCGCCATCAAAGTCACCGTGGATGGACCCCGAGAGCCACGCAGTGAGTACACGCACGCATACACACACACACGCACATACCCACCAACGCTACAACTGTTGTTGCTATAATGCATTGTGGTGTGATGTGAATGTTGCAGAGCCACCCAGTTAGAAGCAGCTATTCCTGGTTCTGAAAGTGGGGGGGTGTCGGTATCTCTGCAGGCTAAAACTACTGCATGAGTCATATGCAGATGATATATGAAAATCTAACAGTGTGAGTGTGTGTCTGTGTGTGTACCAGACACTCATCAAATTGAGAAGGTAAAAATCTGTTCACACGATCACATGTGCCAGAATTTGGTTTCTACTAGATATATTTTGGGGTTAAGACTTGGTTTTGGGGTTAAGATTAGAATTAAGACTAGGTAAAGGTTGGGGTTAGGTGTGTAGCGGTTATGGTAAGCCTCCAGAGAATGAATGTAGGGCAGCGCATTGTCCTTACAAGCATAGTAATGCAGGTTTGTGTGTATGTAAGCGTGTGTGTTTGTCTGTGTGTGCAGCAGTGGCACAGGGACGGGCCCAGTCAGAGGAAACTGTAAAGCATATTAAGGCATAACCCAAGACCACTAAGAGGAGCTGAGTGAGTCTCCAAGCCACAGGTGGCTCAGCTCAGTCGACCCTCCTCCCTCCTTCTCCTCCTTCTCCTCCTCTTCCTCCTCCTCCTCCTCACCCCTACCTTCCCCAGTGCTGGTCAGAGGGGTCGTACCTGACCGACCACATAAGTGGCTCGTTGATTTAACACAGGGCAGACTCCGGCCACTATTAGCCCTGGCAGGGAAGCCCGGCGTGCTAAAGCTGTTAGCGCCACCATTCAGCCGCAGCTACATTCTTATGTGGTTTAATGCTGCTGGTGTGAGGGATGGTGGAGAGAGTAGTGTTACTTACATGAGTCAGGGGCTGAGGGCTGGTGGCCTGTGTGCATGGAGGAGATGGGTTTCATGATCTACCTATGGAGGGATCGTGTTTATAATGGTTGTAGAGTGCAGGGTTTTAGACGGGTGGATAGCTGGGGCTAGTGCTCATGTCTGTGGAGGGGAATATCTGGGACAGGGGGATTTAGCCCAGTCAAAACAGACCACAGCAGGGGAGGCGAGAGTGGTAGCAAGTGCCACATGAGGGGGGATATAGGCTGGCAGAGAGGGAGCTGAGGGGCACAGAGAGAGGGGCATCAACCCCCCTCTCACCCCACCTGCCAGACTGGACGCTATTTGCAGAGGCATTAAAGAGAACAGTGAGTGCAAAGGAGGGAGATAATTATAAACACTGTATGTGTGTGTGTGTGTGTGTGTGTGTGTGTGTGGATGGTATCAATTTGTCTTTTGTTAAAAAATAAAAAACGTGTGTGTCTGCATAAATGCATTCTCACGTTCATCTGTGAGTGCCTCAGCTTGAAATAACTGTGTACATTAAGGCTGTCTCCATGTCTGTCTGTCAACATGTTACAGCTCCAGCTGAGGCGTCAGAGTGGCCGTGCTACTTTTACACTGGCGCTGGGTGCTATAAAGTGACACTGTTTAATATAGGGCAGGAGGAATTTAGGGCTCCATTAAACTCTGTTACTTGGTGCTGAGTGGGAATTCATAGAATGACAGAAAATAAACTCATGCAAAGGCTAATTTAAAAAAAAAAAAAAAAAATCATCCGCTTACAATTTCAACATGTACTAACTAGACGCTCCTTCAGCTGAACCCCCTGGAACAAGGGATCATTTGATTTGTGTAAACGTTAAGATGACTGAAATACTGAGTCAAGGCTTATCTGAAATATGAATAATACATCCAGTTACTCTGCAGCAAAAACAGATCCAGCGACAACCAGGAAATTCAAACAGGGGATCACAGTTAATAATCATTTTGAAATGCAGCACATTTATATTGTTCATTATGTTGGTTTGAGAGGGATGTCAGATTTGAAGCTGAGATGAGTTTTCACTCCATTTCCGTTTATTGAAAGACTCGTAGCCTCAAAATAGAGATCACTCGTGAGATGAAATAAAGGACCTCTCATATTTAAACAAGAAGCACATTCTAAGAGTATATCAGTCATGTCCCAACACAGTCAAAGCACAGGAACACACACTTTCATTCAGACATTATTAGGCCCATAAAAATAATCAGATTCTTCTCTAACCACAAGGCACTACATTATATCGGTAGTACAACATCTAGAGCCAAAACAGAGAGGCTCTTTTGCCAACGCATAAAACTAACAGCATTTTTTCATTACAAATCTCATCCTCACTGCTTTAATCCTAGTTTTTTTCTTTAGATTTTCCTCAGCAATGCCGTCCAATGTTGCCTGTGCACTCTCAGTTTTATCATTCATCGAGTGCAGACAGCCTGAAGCCAGACTTGGCTACGCTGGGCTCACCTGTCCGCCGGCCTTACGGGCTGTTTGTGTAGGGCCTGCATTTGCATGCTTGCCAGCCGAGCTGCGGCAGGAGTTGGCACACAGGGAGGAGGTTTTATTAATGTTTACTGATCCAGTCAGGAGAACCTGATGGACAGGACTGCAGCAGCAGCGGCGGCTTGCCTGTGGCAATGTAACAAAGGACACCAGGCCTTCTGAAAACACTTGAGCCATACGGTAGACACACATATGGGCAGAAATGTGGATACTAATGTATTTTCACATGCCCACACACACACACACACACACACACACACACACACGTAAATTGATATAAACATACACAGTATTCTGTTCCTGAACAGAAAGTAGGCTAAATGTTCAGCTAAGTATTTTTGTCTCCCTTGCTGCTGATTTCCTCATCACACATCCGGCATTCGTCATCATACCCCCCTCCACCGCCACCCCCTGATGTATCTGTCATACTATATTATCAAACTTCTGCTGAGGCCAAACTGGAAGCACAACTGTTGCAACTGAAAATTTTCCCTCCACTTCTGTCTAAGCAGCAGCTTTAACAAGTATGCCACATCTAACAACAAGAGAGAGAACTCTGATGTAAAGAGACTGAAAAAGTAAAGCAGATGACTTAAGTGTCAAGACCCTCCCTGTTCATCGCTGCTATCAGATGCCTCCTCATCACTGCACAACCACTTGATGCACCGTGCTGGGTTATTCTCACCTATTAATCCCACCACTATATTTTTGGTGCCGTTCTCACTCCCTCACTTATATATGACATCAGCCGCTGCCTATTTACCCACGCAATGGTGGGGAGGGGCCGTTTGTATTTCTGTATCTCTCGACCTGAAATGAATCTGTCCCCGGGAAAGAAAAGATGAACTCATCGCAGGTCAGGCTTGGCTAGAGAGATCAAAAAAGGGTCGGAAATATTTTGAGCTTGTGAAATGATGTTCAGAAATAATCTGCACAGTGTGGGGGTGTGTGTCTCCTTTTTAGAGCCTAAAAAAATAATTAGCACTGAGTTATTTGAATGTGTGAACAAAGTTTTTAAATGTGTAAGAAACTATATGTACAAATATAGGGATCTCATTTACAGATATGTAGCTGTTAAGACAAACAAAATAATTAAGTGGGCGTAAAAGAAAGTCTGTTCATGAATGATTTCGAAACTGAGGTAAGAAAAAAACTGTCATTTTGGTGCATTTCTGAGGACAGACTCAAAACTGCTATGTGTGTGTGTGAAAATCAACACTCAAAGCTCAAGTCTGTGTGTGACGCTGAAGTTACAAGGAACAATTTTACAACTTAATCTGACTGAACAATCAGCAAGCAATCTTTTAACCCAGTTAGAATGAAGTCAAACTGCCATGGAAAATCAGTAAATACTTCTGGTTGGTTTTTATTATTTATTAAAAAAAAATTCCTGAACATTAAAATATTTGAGACCTTTTTTGTTTGCACCCCCAGCTCTGAGGGCTTAGAAGGTAAAAGAAACAGTAAGGAGAGACATTTGTTAGCTGAATGTTAAGGATGTGGAAGCCTGTTGTATGCTGCCTCATTGAGGTCAGAGTGGCAATTTGTCTGATGAGACTTGAAAATGATACACATGAATACACCCTAACCGCTAACACAATTATACAGCGTACATGCAATACCTGCATACATTCAGATAGTGCTCACACACGTTCCCACCCATGGGCCCACGCATCCACCGAAATCACACACAAGCGCTGTCGTGTTTTGTTGTCTCTGTTTACTCGGCTGGGTGTGTTCACACAGCTCCAGCAGGAGAATGGCGGGCGTGGGGGCGGGGTGGGAGCAGGGGCGGCGGGGGTGCATGTTGGAGTTGGCGGGTTGATTCTATTTGCATTTGGCACACAGACTGTACAAAGTATGCAAATAGGCAAACAATGACATTTGCTGTGTTATTTTTCCTGTGATATTGCAGTCTCTCTGCAAAGTAAACAAAAAGATAGCATGGATATGTATTTGCGTGTGCGGGTGCTCGGCTCATACACCTGCCAGGTGCATCCATCTTTTTAAGTCGGCCCCCACAGGGCCACGCCCATGCTCCACAAATCACATGAAAGGCTCACCCTCAGTGCGAATTGCTCTCTCAAAGGCAACTTTGATGTTTGAAAATGGAGATGGGTGTCTTTGAAAGAAAGGCCTACAGGTGAATCAGTGCCAGGGGAGGGGAAAAACAGTGGCATGTCTGATGCTGGGTGCTTTCCTGACTCCTGAGGGCTCACCATAACTCTCAGACGTTTAACCCGGAGACATAGTGAGAACATAGACATGAACGCAGTCAGACACACACACACACACACACACACACACACACACACACACACACACACACACAAATAGTGATTAATCTCAACAGCCAAACTCATGACCACTTAATTTATGATTTGGTAGAAAAGATACTTTGCCTCAATACCACTGACAGACAGATGGGAACAGATAACGGGGAGATTTTATGTCTTCTTCAGAGAAATGACACACTGCGGCGTCTGCAGTGACTGGAGGCCATCAACCGCGACGCTCTCCTCCCTGGGGTCACTCCAGACGCGTCATACTTGGCCTTAGTGATTAGAAGCAGAGCAAATATTGGCCAACTGATAAATCCGCTGGAATGCAGCAGTGTATATTGTAAAGGTTTGGACTGATTTCAGAGAGGAACCACATTCTGAGGTCTGAGGCCTGTGATGGGTGGCGAATGAGGACAGTTTCCTCCAGTAGTTGTGCAAAATGTATTAGGGACAACCAACCGCACTCTGTCGTTTATTAAGATTATTTTGTGAGACAACTTCATGTTTGTTTGTTTTTTTGGTAGATGTGAATGAATGCATGACTGATGCTGTCAGAGTCATTAACGCGTGATTGGACAGACATGAAAGCATCTGTAATATAATCAAATTTTTTTGTGGGAGGTAAATAAAGGACTGAGATGGAAGCTCTTTGACCACTGTTGCCACCTTAACCACATCTAGAAGCTTTGAGGCCAACTCCCTTTGAGGGCCACACACACACACACCCACACCCACACACACACACATGTGCACACACAGCTGTTGGTAATCCTACTTAGGCTTTTGTACTTAGGCTTTCCTGTGAAAGCAGAGCTAATTAGTCTAATACTTCAACTAAACTGAGATATAAACAAAGAAAATATAGCTATTAGAGTTATTTTTCTTCTCTCCTCCCCTAGCTTCCTCTGTTTGCTCTTCATCATGTTGCTGCAGCTTCAGTGCACAAGTTCCTACAAAAAACAGGAAAAAAGAAGAACATTGTCTCACACTTTGAAACAGCAAGATGTCCCCCTCCTCAGGCCAGTTGATGACTGCCAGAGACACACACAATAGCCTCGGGATGAAATGCCCTTTCTTTTTTCCACACAGACAAAAATTTCCACCCTGTATTCGCTGACGCCAGATAGAACAGCAGGGCGTACTACCGAATTATTTACAGAGGCCCCAGACAGCGCTTCTAATTCACTCTGATGATGCAAGTAGAAGACATTTTCTCAGAATCACTGTCGAGCTCGGCCAACGTCGCTACTCTGCTCTCCTTCTCTGTCTCTCCACCCTCTCCCACACCCGCTCCCCTCTAAACTCACCAGCCAAGCGTCTTTCCTGTTTACCTACCTATGAAGGGAAGTAAAATGCCCACTCTGTGTGTGCTCACTCTTCCTTATTTACACTGACCCATACAGGAGGGAGCCATTACGACCTTTCAGCCGTAATTCAATAAAAGTTCCGTTCTGCATTTAGAAAAATAAATGGCCCATGAGTGGAGGAATATTTTCTCCCCCGCTGCATTATGACAATAAACCGTTTTCTGTGTTGGGGCAGTGGGGATGGGGGTGGAGTGTGGGGGGAGGGACAGTTTGTGGGAAGAAGGCACCTGCTGGTTACTGGAAAAGACGCTGTGTACCACCACCCTGCGGTTTTGGATATTTATTTCTTCGGGCCTTAATGGTTAGGAACAGTGAGCAAATAATAGGTGTAGCGAGATCTTTCTTTTGCTTCCAGGAGCGGAGAAGGTTGTAATCCTTTGGGTAAACACAGAGGGAAGCTTTGGCTGGAAACATCACAGAAAAGGAGGAGAGGTCAATCTTTGTAACCTCAACTACTACTACTGCAGCAGCAGTCCACTAACATGATAACCTCAGAGAAAAGTACTTAAAATGCATGCAAGCCCTCACAGTGGAAAATTCACACATTTGACATTTCACACATTTACTCTGACCCACCTGGAATATCAATTCTGTGGAACTGTGTGTGTGTTTGTTTAGGGGCAAATGCATGCTTGTTGCACATTATAGTGTTCGAGCTAGTATGCACAAAGGTGTGAACGCGAAGCCGTTTGACACATCTGCTGGCGTTGCATTGATGTATGTGACAACGGCAGCTTGCTTTCCTTTCCCACAGCCTTGCAAGGCCCCCACCTTTCCCCCGGCATCTCGCTGCGTCGAACAACCTGACTACCATGTACACGCAAACAGATATGCACAACAACCCCCATTCACCATTAGAGCTAAAATAACACACTCAAAGCAGCTTATTGCTTTAATATGATCTGTCACTGGAGCCAAATAGGCCTTCTGTGCCTTGACAAGGCCAAAGCAGCAGCAGTAGCACTGGGAAATCTACAAAGTCTGCAGGCAAGCAGCCAAAAAGGCCTGAAAAACAGCAGCGTTCACATCAACCCCAACACGCCTTGACTCTAGAGTAGAAGACAGTTACACGCATGCGCGCACGCACACACAAACACACACACACACACACACACACACACACGTGGAATGGAGGGACAAAAGAGGGATGATTGCTCTCAATGTGCTACGGGCCTTGTTGTATTGTCAGAGAATCCGGGTGCATTGGGTCTTATTTTGGCACCCCCCCATTCTCTTTGCCTGCCTCAACCTGCCTCACTGTAGGGCTGTCTTTGTGTGGCACTGCTTCTGTTCCAGATGCACACACACACACACACACACACACACACACACACAAACAGACACATGCATAGAGCTTTATCCCCTTATCAGAAAAGGAAGGCTGTGCTCTTTGCTCAAACAGTCTCATGTAGCAACTTCCGCTGTACGCAGCTTGTTTTCAGACCTGCGAGGGGGATTTTCGCACTGCTGATGTCCCTAGAGAGACCGATGCATCTGCCTGAGGGACCAGACGATCCCCCAGCTGTGGTCAGAAAGGGCCGACTAGTGATAACATCATGCCAAAACTTTTGCTGACCCCATCCTGAAAAATTAGATGGACATTTTGTTTCCACAAAACTCCACTTGGCACTATATTCACTGCTGCCATGTTTATGACACAGACTCAACTCACACATAGTTTATGTCCCAGGAAATAAACAGTGCGTGCATTCCGTCCATGATAATGATATAGTTGTAAAACTTAATGCATTCATACTGAAAGTGTTATGAGAGTGTTATGTAAATGAGCGCAAAGCAGTGAAATGTCTGCGTGTGGCTAGCATCAACTCATTTAGGCCCAGACGAGACAGCCACAATCACCAGCCAAGGGTAAAACCCACATCCTTCAGGGTCAGCCTCAAAACAAGAACTTTGATTCGTCCCACTGTAAATACCCAACTGTGCGATTGGTGGCCTTGGGAAACAGAGTGCCAAACACTCTGCTGCAGAGATGCGTTTTGAGCTGTGCTACTGTGCCAGTTATAGAATGAAAAGGGAAGTGTAAGACTGAGTGGCGGAAAGAAGCAGGGTGGGAACGAAAACGTTGGGGGTTCAGGTCTGCTAGCGAGGAGGAAGAGGAAGACAGGTGTACAAGTCTTTGCTCAACAGATGTTGAAACGCCCCCAGTGTCTGTTGAGGGCAAACGGAAGTTTGCTTGCAGGCAAGTAGGCCTCGCTGCAACATGTGTTCAACTGTCACCCCACATCGCAGTGTGGGGATTCAAAAGTTAGATAAGGAGGCTGCATCTTTTCAAAACTTAACTTTTAACCCATGGGCTTCTAGAAGAAAGCCAGATGCATTTTAATTTGTGGTTCTATCGATCTGACTCATCAACACAACAAAAACGTCATTCAAACATGTTTTAACCTGCAGAAAAATATCACTGTCAGCTGCTGTCACAGTAACTTCATATAGGACTCACAAATGCTTCTTATACTGTCCCCACATTTTTGTTAGTAATCCTATAGCATACTTACACAGACTTTACAGTCCAGACATAGTTTTCAGTGTTAAGTGAGATACACACACTCCAAATCAATTCTAGTCTGTTATCAGGGGCCTATCAAGTCCATTTATATGTTGAATACAAATATTTACACTTCAAATATATTCAGTGCAGACTTGGGCCAGGGCCAAGGCACGTATTGCCCTTTGCCGTCCAGATAGAGTTTCACTTTGCCCCTGAAAAAGCGCCCAGCCCTTTACTAAAAAGAGCTTGTGTTTAATGTGTCTCCCTTTGGACAGGAACATGTGTTTCTTTCTTTCAATGGAGACAGAGACAGACAGAGAAAACGAGAGGAGAAGTAGAGGAAGAAGTGGGGGGTGGGAGGGAGGAAACAGGTCGTATTGGGTGATCATTCAGCTGTGGCGTCAGTGTTTAAGGCCCGGCTGTCACCTTACTGAGCAAACACCGTCTCTGTGTTGAGCTGATATGGGCTTTGTGGAGGGAAGGGCAAGACTTGGTTGCGTTTGCTGTTCATGTGGTCTAGCCTTAGAATCCCCCGGTTTAATCTCATGAAAAATAGCTTCACACTTTTCACATCCCTTACACTTGAATCTATCTGCATGCGCTTCAAAGCACAAAAGCAGCAGAGCAAAGCACATTTCAAGTTATTCTGCAGCAAAGATAAAACACTATCAGGAAATAAAAAGACACACATACACACAAACACACACACACACACACACACACACACACACACACAAAACAAAGCGGGGCTGAGAACGGCACACCCATTTCTTCAAAACACAGCCATCGCCTTTCAGTACATCGTTAATACCAGACATTTTATATCAAGCATTTTATTTGTTCTTCATAGACTTCCATAATGCTTTCAGATGATGCGACCGCTACTCTGAGAGGAGGCTAGTAAATCTACAACCTTTAGCATCCATTTCAGCTCTGGGTGCTTATTGAGCGCTGCTGTTTAGGCCTCATGTGTGCATTGGGCCCCCATCTCCCAGCTCTATCTTGTGGTTATGATATCATAGAGAGAAAAAACAAGGGCATTCTCTCCTAAGTGCACCCTGACACATTAAATATTCATCCGACCACAGAAACCCCTCTGAAATGGGGCTGGTGTGGAGCTGCTGGCACCCCTCTGGCCCACAGACCTGCAGAGTAGAAGTCAAATGTTGGCGGTCGGAGCAGAAACACTGTGGCTGTAGGCAGGGTCAGCTGGCCAAAGAGAGCGCATTAACACGAGGTTTAACTGGAAGATACAGGCTGAGTCTCTCCGGCGATGTATTGCAGAGACTGTAATGATTTAGATAGTCTTACAAAATTTTGATACAGTGAATAAGTTTCCTTTCATCAAGAGTTAATGTGCAGGGGAGAAATGCAAAGACAAAAAGTTTAGGAGGCCTGTTGCATGATTAATTTTTTTTTTAAATCACTTCCAGTGCAGTTATATGTCAATAAAAAATAATCAGTTTACTCAAAGAACTCCTGCATGTCCAAAATTCAAATGAAAGTGAGACTAAACTGTAATTATCATTATTATTATTATTCTTATTAAGAAAAGGGAAAATAATTATCATGACATAGTTCAGCCTCTTAACTTGTCTGTCATGGACTACACATAGAGAGAAATATGGAGTCTTATCACAATTCCTATGGCAGTCACAAAGTTTTAATAGATTAAAATCCCTTGTGAAATGTTCACAGATGCAAATTAAAAGAAAGCAAATTTAATTTTTTACTAGCTACAGTTAAAAATCCCAGTGAAGTGGATTAAAAAAAGATGAGGAAGTATGTATGAGTGTGCTGCCCTCCTGATAGGTTTATTTTATCCAAGAGACAAAGGCAGAGAGAAAAACAGAGGGAATGGGGAAAAGAAAGTTTCGAGCCACCTCCCAGTTGATTAGCAGTGTTAACAGCAACTCTGGGCCCCCGGGTTAATGAGCTCCAGGCCTCGTTCTAATGAAGCCTCCACTCCTCCAAAAAAATCACCCTCTCGCAGCCCACTAAACCCCCTACTGGAAGCTTTGAACAGTGTGTCGCCAAACGCAGTGTGTCCCTGCCAACTGGAACTGGGCCACGGGATCCACAGCTAGGCTCAAGTGTGTGTGTACATGTGTGTTTGTGGGCAGCTGAATGATCACTTTCATCCCTAAAGAGCCAGCCAATTCATCTTAGACCACCACTGGCCGCAGAAAAACTGACCAATTATCATTTTTTTCCCCCTGCCGTCTGCCTTTTTTTTTCCAACCAGAGAGCGGTGGGATGTATCATTTCCCTGACCTCAGCCGTTTGAGGTGGTGTAAATCTCTTAATAACTACACAAGGACACATATAGGGGCTATATTTGGAGGGCCGCTTCCCCTGGCCGCCCCTGCTCTGGCCTGGAACAGACAGTAGCCACAGTGTCTATGTGGGTGATGGAGCCTGGACCTGGCGCTGTGTATGTGTGTGTGTGTGTGTGTGTGTGTGTGTGTGTGTGTGTGTATGAGAGAGAGAGAGAGAGAGAGAGAGAGAGAGAGAGAGAACGCAGGCCTTCATTCCTTCCATCACAGTTTAAAGAGAAGACAGACTGGCCACATGTGAGCGTGAATAAAAAAGATATTACAGAGTGTGTGTCGGCTTGTGTCCACCCAAGTTCCTGAGTAACAGCACGGAGCAAACTGGTGGGTCGATGGGTGGGATCACACTTACACACACACACACACACACACACACACACACACACACACACACACACACCGTCCCTTCCTTTGGCGTCAAATGTCCTAATACTCGGGAAAACAAACAGCTGGAGAGCAGCAACAGAACTGCTCTCTGCTCAGACAGATTAGTCATGACTGAGTCTTTCTCTTTCTCACACACATAAAAGTGCAATGGATGTGAAGAGGGTGTGAATTTAAAAAGTATCATTCCGCATTTTGACTGCGAACAGGAGGTTATCCAGTGGCTGCCTGCGTTCAGACACTGTGTCTGTGCATCAGTGCGTGTCTGTGTCCCCTCTGTGTAGCTGTATGCATGTGCGTTGGGGGGCTGTCAATGCTAGATATTTCTATATAGTTCGTAAAGAGAGGATGGAGGGGAGGCGGTGGGCACAAACAAATGGACAGAGCGGTAAACGAGAGGAAACTTTACCCATGGGTCAGCCTCCGAGGGAAGATATATTGCCCATGGGTCAGTGGAGAGAAAGGACGGGCAAAATCCATATTGGTCCGTCTGCCTTGCCCCCTTTATATAGTGATAAAATATTCAAATCCAGCCATTACTTCACATTAGGCTACTCTGTAGAGATGCCAGGGAGAAAACCACAGAATGTATACATGCCGGTTCACACACAGTTTTGGTGCATTGATAGTTACATTAAAATCTCTTCCTCCCATTAGAGACATAGCCCTCATCCGGACTCACGTCTGACATTTAAGGTGTGTTCACATGTACAGCATGTGCACATATGTGTGTGTGTGTGGGAACATGTGTATTTGTACATGTCTGCGTATGTGTGTCTACATAATAGGCATGTTCAGAGGTTTTTTTTTTCTTACCATCTCCCTGAACGGGACATCAAAGTGATAAGGGCACTAAGTGTGTTGGTTAGTTTTCCCGGTCTGGACAAAAGAGATGCAGGAGATATGCTTCACTTATTGGTTAATTCTCACATCCTGCACACACACACACACACACACACACACACACACACACACCCACCCACCCACCTAAAGAAGCTCTTTTTCTGTCTTTCTCTTTCTTTATCCGTTATGTTTAAGACTGATGACTACATGGTCTGGTAGCCTTGTCTGGGTGTTTCCTTCTGACTAAGTGCTGTGTCAGTCAGACCTGAATGTGTGTATGTGTGTGTGTGTGTGTGTGTGTGTGTGTGTGTGGGTGGGTGTGTGTGGGTGTGTGTGAGAATGAGGGGCGGATATTGAGGGTAGATCTACTCACTGTTTCTTGTTTTTTAAGCAAGGTGGCAAGATAAAGATCACTTAGTTTCAGCAGATCATAGATATGCCTTATTTCACAATTCACAGTTTATTATTTCTTCGACTTGAGGTTCAGGGAAAACAGCATTCCTAAAGCAATTATTTTCAACCACTTACGCTATCGTTATCTGCAGATGACACGGCAGCAGGTGCAGCTTGGGTAACACTTAGCGTCTAGCCGATGTATGTCAAGGTCTGCTCACATTCTAATAATATTTTTGCATTTGGAAGCTGAAAACAAGGTGACAGTGTCTCTCTCTCCTTATATAATTTCATCCTGTGTGAGTTTGTGTGAATTACACTGTAGGATATTGATGGTCCTCACAGTCCAAGTCAATTTTACACTTATTACAGTTTAGACAGGCAAAGAGAAGTTTTCTGCCAGGACATGTCAAACATGCCCAGCTTCATTAAGAATATTTGGGAGAAGGAAAGGTTTTCCAACAGGACTCTTTGTTATTGTTTTTGCTATTTTTGTACAACTCTGGAAACATTAAGTGCCATTTTGTGCCATTTTCCTGGTTGTGTAGGTGGTAAATTGGCAAGTCCTTGATTTCTCTCTAACCCGTCCTCGTCATGTCGCTGTTTCAGGGCACAGAGTGAAGATAGAAGACCCCCAGAAGATGCAGTTCTCGGACAGGCTGTCAGAGATCGAGCGCTACCAGCGGTCTATGCGGATAGGCCCAATGAGCAATAATCCCCGCCCCAGCCACCAAACCCACCTTAGCACCACACAAGGTGAGGACCACTGATACATACAACCACAACCAACATCTAAATCACCACAACACTGTACACTTAGCTCACATTAACCACCATTACATGGAAGTAAATATCTCCTTCAATAAAACAAACATATTTAGTTTTTTTTGGCCGGTGGGTAAGTAATCTGAAATACAAATCCGTAACACAGTACATGCAGTTCACCCAGCATTAGGCCAAGAACCCTTCATGTGAATTTCCTCCATGTGGGGCTTTCGAGTTCTGTTCCACTAATCTGCGAGCTGTTATGTGTGTTGGCCGTCCGAGGGGAAGCTCATGTCAGTTCTGTCCCCGGATGCCCTGCGTTGGTGGGTCCGGGCCCCACAGCGTGCAGAGTTGAGTCTGTGGCCAGGTGGCATGGCGGATGCTGCCAACCGAGCTTGGCCTGGGTGCTGAAGCTGGCCTCCGCACACCGCACACTACAGCCTCAGGAATGTAACAGCCGCCCGCTACCTTGGCAATCACGTCACTCTCAGACTGGTCGAATGTGCGGGGGTGGGGGGGGGTGGGGGGTGCGGTGCTGAGACTCAGACTGAGGTGGTGCGATAGAGGGGAGGGGGCTGTTTCTTGCGTGTGTGTGTGTTTGTGTGTGTGTGTGTGTGTGTGTGCGTGTGCTGTGGACAGCTGCGTGGGAGATGGTTGGAGTGAGGATGAGTGTTCACTCTCTGTCATATGTCAGAGCCTCTTTAACAGGATGCCATGGCTGGAAGCATACAGACTAAACACGCACACAAAAACACACACACACACACACACACACACACACACACACACACACACACACACACACACACACACACACACACACAGAGTATGCCCTCCTCTTCCACCCACTCTCTAGTTCTCATGCTAGCTAATGAATCTCATTACCTTTGTATCAGCATGTTGCTGTGTACAGGAGGGCTTGTTTGGGAGCGCTGGGCCGTGTGTGGGTGGAACTCTATCAGTGTGTATCACAGCCATACAGCAGTGTTTGGCCTTGTGCTTAGCTTAGCTAGCGCTGAGTCACCAGTATGGGCCTATCTAACAGCTGACTGCGGAGAACACGGGGTCTTTTGCCCTCTTCCCCCATGCCCTTACTTACTGTTGATACTGATTGTTCTATCGCACAGCCTGTACCGAGAAGAAAACATTTCAGCCATTTTAGAAACACCGCTGACCGGTTACGCTGAAAATAAACATTGCAGAGCTTCAACACAATACAGCTACTGTGATGATAATTTTCTGATGGGTTAGAGTTTGGCGTGAGTTTTGTAGGTTGTCTGCCAATAAAAAGCCCCCTGCAGCTAAGCTTACACTGGGAGCTTTAAGTTTCTGAGCACTGCCTTGAATACCAGTGGGGGCTCCGGTCGGCAGGGAGAGGTGTACAGACTTGGTCCAGACAGTAGACGAAGAGGAACTCTTTGCTCTGCTCTCATCTGCCTCGCACGGGATTAGGACAAGAATTAGAGCGTCATAGCCTTGTCAGACTTCAAAGGGCTGCTATGTTGCAACACACACATGTACAGTACATACATGGTGAGCAGACACAACACATTAATATCAGTTGGAACCGTCAGAGACAGTAAAGGCCTTGAGCTTCATGTTACAGCTGCCAGTGACTGCAGGCTGTCTATAAGAAGTGTGTGTAAGTGAGGCAGACGAGGGGAAGGGCTGTAAAAACCACACACCTTAATCTGTGGTATTACCATCATGACGGCATACCGCAGGGCAAGAGTGGTAAAATAATTAAATAACAGAGCAGTAGGGCCCTTTTCCCTCCCACCTTGTCTATCTGTTGGAGTGTCTTGAGCAGTAGACTGGAAACGTATGCTCACATCACACACACAGCGCTCCTGTATGTGTAAGAATCACGCACAGACAACAACGCCACTGCTACAGTATTACAAGCGAAGCTCAAACAAAAATAGACTTGTTGTAATAAATCCCATTCAGAGACACACAGGGAAGTGTTTACATATCAACAGCACACACGTCTCTGCTTTTGGCAGCCATGCCAGACGCTGTTGTATTTTGCAGATACTTTAAATCCCGGAGCCTGTTTGTTTGAGAATTGCCGGGTGATAGATCGCCCATCAACACGTTATAATTAAATGGATTCCCGCCTCACTGTTACAAAAGATGTTTTCCATTATCTGCGGCTGGAACCTTGCATTTCCCCCCTTGAAGACAGCTAAATAAGAAAATACAGTGTCATCTCCTCCTAAAGCCTCCTTGCTTCATACTGTTGTCTGAGCAATGAAATACTGTCTCAGTTTTCTTGTCAACAGGACGCCTCTCCAGACATCTGCTCAATGCTACCCTGGATTCTTAAATCTCGCGCGCGCGCGCACACACACACACACACACACACACACACACACACACACACACACACACACACACACAGACGATTGCACCATAGGCACATTGAAAATACAAAACACACACGCACACACATACACAATTGTGCGCTAGTGTTGCAAGTTCTCCGCTAGTGCCCCAGACAGACAGGGTAATTAAGAGCTCATTACAGTGCATGCAGTGACAGGATTCCTGCACGCTGGCAGACGCTGCATACGCTGCTTGTTTTTGTTCTTCTGTGGCCACAGGTAAGCCTGCTAGACATGTGGAATGATTCTCAGCGAGGGTGGAGGGAGTGTGTATGTGTATGTGTGTGTGTGTGTGTGGTTGAAAATGCGTGGTTCAACTAGTGCAGTCAAGCAAATCTGACACTCAGACAATCAAGTACTAAATTGTTATTCTGGTTTTCAAAACCTCAAGTGAGGTACATGTGTATACTATATGTGTCTGTGGGTGGCAGTGTTTTTTTTTCTACCGCTGATACAGAATGCAGTTCATCCTTTAATATCTAACTGTGACACTGCATTCATAATACACACACAGTTCTTTCTTTCCACTCTTGAGAAAAGCAAACAGAAGAACGAAAATTTGATTTTCCTCAAAGTGGAAAACAGATTCCAGTTTTACCTTGTTCCATTTTAAATGCAGACAAAACTCAACAAGCCCCTGGCACAGCCTCTAACAGACAGCCGAGACGAAAGCGGCTCTTTTAACTTAAATGTGTTTTAACAGTGAGAGCGGGGGAAAAAAAGAAATACAGCAGCAATTTAACCATCCAAAAAAAAGTCCTGGCACTTTTGAGGTGGTATCATTTAACATGTTATTTGTTCCAACACCTGTGTGTTCCTCTCTGAAGATGAATATCAGATACTAGCATAACGTTCCGCCATCAAGTCAAGTGCTCAATGCTTTGATGAGGGCCCAGAAGTGTGTGTGTGTGTGTGTGTGTGTGTGTGTGTGCCTGTCTGTCTGAATGTGTCACCCATGTGGTGATGTTATTAAAAATGTCAGTAAAATCTCGCAGAAATAATATAATACACGTTTCATTTTTGAAATGTGCTCAGCATTTATCCGGCAAGTTCTATTTTAAAAAAGCAAACCTTTTCTATTAATGACACTTCCACAAGAGTTGGTATCTCTGGCTTCTTCCTGCACAACTGGCACACATCTGCCACAGCTGTGCTTTGGCCCTCTTGTCCAGTACGTTCAGACTGTGGCATCTGGACTGGACTTAACTTGAGAAAGTCCTGTTTGATGGAGGACCAGCCCGATGCAGCCGTGCCCCTCCCGCCTCGTCCACAGTGACCACACTGTTTACACCACGTAAACAAGCTGGCCGGCCCCCCCAGGTTCGAGGCGGCACTCTGCTACTGCTGCGGCCGAGAGGCTCACACTAATTCACACATCCAGAATGACATGATCAGCCAATTAGAAGCAAGAGCGAGACAGGAAATTAGCACCGTCAGGTAGCTGTGGTGTGGACTTAAGAGTATAGCCGTCACGCTAGTTGGGTTTCATGCTGATTTCTGCCAAACCCAAGCAGGAAGCTGGCCCTCTGAGGCCAATACAACCAAAACGAGTAGGAATCTGGACCAGTCCTTTAGACACTCTGTTTTACTTCTGCACTCCACTATTTACATAATATGTCAATGGCCGCCACGGAGTTTATTTGTTATGGTGCCTGAAAGCTTCACTTGTGGTTACTCTCTTTTTGTGACCCTGAGATGAATAATTCAAACTGAAAATGTTTTTGTTCTTCAACAAAAAAAAAAAGAATCTTTTGATGCCGCCTCCTTGGTGAAAAAAAAAGAAAGAAAAAGAGAAGTGAGAGCAAGTTGTTTTTTACCAGACTCAACTGTTTGTGTAAGTTATAATTTCACATCAGAGTCAGGCTGAGTTTTACATTTCAGCAATTACAGAAACTACATGTGTGCCATGAACAGTCTCTATTGAGTCTGGGGAGAGGGGAAGGGTGGGAGGACGACGAGCTCTCAAAGAGAACATAGGATTTTTCAGCCCATGTGTTTGTTTTTGCTCACGTTATAAGTGAGGGCTCAAAAGACATATCAAATGTCCCACATAGCTGAGCCAAGGCCGTGTTCCTCCCCTCTCTAACACGCTCTCTTTCTCTCTCCTTCCCTCGCTGGCGTCTGTCTTTCTCTCTTGCTTGCTCTCTCACATTCTCTCCCCGTTGCGACGCCTAAGGCCTAAGCGAAACAGGAAGCCAGCACAAGGACCGGCATTCACTGTGTCTCAATGACACGCTTCATTACGGCAGGCGCATTACATGTCTCAGAGGCGTTGCTGGATCCGGAGTCACGAGGATGGACGCCATTTTGGCTCAAACATCTTCTTAGCCAGTCCTTTCATCTACACATGCACTTCAAAAGCAGTGCATGTGTTTATTTGTGTCCTTCCCCAAACTACACTGGCACCACCCCAAAGCTACTTATTGGTGACGCAGTCGCTGCTTCTTCCCATCCCAGCCCCTACCCTCCCCGCTCCTCAGCTCCGCCCAGGGGGTTGGTCCTCTTATTAACAGGGGTAATCTGTGCCTCTGCTATTGACGTTGTCTGCCGGCCAATCAAAATATTTGAAGGAAATGTTTATTTTCTTGAGCGAATCGCACCAGCTGCTTGCAAGCCTTTCTGAATAAGGCCATTTATGTGTAAGAATTTGCCATTGTGAGGTATAGTGCAGGACCTCTCGGTGACTGAGTGCTGATTTGGGCCTTTGCAAAGGAAGTGGAGGAGCTCCAGGGGAAGCACAGATCTTACACATGCTGAGCCCAGTGCGGCTATAGGTGAACAGCCCAGCACCACCCCCCTCTCTGCTTCTGGCATCCTTCTCCATCCTAATTGCCACTACAGGAGGTTAGGAGTTTACTATACTGCGGTATCTCAACAGCGGAGGGCAGAGTCATAGTGATACTACATGACTGACCGCAGCTGTCATTAAAGGCAGAGCATCATGAGAAAAAAATGTGGTTATATAACACACAGGTTTATGTCTTAAATACTGATATACATTTGAAGAAATTCTTAACAACACTGTTCAGAGGCTTGGGGACCAGATATCAGCACAGCCAATATGCTGAGACTGCCCATGTCCACAGAGCTCCGTGCTAGTTGTCTTGTAACATCTACCCCGTCTCAGACCGAGAGCAAACAGCCTCTGTTTGTGTCAGCCCTCCTGTGGTGTGGCCGTTAAGTGTGAAGCAGGGTCCCACGCGCTGGGCCAGGAGTTCATCGACCCTCCTTCGCTTCCTGACAGCTCGGCTGGACAGGCTAGCGAGAGTCCTGCACTTCACAGGTCTCCGCTGCCCCTCCAGTGTCTCGCCTGAAAGACCCAAAAATATCTCTCATGCACCCATCAAGCATGTTTTTCCAAGCCTGATCTCACTCTGGTGAGAAAACCATCCCCTCCTCTTCCCAATCTTCACTGCTCAGTCAGCAGAGGCCAACCTGTGACAGGAAGACACATCTCCAAACCACCAGATGTCAGGACAGTTTTGACAGGTCTGTCACAAAGAGAGGTTTTTTTTTGGATCGCGCTTCAGATTTCTATGGCACAGGCAGAAACTTCCTCACCCTGTACACCTGCAATCATCAACTGGCCGCCCACAGGGCACATACAGCTCACCACAGCTTCACATCTGGCCCACAGAATACTAACCAATTAATAAAATTTGAGGAGGAAAACAAGATTTTCAGTATTATGAATATCTAGTGTTTTTTCTGCCTATATTAAAGCACACCCCAAAAAACTGAGATGGAAAAAATGTAGTCGTGATTTACTAACCCCAAATAAATGCGTTTGACCCACAAGTACTTTATAAGTCTGTCAGCTAATTAGCTTATTATTGACCCACAGGTTCAGGTGAGATTACTAGAAAATATCACAGGTCATTCATTATTAATTATTTACAGAAACATTGCATGGAACAGTCCATCTTTCACCTCCTTTCTCCCTCTCTCTGCGACTCTCACACAAACAAATGCCGCTGCACTAAGACTGTGTCTCTGTCCATATTTTTGTCCTCAGTCCTGCCAGTTGTGCTACTATAATGCATAAAGCTGGCAGTTTGAGCTTGGGATGGGGTCCAGTGATTGATTAACCCATGTTTTTGCTGGTTGCACAGTGCAGATTGCATAGGTAAAACTGAAACCTCTAAATGGAGTGGCTTGTACCATATCTTCATACAACAATGGGGACAAACTAATAGTTCTTACCTAAAAAATAATTTCCCACTTGCTTTTCTTGAACATCTTCTTGTCATTTTTTTTATATGCTCTTATGTAACATTTTGTTTTATCCACTTTTAGTTTATCATTAAAAGAACTGTATTATATTGTTAAACAATTATTAATAAAATGATCAAATGATGATAGGCTAATTTGATCTAGATTCTTTTTTCAAATTCTGGCCTTTGGACAAATTTATCTGAAGACCCCTGCTATACACATAAATATACATCCGACACTCTCTCTCCCTTCCACAAAATACAGGAATTTTGCTTTTCTGCACAAACAGAATTCCTTCACTGATTTATTTCAAATAAGCAGATCCCAGTGCTCACCTTTCGTTCTATTGTGTCTTATAACAGCCCTGTGGCAGGAGCAAATGGACACCCCCGCTCTGAAGACATGCAAAGTGGAGGAGGACCTGAGACCATGGCCAGGTGAGACAGCGCAATGCCCCTCTTTCTAACTTTTTTACCACGCCATAGACGTCTGTGTAACTTTGCTTCAGGCAACTCTTTCAAGCCTTTCCACACATGAAGTCTGACCACAAATTTGATGTGAATTTGAGGAAAGTGCATATACATGCATCTCTGTACTTCTGTGTGTGTTAATTAGAAAATTGTTTTGAAGGGTGTTTGTTAGTTGCTAAGACGTAATCATCATGTGCGGCCCAATCAGCAAGCAGCATGAGAGGTGAGGTCACTACTAAGTAATGGCCTTAATTACTAAGTGTGAGCAAACAGGCTCGAAAAATACAGGGGAGATAATTGAGGCACTGTGGACTGCCAAGGAGCGTTCACACCTTCAAATGTTACATCTTCAAGAACATCTCAGAACAAACTGAAGATCTCCAAACGTATTTATTTTAATTAGACATTACGACAGCCTTTCAAATTGAAACAAGCAAAACTGAAGAGGAGCAGCGGGAAAGGCGGGCATAACATAGGGTGTGCCATTCGTTGTGACAATTTTGGAGTCTGTTTCGTTTTGCCCGTAGGGCCCTACTACACCCCATTGCATTCCTAGAACGCCACCACCCTGCCTGCCTTATTTTTCCCTCCCTCCCACTTTCTTTTATTTGTTTCTTGGAGATTTGGACCTTTGTTGCTTTCTAACAGCCCCCACAGTCTTCTATCTGTCCCCTACCCAGAAACCACCACACAACACCAGACATGCTGAGTCATCCACTCACACTGTGCTGAGGACACACATTCAAACACACACAGAACAAAGGAAAAAAAAGACTTTCAGATTCTCACTGGTCTTGCTCTCTTTTCTACAGTTTAGCAGAAATAGCACAATGCCTGAAGCTGAGACCGGGGAATTACATATTTACATGTGTTACTACTTGTGTGAGGCAGATTCACTGCAGAGCAAAACATTCATGACAAGGTGGAAAATGTGATTGACAGTGACGGTTAGTAAAAGCGTATGTTTGAGGCATTTCAGCCTAAACTTGAATTGCCAGGACATTTAGACAGTAAAGCACATGTGGCAGAGATGCAAGAAAGTGTAATAAATGATGACGCTACTTGTATTCAAATACCATTATCCTAACAATAACAGTATGCATGGTCTAGGGTCAGCAAAACACACATCACATCAGTGGCTTTACGAGGAAGTTTCATGTCTCTAATAGAAAAGGATTTACTTAACAAACAGACATATTAATCATGTCACCTTGTTTGTTGATGCATTAGGAAAATCTCAGGTTTTATTTGTCATCACAAACACCCTTTCCCCATGCTTGTACTCATGTCACAAGTTGGTGACATGCAAAATTCACTGTGCTCACATGATAAAGTGCCTAACATGGATGAGGCTTTGGGGCTGTTGACCACGGTGTCACAGTACAGAGGTGATTATCATTTGCATTGGACATGATGCTTCGGCCCAAAGCCTTGGCGCTTAAAAAAACACCTGGAGATCATTTGTGTTCATTTGAGTTTCCTATTCTTTGGCAGTTCTGCCCTGGCATTGTGTTGCCTTGTCATCATCACCCTGTTATCAACAATAATTACTCATCCTAATGGCATACGCTGTTCAAACCAACCAAACCAGTCAGTAAATCAAAGAGAAAGCTCTCTGCCTCTGAAAGGAGTTGCAGTGCAGCGGTGTTTCTTTAGGGATCATCTGAGGAAAACAATCTCACTGCACAGCGCAGTGTGTGTAGCTGGATGAGGGTTCCTCTTGCTCTTGCCCTCTCTCTCTCTCTCTCTCTCTCTCTCTCCCTCTCTCTCTCGTTTCCTCCCCTCCACTTATTTGCCTGAGACACCATTCCCTGGGCGCTGGCCGTCACAGTTTGCATCAAGCCTGAGTAAACATTTCACAGGTGAGCGTCTGTGTTTGCATCTCCCCTTTGCCAGGGCCACCACATGCGGACACGCACGCACACACACACTCATAACTCCGTGCACAATTACACACATAGACGTGGCTGCCTCAAACATGCTCTTATGTTAACAAACAAAATCAGTTTCTCCCATATGCAAATGAGGCAAACCTCCGGTCATATCTGGGTTACACGCTTGACTGTGGACTAGTGGACTTCTTGAGCTGAGCAGAAAGGAGGAGGAAGACTCCACTCGTGGTGTTGCAGAATTAAATAAGTGCATGGCGCTATGCTTGAGAGCTAGAAGAGGAAAGAGAGTGCTGGAACACTATGTTCTCTATAAAAGCCCTGATTCCCAGCTACCCACTTCGTAGACTGGGAACATCACAGACAGCAGACTGTGCCAGCGAGCCCTCTGGGGTCCATCCCCTCTCCTGTCCCTGCAATTTAGTCAACACGTTTCAGATGAGCCTAATGGAGATCATGTGTGGTTTTGGGCCGCAGAGGTTACAGGCAGCTACTACCAGGCTCAGTTAGGAAGACCCTCTCTGCCAAAGATACACCACTGTTACCACAGCCACAACAGCGAAGCCTGTACTTATACTGGGTGGGGGAGGGTGGGGATGCAGGAAGGTATGCAACATGGTTAAGAAAGAGAAAAAGCAGACTGCAAAACTTTACTTCTCAGTTACAAAACAGTTTGTTCAGCCCTCTCCTCCAGAGGGAGCTACTGTACTGTAGAGAGTTTAAGGTGGTAGCAGGCACCTCCTGGCTCTGAGCCAAGTGCTTGATACTCCACAAGCCCATTAAGGTGTTGTGATAAGTGTCCAGTCCAGTTTCCCCTGACAGAACACAGGAGTCGATCCCCACCGCAGTTTAGCCAACACGTTTCCACCAACTCCAATTAAATGGAGATCATGTGCGGGGTGGGCCGTGGCAGCCAGAGCCATCAAGTCCCCACGCCACACATCCCCTCCACAGCTTCACCCTGAAGCCTAAATTTAGCGCAGACAGAGAGAGATGAAGAGATGGGGAGGGAGAGAAATAGAGAGCAAAGGCTTTTGGGAGTCCGGTAGGAATTAGTGGGCCGACTCCACTTCACCCGAATCAACAGCAGCTGAAGGCTTGGATTTTCCTCGCGTGAAATCAGATATGGAGCCGACTCCAGTGCCTGGTAGACTCTGGAAAAAGAAACAGCCCCCCCACCACCACCAAACTCCCTCATCCCAAAAAGAAGAGGAAATTCAACTGCAGAACTGTGTTGTCAAAAAAAGTATAGCAGGGGCCATGGAAATTGCAAAGGAACAGATTTTTTTGCAGCTGAAAATGGACCCAGTTCTCCAGACATAGGGAAAAGACATTTCAACGAGACTGTGGCACGCAAGTTTGGCATTCTCCCCCCTCAGGGCTGTGGCGTGCAAGCGCTTGCTATTTCACAAATACAAGCTCTCTTTTCTCTGCCATCCAAATCCACATTTTACACTTGCAGTCATGTGGGCACATTGGACCCATGAAAGCCACATGCGGACAAACACATAACCATAGACAGAGGTGTGTGTAAGTGTATCAGTGTGTATGTGTACAAGCGGCAGGTGCTGAAGGAGCTTACTGTATGTTGACATCAGGTATGAGGAACTCTGCCTAGTCATTGTGGTGTACAACCAAGTTAAGGGCGTTTACAGTTCCAGAGAATTTTGGCCTGGCTGTCGGCCACCTTACCTTCTTCCAAAATATCTGAGTTTCATAAGCGAAAGACATGACATACTTAACTTGTCAGGCAAGACTTAATTTTCACACCTCCAAATGAGAATTATAAAGTAATGTTTATGGACCCCAAATAGCTATGATGCTAGTGTATTATGAAAGTTGCTTTTCAGTGAAAAACTACAAACTGACCAGAGAAATCAGGAGAGGTTAATACCAGAGATGTTTACTAAATATTGCCTTAGTGACTTTATACTTGTAAAATTAGTATAATACCTTCTAACTTACATAATAAAACAGAAATATGGAACAAACCCATTATACTACAGTAAAATGGCAGCAGGCGGCATTCAGAAGTCTGACACGCCTGCAGAACTGTGAATGGGTTCATATCCAAAGCTCAGGATGTAAGATCAGCCAATAGTACAGTTTAGTAAGAAGGACAATATGGTGTTTGAGTTAAGGAACTAAGTTGGTGACAGTAGCAGCCCCAAATCTCAGCGAAGCACACTGCCAAGTCAAACCCTCAAGCAATATTTCTCTTTCCCTCTTGTCAGCTGAGTAAATTAGAAAGTGTGCAGTAAAATTGAAGTCCTAACAGCTGGGTTCATAGCGCGCTGTTACCTGTGAGATTACACTAAGCAGTAAACTCTGACAGGTCCTGGACTGTGATACACATTAGGTTAGAGGATATTCATGGAGAAACACACCTTTTTTTGTTTCTCTTCCTTCCCTGTTTCCTTTCCTTTTTCCTTCTCTGTATCTCTGTCTCTGATTGTGACTGACTGCCTCCAAGTATGATTTATGAGTTGCACAACAGCACAACAAGCCATCGGTGTTTATACAAAGCACCCCACAACATTGACAATGCCTCTTTTCATTGCTCTCAGAAAGACAGAATACTGTACGTTACTCTCCTTTAGAAGGAGTGGTAGGAGGGCTGTGGCGAGGGGGCCTTTTCATAACTTCAGTCTTGTGCACGGGGCTGTGGGATGATGTGCTGTCAGTGCTTGATGACTGTTATTAAGCAAAAAAATGTCTCAGTTCATTACTTTGAGCAAACATTTCCATGGACAGACATATCGCAAGAAATCTGAGCTCAGAATTGGGGGTTTGGAGAGGTTTTGCTGTTAAGGAGATGGGGGTCGTTTTTTTAGAATAACAGAAAATGAGAAATCCCTGAGTCCCTTGTTTCATAATCACAACAGCAGTTTTCATTCATGGCTCGATGTTTGTTGACTCTTTCCAATTGTTTCTTTGTTTCTGCCAACAGGGACAACAGACCTCTTCAACCAGAGAACCACCTTCCCGTCTCTGGCACCGCTAACTGACCCTCGCTTCTCAGACCCCCGCATGCACTACCCCGGGGCCTTCCCCTACTCCACCAACACCTCCAGTACCGGCATCAGTGGCCTCAGCATGTCAGCCTCATCTAGATACCACACCTATCTGCCGCCACCCTACTCAAATAACCAAAGCCAGAACTTCCAGTCCAACTCCTACCTGTATTACGGCACAGGCTCTGGATCCTACCAGTTCTCCATGGTGGCACCGGGGAATACCGGAGGCGAGCGCTCCCCCACCCGCCTGCTGTCCTGCTCGGGGGCCACAGGGGCTGGAGGGACCAACAGCCTGATGAACCCGGGCCTGAACAACCAGAGCGAGGGCGTGGAGGCTGATGGCAGCCACAGCAACTCCCCCACTGCCATGAGCGCCTCGGGCCGTCTGGATGAGTCCGTGTGGAGGCCTTATTGACTGACAGACAGCAAGACAATCAGAGGGTGCAGGAGGAGGGAGGGAGGAAAAAGTAAAGAGGATGATGAACAAAAAAGATAAACACTGAAAGAAAAAAAAAAAGAGAAATGCTGCATGTTTGTCTTTTATTTCTCCGGCACTCGCTTTAAAGACTTTCTGTTTTACCAACTCTCTCAAGACTTCCATGTATTTTGTACATTTTGAGTAAACTCCTGCACTGTGCTAAAACATGTACTCTTAAAAGGACTATAAAAGCCATATAAGTTGAGAGGATGTTCAGCTGAAACTGTAAATAGATGTAAGGGTAAAACCAGAGAAGCCATAGTGACGTTTCAGGATCATTTGATTTAAACAGGTACTCATGAAAGACAAAAGAACAAAAGACAATGGAGGTATGATCAGTGATGAACTAAAAAAACACGGCTTCAAACAGACTGTTCAGACTGATCCAACTCACTTGGTCAGTGGAGACAAGCTGTCGGACTGGATGTTTACTCCCCGAGTGACTCTGACCTTCCAAGGCATGGCTGCACTGCTGTAGCAATCAGCCCTTTTAAGCTTTAATTTCTGCAAAAGTTGAATATCATGAAAATATTGTGTCAGTTGTGAAAACATCTTCAGTTGCATCCAGGGCTGTTTCATGTGCTCATGCAGTACCTTATTGCCTAATTTATTATCCAAATGGACACATTAGCCTTTGGTGCTACAGTATGCAGTGGATGTTTCAACAAAATCACTGCATATTTGAGAGAAAAGCCTTTTATGTGTCAGGACTCACATGTTAGACATGAATTCTCCTCTGCTGTGTCATCAGTGTATCAAGTTTCAACAGGACAATGGCTGATATTTTGAGGAATGTAAAAGACTAAGGCAGAGGAGTGTTTATTGGTTTCTTTTTCCACAGGAATATTTAAAGTCCTGTCATGTCTTCTCTTTACTTTTTCTTTATATTTCTTATCCAAGCCCTTTTGAAAAAAAAAGTCCTAGTCTGGTATTTTTAAACTGGATGACACAGTTTACTTTTGATATTTATTTGAGCCAAATTGTGAGGAAATGTGCGCATATACCCAAAATCCTTAAGCATTTCTCTCTACCTTTTCTTTTTTATATATATACAGTATATAAGCCTTATTTTGTTGTTAAGTATAAATTTGGAATTTGTGTAATATATTGCTACTAAATTATAAAAAAAAACCCAAAACCTTTAATGTAATTATTTTGTCTTCCAATGTAGCTTTGATGCACTAAAAACCTTTATTCCTTATGAACCACGCCCAACAGATTCTGTTAGTGAGATGGTGTATCTAGAGCCGTAATCCTTTAAACAATTTCCAAATTGCCTTCCTGCGCTAAATAAGCCATTCGCTTAATTTTTGCACTATGTTTGAATTTTCATTTCGCTTTTTTTTTGGTTATGTATTTACAAATATCTGAAACTCTGCCTAATTAAATATTAAAATATTCCTTCACATGTTTTTGCTGAACACACTTAAAGTGTCCTTTTAACAAATCCTTCGCCAAGTAATGAATGATGTCATGATTAGACACACAACACACACACACACATTCCTGCGCCACAGGTGTGTGTGCACATTCCCCTGTCTGGAGGGCCTTTCCCCCGCAGTTACACATGCGATCCCTCTATCCCTGGAGGAGGAGGAGTGTGAGGATGAAGGGATAGAAGGAGGAGGTTGGGTCAGAGTGGTATCTTCTTACCAACACCAAGGGCAGTTATGCAAAAAAAAAAAAAAAAAAAAAAAATTCTGTTGTTGTGCACAGGTCTCTTTGTTCTTTATAATCACTGAGTGCTTTGAAGCCTTTATGGCCCTGATTCTGTCTTTTCTGCTCTCATTTACTGATCATTGGTGCCAGGGGCTCACGGCTCTGCCAATAATTCACACGCCTGCACAGATTATCTGGGTATGAGCTGTGTTGAGGAATTGAAAGCAGGTATCAGGTGTCTAGTATCTACTAGAAAAGTTTTTCACAACAAGGAAGCATCCATGACTCTGAATGATGGGGATTAAGTTGCTACAAAAGTGAGATTTAATTTCTAAGTGAATCCAAAAAGGCTTGCATTTGCAGCTCAGGAAGAAATTAATTATGCAAGGTGTTTTGCAGATAAAGACCCTTTGCCTTATTGTTCTTTTTAAAACAATCAGTAACAATGTCTCATTCCTATTTCCCTTTTATTTAGAGGAAAAGCATGTTTCCTGCTGTCTCCTCTGGAGCCTTTAGACGGTAGAGGACCTTACTTTATTATAGGCAAAAAAAAATCATGCAGCTAGAGAAACCACATATGTACTTATATTTGTGTGGTTCTTTCAAAAACAAACCAAAGACCTTCACAAACTGCCTGTAATACTGTCAGGATGATGTGAACGATGTGTGGCAAATGCTGTCTTGATGACTCTCTAACATCATTCTTTATGCAAAATTAGGAAGCCAAAATGTACAAGTGAGTTGTATTTTATTGTATATTGGATTAAAGAGCACAATGATACTTTTTTCTTTTCTTTTTCTTTTTACAAGATGCCCCTTTCCCTTGTCATTTACCAAAAACTTTAATTCATGTTTGCTCCTTTCATTTCTCTTATGCTCAAAGCATGTACATCTGAAACTGATATGTTAATTTAAGAATCTCATCTATGTATGTAATGATATCATTAATGCTTCCATATTGAGTGCTTGTAAAGTTTGCGGATAATGTAGTTTTTAATCATTTTAATTAAAAAAAAAACCCATGTGTCTCACTTTTGTCTTCAAACCTGCTGTTTATTTCAAGACACAGTGTGTAGAACTTAGAGGCATCTAGCAGTGATTGCAGATTGCAACCAGCTGAAACCTCTCCCATGTGCCAAGTGGTAGCTCCTGGTTAGGATTCCCTAAGTGTTTATTGTTCAGGAGGTTTTTACCAGGAGCTGAATTATCTGCAGATGTCTTGTCCTCCAAGACAAACAGACCACGGATGAATACCAGTAAAAACATTGAATAAAGCAGTTTTACTTTAAAAATCAGTGTTTCTCCGACGCTGTTTGGCTCATCATAGACAGGCTACTAGTTCGGCACCTGCTAATGTGCGCTCTGGTAACTTAGGACCCGGGCGCTTAGGAGGTTTTGACCGGGAGACAAATTATCCAGAGACAGATTTAACCAGTAAAAACACTGAATGAAGTAATTTAACGTTAAAAATCAGCATTTTTTTCAACACTGTTCAGCTCATAGCAGAGGGGCAGCTACCTACAGTAGCCTACTGGGCTACTGTGGAAACATAGTGGTGCAACATGGTGATGTTGGTAGACGAGGACCCATTTCCTCTGTAGATACAAACGCCTTATTCAAGGTAACAAAAACAAAATGATTCTTATTTTCAGGTGATTAAACACTAAAGAAAACATACTTATTATATTATATTCAATTTCTGCCCATATATACCCTACATCCTACACACTGGAACTTCACCAAAAATTACGTAAATAAAATCTTAATTAAAGGAACTCCAGGATAGAGTTATGACAACACATTTTTCTTTCAGCTTAAAAGTAACGCCTGTCCTCTTGAGAATAATCACACCCACATTAGATCTAAGTTCAGCATTTATGGCCACATTCTTTAACATTATTCGCTTTAATATAAAAACTATTGCATACCATAATAGTGTTTTAATTTTGAAACTCAATGCTAAAAAGTCTGGATTGTGAAGTATTTTATGGTTTAACAGGGGGAGGTGTTGAGAGTAAAAACATTAAACATGGAGGCGCAGGGTGTAATTCACCTCCAGAAATCCAGACACCATCACATCAGCTGACAAATTAGAAGGAAAGAAAAAACACCATAAACATTCATGGGACCCAATCTCATGCCAGCACATTCTGATCCAACAAAATCTGTTCTTCCAACTTCTTTCGCCTTGTACAGTAAATGCCATACATGCCACTACCTCCGTCTCATAACCCTGGCAGTTCATTGGAAGCTCGTTCCCAATAACCCCCTTTAATAATTATCCTCTTCTCTTCCATTACTGAGACTCTCACTGGCAATTACCCATACTTCTCAGGGGTTTGAAAATGCCTCGGCTGTCAACACGGTGGTACCCAGAGCGTAAATAAAGCGCAGCTCAGGAATCCAACACCGCCCTGGCAGCCTCCATGTTAGCGCACGTCGGCAAGTTGTCACTTGTTAAAAACAATACAGGAGAAGTTTGGAATGTCGGCCGTCTCTTTTACCAGCTATGTGGTTGTTAATTTATGCGGCGCTGATGGCATCTGTTTGGCCCATTTGAAGCCGAGCCACAAGATTAAACACTTGAGATGCTACCTTGTGGGGTGGTCTGATTTCAGATGTCTCATGTGGTTAACCTGAAATACAATACCCACAATTCCTCCCTCTTAAACTAATGCCACCTGTTGATGTACGATGAAAGGGCTTTCACTTCTAAACGCTTTGTTTTTCTTCTTCAAATTAGTCACTCTTTTGTTTTCCCTGTTTATACCCTCCTGTAGTGTATCTCTACTCGTTCCTCATCTCTTTCATCCTTTCTTCTCATTCAGTATTATCCTTTCTTTCCTTCTGTATGGCTTCTGCTGTGTCTGCGTCAGGCCTTCTATGGGGGCACTGCTGGCAGAACAACAAAGCCTCAGGACGCACACACGCAGCCTTGATACACACTGTATTTAATTAACTCTGCACATTCAAAGCATTTCCACGCACGCACAAGAAACTCGCACACTCACAATCCCCCTGCTGACAGATCTCACACCACCCTCGGCCCAGACAACCCGAGCTCCACTTCACAGTGTGAGTGTATGACAGATCTGCACCGTCTTAAACATTCCCAACTATTTCCTCCAGGTCTCATCACAGAGTTGCTCTCTGCGTTGCTCCCCGCTGATCCCCCACCGCTCAGGAAGCACAAAGAGAAGATGATAAGCTTTCAATTAGACCGGGCTCAGGGGAATTTTCCAGCTGTCTTCACACACTCTGAGACCCGGCTCTCTTGTCCACATGTGGGGAGCAGAGGAGCTCTCATCTGGCTCCGTCTTTGTCATGGACATACATGAGCCGAGTTGCTTTTTTCATCTTTTCTCTGTTCCCCCTATGCTGTTCTTCTTCCGAAAATTGTAACTCTCCTGGAAAGAGGGGAAACGTTTGCCTGGATGAGGCTGCTTGTCTGGATGTAATTGTAGTCAAAGGCATGATGAATTGGTTTATAAGACGACATCGAAAATTGCTTTTTAAGTGGATAAAATATAAAAAGAACTGGAGGCATGATTGTGAACGTCACAGGAAAGAAAAACTAAAACAATGAGAATCATTGAGGAAAAAATATTTTGGTAAGTCAATCATGTGTTCTGACGAACTGCACAATGTCTTTTGATTTCTCCTGTAACAAAATCGAGCCTTGTCCCTCACGTGACTTTATCCACAATTAATCAGAAAGATGAGAAAGATTAAAGCTCTATTTATAAATTCAAATGAGAGACAGACAGAGAAAGAGATGCAGGCAACCGAGAAAAACAGAAAGAGAGAGAGGAGAGGAGAGAGGGAGTGTTTTGGCAGGAGCACAGAATCGTTAAAACCCTCTCATTTCTCATGAGCACAGTATCCCGTGTCGCCTCTGCGGTACCTGCATACGAAACCCATTAGGGCCTCTACTGCAGCCACTGACCTCTCCTCCCCCAAACCCGTGAGAAGGAGCGGGCTAGAACCGGCTTGGTTTGGGTGCCTGGTACATGACCAGAAGTCTATTTTCTAACCAGACCGGTGGTGGGAACAGAGGCTGCCGTCCAAAATCAGGGTTCCCACAGATTGACCGAGAAACACAGGGGCCAGGGGCTAAGAAACCGCGAAAGCTGTGATGCAACTGTTCTCACACTGATGACTAGTGCTGCCTCGCTGTCAGGGAGCGGGATATGGAGGGAGAGATGGACAAAAAGAGAGAAAGAGGGCTCTCCTAGTTCAGAGGGATCCCAGTGAAGGTAGTTTCTCATCCATTTTGGGTCTACAGAGACCACTCTGTGTTACGATACACCAGGCAGCTCCCAGTTCCCACAGTGGAGCACCTCTCCACGGGGCAAGGACTCGATTCCCGCTCGGACCCAAAGGATACTGAAAGCTAACAAGAGGCACTTGCAGAAACAGTCATACTATCGGATTGATCCAGAGATCTGTCACCACAAATTTATGGTGACCATCGAGTGCAAGGCGGACTCACTGTTTAACCCCTAAAAGAAGAAATGTCAGATCCTAAAACATAAAAAGCAGAACTACTGAACATTTAAGCTGTTTCTCCAGCAACACGGCAAGATACGCCACTTCAATAAAGTTGAAGATTAATATAGCTGAAAGCATTGATAAATTGATTAGTTGATCTACAGACAATAAATGGCAACTATTTTCATTCAATTTCAGCTTTTTAGTTGTTAGGATGTGCTGATTATTTTTTGTCTAACGTGAAGTCGTCTGAATATCTTATCTGTATAACATATCTGTTTTAAGATATTACCTTGGTTTTAGGAAACTGTGATGGGCATTTTCACTATTTTCTGGCATTTAACAGACCAAGCAATTAATCCAATAGCCAAAGCTGGAAGATTAAATGACAAAAATAAGAATATATGAGATATGAAAAGAGTCATTAATGGAAGCCATAATTTTGTTTCTGTTTAAAAACTGAAAATTAGACTTGAGTAATATTTATTTTTTCATACCTTCCTGATATTTCACCAGTGTATACGATATATGATGGTATATGTATAAATCAAAAAAAGAAAAATGTAAAATCTGAGCTACTGATGATATACTTAATTGTATCATGCTTACTATGCTTTATTTCTAATATGTATTTAGCTACTTAAGACCTGGCCATGGCCTGTGATAATGAATAGATAGAGAGTAAGCGCCCTCCCATTGTAAGATCTGATGACACTTGTTGCTGCAGTGGATACCGACACATCAGTGCGCCCAAACAGAGATGATGCGTTGAATAACATCATGTGGCTAATTAACTGCTTTTGCAGTTGGAAGAAGTCATATCAAGATTAAGTTATATGTGGCAATACTCCCGAATAGGGGCAGAAGCATTTTTCTTATTTACTGCTCCTCTGACGTCATCCCCACCACTCACAGTCGTCATCTTTCTCTCTTTCTCAGCTCAGCTGCCTGTTCCACCAGTAAAGACTTACCTCTGGAGGCGCATGCTGTGCACTATATCACCTCAATACAGCATCTCCGCATTGGTTTAATAGAAAGATGAGCGCCTGTATTTTTCATGGCATTTAAAATTATACCTTCAAGATTTCTTAATATCCTCATATACCATAATATAGTGATACCACCCAAGCCTATAAAAATGTCAGATGAGGATGCAATATGTTTACGCTTATTTCCAAAGCATCTTTACCTAGCATCAATCATCCAAGGCTAATAAATTAAACCAAGACGGAAGTGCCAAAAAATGCATCTCATTGAATGGCCACTTGAGGTTGGTTCCAAAACAAAGTCATGTTAAATTGCCCAAATTTACAACAGAAATAAACATGTTTACAGCCTGGTATAAAAAGGGTTTTGTTCTGTATGGCTACAAATTTAATATAACTCACTTGCTTAAATTTTATTAAGGTTTAAAGTTATGCATATTTAAATGACAGGCTATCTGCAAGGCATCATGTCAGATTAGGGACGTCAGATTCACCCCTCCTTCCTCCACAGCTCATCCAAATATGGTCACTTCTGGCTTTAAAAAACCAAGATGACAACAGCTTAAGTGACGAACTTGTGGCCTTAAAACAGAAGTCCATGAATCAATGGGCTACATCACAGTTGCTATGTCTATTAATTTATATACAATGTATTTCAAGACAGGGCGGCACGGTGGTGTGGCACTCTCGCCTCACAGCAAGAGGGTTGCCGGTTCGATCCTGGGTGTGGGAGCCCCTCTGTACGGAGTTTGCATGCTCTCCCCGTGTCAGCGTGGGTTCTCTCCGGGCACTCCGGCTTCCTCCCACAGTCCAAAGACATGCAGAGGACTAGGGGACTAGGTTAATTGATAACTCTAAATTGTCTGTAGCTGTGAATGTGAGTGTGAATGATTGTCTGTCTCTATGTGTCAGCCCTGTGATAGTCTGGCGACCTGTCCAGGGTGTACCCTGCCTCTCGCCCGATGTCAGCTGGGATAGGCTCCAGCCCCCCCCCGCGACCCTCAAGAGGATGAAGCGGTTAGAAGATGAATGAATGTATTTCAAGACAGTTAACATCAATATATCCCATGATCCCACTATTGTGGAAATTATTTCAATTAAGATTTTCAGACTATTGCACAATTTTTCAAATTATTATCTTGCAGCAGCGATTCAAAGACTTTCACAAGCACCCTAACTGATTCGATAGCAGTCATACAAAGAAGCATCCGGATAGGTACTGATAAGTACACAACGCTCTAAACAATCTTCTGCTGAACTTACGCTGAGTCATTCTTCCCCACTCATCTTGTCATAGGAAACCACGACATGTAAATGAGTCAAAACCAGAAGATGGCCTTTGCACACTTATATTCAGAAACCCAACAGACCACTGCATTGTGGACTTGTGGCCCAGACCATGGTTAGAGGGTATTCTGGCTAAGACCACAGCAGCTAACTTTCATTTAGATGCCCTAATGGCTTGGATTTAGATTCTTGTCATTGCGTAATGACCACAGCTTTCTGTGTCTAACCAATCTAGCCATAATTTGTTTAGTAGGTGAAAGTAGAACATTTATGAAAGGATATTAACTTGTAGTAATATATTGTATATATATATTTATATATATTGTTTTTTTAACTGGGATAATGAGATGACAAGCTTTTCAAAGTTTGATTTAGACATTGCATTTGCACTTTATCAGTGAACCACAATATGTTTCTACTAAAAGAGCAGGGCAGCTTCCCAGAAACAATACTAGTTGTTTCCCATACAGATTCATGAGAATTGACACACTCTTTTTTTCTGCCCTTTTTTCTCACAGAGGAGATCTGAATAACGATCTGTACATGCGAACACTGCTTCCTCTATAAAACAGGAAATTAACATACACACATACACACACACAGAGCACAAACACCACACACTGTAGCTCTCTGCCAGGCTCTCCCCCATCACGGTGGGGTCCTGAGTGGGGTGGGGTGGGGGAGGAGAAGGGGAAACGGGGATCCCTGTGGACCAGGTCTCTGTTCACTTCCTGCTTGAGCCGGGGAACACGCTAAATAGGCGGTTCACATACACACTTTCTATCTTCCTATCTGCCTCTCTTTTTTCATCCACGTACGCAAGTGGTGAGTAAAATGAGGATGATTGCTCAAGTCTGTTTTGAATCACGTGGGAACATGCACGGTCATTAGAAGCCTGCGTCGTCCCCTCCTTTCTTGTTCCCACTCTCTACTCTGAAAACAAGAAAGTCAGATAAATGTATGCCTTCAGTTGTTTGTTGCCAAGTTCTATTTCTCTGTCTCTGTAAATCTATGTTGTTCTGGGACTGACCACCAGCTAGATGACTAATATCCTCTCACTAGTAAGGGCTCATGTGGCTGTGAAGAAATCAGTGAAAACCGCTGAAGCGCCACAGACCTACAGCCTCCTCTGACCCATAAACTGTTAGAGCGACAACATTAAAAACATCTTTTCTCCTAATCCTCTCAAGTGTCACTGAACACAAGAACTTCACAAAAAATGTGTCTGTCATCATCTTGTATCATGACTCTTTCTGTAACAGCCACTTTTATTGCTGTTGCTATTTTGGCACTTTAATCGTAAAACATTGCCATCGAGATACTCAGAGCCAAGGCTGAATAAATCAAGCTACTGCTGACACCCAAAAAAGTGTCAGCTTTTGTTATTATTAGACAGGTGAGGTGACCAAAAGCCATTGCTTTAGTGTTTCTGTCTCCAGTCTGCACTGTATGTGTGTGGCAGTATTACACACCCCCGTGTCTGGCTGTGGCTGCCCCGCAGGCCTCTGCTAACCAGTTCCCATGGTTCCATAGTTCCACTATAGTGACTGTGGATTTCCTCGGGGGACACCTCCCACTCACTGGTTTGTTTTCATCCTTAATGGGAGCTCATCTTACACTCTTTATGGTGTGTGTGTGTGTGTGTGTGTGTGAAGTAAACAGTTTGTGTGTGTTTTTCTTTTCTGTGCATGCACCTGCATGGACAAAGGCATATCATGAGATATGAGTGTGTGTGTGTGTGTGTGAGTTTACACACACATCCATGCAGCAAAATGTTGTGGATCTACAGACACCAGACACCTTGATTTCTCCTCCTTTTGTTTTTGCCCATGAGGCAAAGAGGGAGATGAAGGAAGAAAAATCTCTTTTGAGTGTCTGGAGACGTCTGTTATGGGAGCATTCATATTTAGGAATAATTGCTTTTAAGTGCTGAAATATAACAGCCAAATGGCCCATGGAACAAAGAGGGCTTGTGGGGGGATGGAAAATGAAGCATTTACATTCAGGGCCTAGTAATGAGGGGGTTTTCCTGAGAGATGACAGCGAGGAGGAGGATCAGAGAGAGACAGAGGGAGAGAGAGGTAAAACAGAAGAGAGCACATCAGATCTGGGGGTGGCAACTACAACACTGATCCCAGACAAGATTTTTGGCTGTAAAGATGGCTCCAGACTGTGACACACTCTGGCCGAAGGATCATACACAAGCACACAAATACTTCATCCTCCCCCAGTTTGAAGCCTACAGGTGTTTGTGCTTTAGGAGAGGCCCTACACTGTACCTCAGCAGGGTCTGCAGCAGCAGGGCGAGCCAAGGAGGATTTTGGGCTCTGGGACATCTTGGCGTACTCAGCCACATTATGAGGTGCGGCCTTCTGGCAGGCCTCTCGCAGCGGGCATGGCAGACCTGAACATAAACACAGTCAGTCTTTAAAAACCATCCATCAAGCAAGTCCACCAGGGAAGCAGAATCCATCAATCTCACTCAGTGAGACAGACACAGAGACAGATTATTGAGGACACCAAAAAGATTTATATAGTTTCTTGGTAGACATTTAGTTGGTATGGTATACAGCTTCCTCTATATGTGTTGTTTAAATAAAGACAATATTTGCTGCTTATACACTAAATCAATCAGTAGATTTATTCTTGCGTTTTCAGAGAAGTGCCATTTTACGCTGCTCCACAGTCACCCTGTATTTTGCCAAAGAGCGGCCTTGCAGTTTTCTTTTTGTGGTTTTTGGAAATGCCCCCACTTTTCCGGCCCTGCTCCAATTTTCTTTAAATACAACCGTAATTGGTTTGATTTCCTACCTCCGGCCTGGTGGTGAGGGGGGGTAACGAGCAGTGGTGGGAGCTAGTGAGGGCCAGGCGAAAGGGGACCCAGCCCACAGCAGGCGATCTGCACGCTTGGGTGGCAGTACAGTTTGGACTTCGGTGCCAGCACTACTATTCCCCCGTTTAAAGGCTGTTTATGGGCAGATCCTGGAAGCCCATCAGTGGAAACTGACATAAATCAGCACAGAAAAGCACACCAGCACACCAAACCACACAATATTCAGAAATGTAGTTTCTTAATACCTGAATGTGTCTGAATCATGAGCACACACACATCCTAACTCCCCCCCGCACACACGCACACATTTCTCCTTTTGTCTTACACACATCTATCACACCACTGCCAACAAAATCTTGCGACATTATCACAAAGGCATTCCAGCCTCCAAATCAAAACCAGTCTCTTACAAAAAGTCTTTTCTTTGTGATTTCTCTCACGGGCAGGCAGACAGAGAGGAGTGTGAGTGTGCCGCTCATCAGGCAGGCGTGAGTAATCAAAAAGGAAATAAGACGTAGCGTCTGGGAGAGGCCAAGCGGGCCCCTACTGATCTGTAGCCAGCTCATTGTTCTTGCCTTCTATTGTTTCCTGCTTGGTTGGCAGACCAGAGAGCAGCCAGCCAATAAGAAGCCAGTCTGCATCCATCCTTGTCTTGGAGCAGCTCTGAGATATTCCTCAGGTGGCACTGATGGTAAAGGGCTAATCCTGCCACCAAATGCAGAGCTATAGGGATAGAAAATAGACGAAAGGTTGGCGATGAAGCTTAGTGGGTGCCAGAGCATGACATTCTGTCTATTATTGCATAATGTCAAACTGGATCAAGTCTACCAAGGAAGCAACTGAAACTGAATCCTACAGATTTGAGAGGGAAACTGGATCTACACATTGAAAAGTCACAGTCTGAGGTAGAGGAGGTGTTGATTTTTACTGTAGCCAGCAGAAACCCAGAGCGGACCTGCTATGGTGAGACCAGGGCCAAACACAGCTTGTTAATATAGGATGGGGAGACAGTAGAGAAGTTTGTCTTCTTTATGATGGCTGGAAAAAAAAAAACAGACACACTTCCAACCAAAGCAAGATTCGGGGGTATGTGGGCAGCAGAAACGGACCCAGGAGGCTTCCGTAGCGCTGGTGCAGAGAGAACACAGGGATCCTTCCAAAAATGGCGCAAGTGTGTGCACGCACATACACAAACGTGATGCCTTTCCCGGCAAGCGACAGTCATCTTGGTGGAAAAATATGGTAACCAATGCATTAAAGCCCAGGACTTTGAGGGATTGCAGGGACACAGTGGCATTAAAGACAGACAGACCAGGGGGAACCACACAATATCCAGAAAGCAGAGGAGTTTGTTGGGCAAAATGGGTCACCACAGAAGCATACAACACACAAACTGGTGAAAAAGAATCATACTAATGTGATCTGGTCTCATGTATCTAATAAAAACGGAGAAATAAGTGCATATGTGTATGTATTGCAACATATTTGGGCATATGTGTCAACAAATACACATATTAGATATATGCAGCAGCCTCTCTGCATATCAAAATGCCAGTGTATGCACCGATCAAAGCCAGACCTACCCAATAATTACAGGGATTTGAAAGAGTGTAGGCCACAGCGCCTTTCTCTGCAAAGAGAGGGACCTTGCTCCTAATAAACAACTTTTATAAAAACAAGATGGCTTTAGAGGCAGAACAGAAAAACAGCTCAACAACAAAAAAAACTCCCCAAAACCCAAAAGACTCTGCCTTTCATGCCGCTTGAGGCCTGCGGTTCTGTTGCCATATAACACCAAACGATGCACTTCTAACCCCCATTCCTACTGAGCCCTTTTCCCAAAATCGAGCCATAGGTCTCTCCTCATTAAGTGGACCGTACAAATGTTCAGAACTCCTGGCACTTCTTCACATGTCTGTCAGTGTGAGACGGGACTTTTACTGCACATGAGTCCAGGGACACTGCAAGTTTACGGGGTGAGTGAGCCGCAGCTTTCACTGCTCAATCGAAACAAATTCCCAAAAGACTAAAAGCTAATCCGGCTCAGGGCTTACCAAAAACAGTGCAGCCAAAGAAACGCTCAAGATGACGACAGTAAACCAGTCTTTTTGGCCATGCAAACTCAACTTGTGCGTTCCTGATGAGCTGACAGGCTGGAGAAGTAACACTGACTGTCTTATTAATGCTTAAAGCATTCTGACAGAGCCTTTTGTTACTTACTTAAACCACGCTGCCTGCAACAACCTAATGGAAGTCTAAAAGCCATTAGGCTAGAGGGCTTAGCCAACACAAACCATGCTCCATGCGAGCTATGAGGGAGCAGCTAAGGGCAATCAATATATTCTCCTCCACCTCTTTTTCTCCTCCAGTGTTAAAGCTAAATGTCATAGCATCCTCTCTGGCTGCTGGCGAGTAAAGGAGACACTTTGGTTTAGATCGGAGAGAAACCAGGGACGGAGGGACAGTACCTGCAGCGTGGGTGCATACGTCCATTAACATTGGCACCAAGTTAATTGCCTTTTGCTCTAGGCTTCTCAGCACAGTTGTTTCTACTGTACTTTAATGTCTAGCATCTTGGTTGTGTGCTTCAGCTGCTCCTGACAACTGTGAGTCAGTCTTAAAACAGCACAGACAGGACAACAGCCAAAATCAAAACAGAGAGGAGCTTTACTGTCAGTAGGGGCACGTGAGTGTAGTCTGTTGTCATTTTACCATGGCGACATGGCAGGGAGGAGCCAGTTGGGGCGTTTCTTTTTAACAGGCCTGGCCTCTGCAATGGCTGGCATGAAAAGAAAGCCAGTGAGCTGGAGACGGATGGCAGAACCAAAACCTCAAAGACCTCCTTTCTTTCCCCCTAGATGTGCTATATGGCTCTGAAAGGGAACCTGCTAGTTCACTTTAGCACAAAGACATTCAGGCGCACTGTCTCCTGTGCACACACCTGGGATTATCAGCACACCCAGCAGACGTTTCCTGATTCCTTTTAAAAGCAACAACAGCACTATGGTTTGGTTATGAAAATCCACACATGCAGACACGAAGTATTACACACATGCACAGGCGCACAGACACAGCAGTAATTCACCACATACCAGACAGATATTCGCCGCAGGCTTTGACACACTAACATAACATAAACTGCGAGGTAAATCTTCCTCTGTGTGGAGCTAAGGTGGGGGTGTGGCTGCTGACAGAGCAAAGTCTTTTATGTCTAATAGTTTTTCCGTCGCAGACAAAATAAAACAGGCCACTATTGTTGTCTTATAAAGAGACTAAACAACCTGGACAAAGGCCCCTGGAGGTATGAAATACCTGATGTCACAAGGTGTCTGTCAAGTACACAGATGACAAGTGACTATTAGTTGCTCTTTTCTCTTCAAAACCACTTATTTTAAGACCGACATCTGTCCTCATCCCTCACACACACACACACACACACACACACACACACACACACACACACACACACACAACCTCCCTCATGCTTCCTGTGAAAAAGTGCTGACCATGTAGAGCAGATAAGAACAAACCCACGGGAGAACAGTCACTGCCAGCTTTGAGCGCTCCCCCTCCGTCAGCTCTCTGTGGCTGAGTACCCTCTAGTGGTAGTTATGGTGAATGGCATTTCTCCTACTTCAATTTGCATCCTTGAACCCTCACTGTGCCTCTTTACCAGCCAACAGCCGCAGTTAACCGCAGCTCTGCCACAGGGTGTGACTGCAGGACCCAGATGGGGTGAGTGGCAAGTAGGGGAAGGGGGTGAGGCAGCATTTTGTGGGCCGCCCAAGGGGGTCCACCACAGTCCCCTATCTCCCCACCACAGTAGCCGCCGAGCCCCGGAGAGAGAAAGCCATCCCACCACATTTTAATGAGGGCTAAAATAAACAATGTGAGCACACAAAACCCACCCTGACTGGTTGACTGCAGGCACTGGAGCGGGGCAGATAAGCGGGGCTGTTACTCGGTGGTCTGGGAGTTGATGGGGTGGCTGATGCCACAATGAACGCCACTATGAACTCCACTTGTACGGCAATGTTGGACCTTCACAGTGCTCAGATAATGAGTGACAGTGTTTGCCATAGAGGCAGTGTGCACCCAATGGAAGACTGCTTCTTAAAAGAGGAGAGAGAAGGAACAGGCTGTGGAGCTTCCCTTTAATTGAAATTGACCACTTTTGAAACTGTTGCCAACTTCAATTAAAGGATCAGTTTACCCAAATTAACACATTCTCTCACTTACTTGTGATGGTATCTACATGCTGATACTGTAGTTTTGATTTTCTTTGCCCAGGGTTTGAGATATCATCTAAAATTTCAGAGTCTACCCCAACACAAAGGAGGAGAATGGCATTTTAAATATGCTGCTCAAAAGAAAAAAAAAAAACCTGTATTTTACGTGCTTATATTTACTTAAGTAGAATTTAGTGCATTATTGTCAATCAAATTGCTAATCAGTATATGAACCAGTCAAAATCAGAGTTAATTAAGTCTACCTGGATAAACTACAACAATAAAAGTCTCTCAAAGAGGTCATTTTCTGCATTATGAGCAGAGGAGACCAGAGATGGTTGTAACACTTTTTGTCTCCACACGTATAACTCGCTGACTTTTATTTGTGTTATAACTCAAACATTGCAAAGAGGGCTGACCTGAATGCTTCATCGGTTTTATCGTTGGCATGGTAATCGATGTCTAAATCAGTATTCCAATGCTCTGTTTTTGTATACCATTACCCCAAAAATCTCAAATAGCACATAATTTATGAAATAGTAATCCAACATAAATCATTATGCATCAACATTATCTTTATTCTCACACAAAGACTTTTAAACTGATAAGCCTCGCTTTGTGACTACTATGTTGAAAAAGTCAAGCATCTGGAATGGTTTCAAAATTTACAAAGACGACCCCAAAAAAAGTCGAGTGCCAGATATGCCGAAGGAAATTAGCATATTACAAATGTACAACCACCTTGGCAAATCACCCGAAAAGTGTATGAAACAGCCTAGCTGTCTTGCAAAGTATGTGACAGCAACCTGTACTCTACCGAAGTGGCTAGTTGTCACATTATTTTAGGTGCATCAACAAAAAACTTAAAAACTTAAGCTTCGATCAGTCGCAGATATTTCTCACTGAGGCTTCAATGCCCCAAAGCTGGTATTTGGGACAGTCACAGTTCTAACAGCTACTTCATACCCAAAAATCAGTGTTGTTGGCTGTGACTGTAAAATCTGCACACTTCATACAACAATGAAATTTCACATGCAAGGTCAGGAAGGAGGTGGTCATACATTAAATATATTACATGACTTTTAGGTTACCCCTTCTTGCTGAAAGTGGTGCTGTTACAACTGTCTCCAGTCTCCCCTACTTACTGTTAACAATTTGTGTACATTTTGCTAATAATAAACAGGTGCTTTTACTTGTGATATAGTAGTTTCACATCATGCTTTTGCTACTCAATCAAGTTAAAGATCTAAAGACTTACCACTGATGTTCACACTTTTGTGGATTATCCAGAGTAATATGGGGACACTGTTCACGGAAAGATGTTGTAGTTTTACATGTGATGTTTAAATGGTGGAAGCACCACAAGCAAAATTCTTGTCTGCATTGTGTGAGTGGCAGAGACATCACACTACTTCAAAAAACATATAGTTTTCTGTAATTTGGGTGAACTGAACCTTTAAAATAGACCTCTTATAACGTTGAAGCCTTCATTCTAGCCTTGACACAGGATAAATTGCCAAACTATTGAGATTCATTGCATTTGAAACCCATTTCAACGCACAACATATATAGGAATATTCTCGAGTTTCATGCTTTCCCTCCGGTGTGCCACTCTGCATCACTCTTAGCATATTGATGTGTTTTTCAGAGCTATCACACAGTATAGGCCTATTTATGAATAACTATATGCCTACCAGACAAAAACCCTCTGTTGCTGCCAAAAAAGAGTTAAAACTTGATGGGTCAATGACAGCTTGTACGACTTGAAGTCTGGCAAGAGAAACGCACCTTTTGTGGAGGGCCGACACAGGCCTCGCGCTCCTGCTAACTAGTCGCAGACGAGCATTTCGAAGGTCGCGAGCTGATGCCAACATATTTTCTGAATAAAGGCCAACGGTGCTGAAGATGTAAGGAGCAGATAAAGGACATGGAAAGCATTATGGGGGCGGTGAGGTCGACAGCACTGCAGTAGTCTGACAGAAATGCCTTAAGTTCACCGCTAGCCAACAACAACCACAGCGCAGCGTGTGGTCTGTGCCAGGCTGCTGTGTTTTCACTTGTGCTCGGCTCTGATTGGCTTATTAGCTGTGGTAACATTCATACCCAGTGACTCACACCTGTGGACACGTAACAGCTGATTATGAATATTAACGAGCTACTGTGGCGAGCTGCCTTACTATGCAAGCATGATGGTGTCATATCAGTTCTTTTGAAATATCTTCTAGACCTTTCTCACGACATTATGAGGTCTCATTACAGGGAAAGCACAGGTGGAACCAATAACATTAATCAGAGATTGGTTCCATTAAGCGTGCCAGTATCCTGCCACTCAGCCAGCAATACCAAAACTCTTCCACTGGCACACCTGAGTGGAATACAGCCATTATTAATGTTATTAGTTCATTTACAAGTCACACAAGTGTAGGGTTTTACACTGTGTTTACACAGCTACACACTTTTTATTTTGCTTCAAGGTGTGCCATGAACAAGCTTGGCTTCTGACTGTGTGACATATATGTTTCCTAATTTCAGTGCTGTAAATGAAAAATAGGAAATGAATGTTTTCAAGGCCACATAATTCATCATCATGGTAATCATGATTTATGTTTCCTAAAAATATTTTTTTAATCTTTGTGGGGGGTTTTTCTCGGAATTACTGAATAACTTTTCACCTCAAGGTCTGAAATGTTTCAATAAAACTGAAAGGGGTGGGGAGTGTCACTCTTTGTTTGGTCTGGTCCTCACCCAGTTAATTAAATGTGACTGGAGACATGGGTCACAAGAAGATGAGAAGAAGATGTTTTTAACAAGGGACCACAAAAGGTTGAGAACCACTGCCTTAAAGGGATAGATAGATTTTTTTAAGTGTGGTTGTATGGAGTACTTATTCATAGTCGATGTATTACCTACAGTAGATGTCAGTCGACCTGCCCCCATTTGAAGAAGCAGGTTGGAGTCCGACACTGAAGCTAAGCAGTGTACAATACTGCTGTGGATGAGGGTCAGAAATAAAATGTATTTAAGCCACCTAAAAATAGTCCCACCTGAAAAAATCACTATAAGTTTAAATGTAGGCTATATTGAGAATATTTTCATCACTTTACCTTGCCACAGACTGCCAATTCTTACATCAGGTACCCATCTATGCTCTTGTCAAAGCCACCAAACTAGCAATTTTATCTCACAGAACACAGGAGTTGCTGGTCTACCACAGCTTCAATCAGTTTATTTGTTTGTGTTATTTTGTGACTTTGGTGAATCCGAAGTAATAAATTTAAACACCAAAGTCATGCAACAACACAAACACACTAGACCAGTGGCTCCTGTACTCCGCAATGTTAAATCACTGTTTTTGTCAATAGAGTCTGGTGACTTTGATGAGAGCGATATAACAGCTTCATTTCCCGTGGAAATTCACTGTCTGATAGCAAGGTACAGTGGTCAAAAAATTCAAAATATAGCATACACCTAAACTGATACTGATTTTACATTTTGTTGCTGACCCCTTCACAGCACTAGATTGTTTAGCTTCCATGTCAGACTCCTGAATACTTCTCCAAACTGGGGGCGTACCGACTGACATCTACTGTATGTAATATACTATCTATGAATATGTACCCCATACAACCATCTGAAATATCCCTTTTAGGCTCATTTATAAAGGTTAATTTCAAATGTTTTAAACATCACCATTCAAATTCTTCCATGCGTTCTATATGGTAGCATAGATACATCCACTAGATGGCACTACAGGGCAGAATCGGAAGTTTCTTGCAACAATAAACGAGGTGGAGGAGGTCGTAAAAATGTACCTCACATTAGAGACAGCGAGGTAGATGGCAGTAGTCTGTGAGGCCATTAAGTACATTACAACTTGTGGACAGACAAAGCTTTTTACTACATAGCCAATTTGTAAAATAATACAAAATAAAATGAAATAAAAAAAACTAAAAGTACCGATTTGTTCCGTTCTGCCAATTTAAAATGTCTTTGCAATGTCCTACGGTTGTATTTCACTTGAGCTACGCTATGCTGCCCCCAACATTTCCCATGGTACTACTCCGCTTTGTCTGTATTTGTAAGCTTTTAGAAAATGTGCACAAATATGAATAATACAAACATAGAGTACGCTGGGAAAGCTCTGTCTGTCTCCGTATACATCTCTAATGTTAAGCATAAATGAACCCTTAGGCTAATTCTTTTAGCCCTCAAGAACTAAATTTTGTAAGATATTTATCATTAAAAATGTAATATTTATGTATTTGCACACCTACTTGAAAATATGCATCTAGCCTCCTGTCTATCTCCTCTCTTCACTCCATTTTATAGCTAAGTCTCGAGGCTACTTTAGGCCTGTATTTTGAATTGATAATGGCAGGCCTTACCTGTTGGCCACAGTGAACTTTGAAAATGGAGTGACAGTAACATTAATCCTATCCTTTAATCTAGCCACCATGACAGATGTTAGATAATATGTGAAATGAATATTATGGGCAAATCAAAAATAAAAACATATATTACAACATAAATTATTGAATTGAGAGAATGTCAATATTCTTGCAGCCATGAATTTTGGACATATAAACCTGTGTGCCGTCAGTCAAAAGCATAACCAAACACAAAGCAACCTATGTAGCCACATCAAATGTCAGGTGCACAGAGTCCATATGCAAAGAGGGGTTTTCACACATTGTAGGCCCATAACCCAGTTGGGATATCACTGTGTACCCTTGAGCGAGCTACTTTACCAGAGTAAATATTTAGCCAGCTGTATAAATGGGTGTTGTGTAAAAGCTGCAAACTGAATTGGCACTCCAGAGAAAGAGTCGATGCCAGACAGAAAAGGCTCCACTGAGCATATTGAGCAGTGAAAAATACACAGCTGATTGATTCACCTGTTAAAGTTAAAGCATGATGGCAAAAGAAATGTATATCAGGGGTAAAGAAATTGCATTCAGGCGATATGTTTTTCTCATCCTAACAAAGAAAAATCTAAGGAAACAACTGGGACTGAAACCTGTGTGTGTTCACAGCTAAACTGACTTGTTGGCTCCCTCTCATGGTGTGTAATATAATCCAGCTCTTTCCAGACACACACACACACACACACACACACACACACACACACACACACACACACACACACGCAGTCAACATGTTGGAGAAACAATATTCAGCCTCTCCTGGCTTCACCTTCATTACGCAATTACACTAATACACTCACCCTGCTTGTAATGAGTGTGTGGTCTGAAAGATAGCCAGCCTTGTTGTGCTTTCTCTTACCTCACACTGACAGACACACACATACACACATACACACACACACACACACACACACACACACACACACACACACACACACACACGTCTGTCTATTTGCTTATGGGTGGATTTCCCTCCCTGTGAATTACAAGCGTAGACCGTGTCTCAGTGTTCACCAGTAAGGGAGTGGAGAATGTCTGGGGCTGAAACATGACACTTTAATGATCTGGAGAGCATCCAAAAACTGTACGCCCCCACACCTTTTTTTCTTTTCAGTTTCTTGCGAAACTTTGGCTGCAATCGGCCCTGCAGAATAGACTTGTTTGTGCTGCAGAACAGTAGGGAATTGGCTGAAAAACACCATCAAGCTGACAGCCAGAGGGTGTCTTCAGGAGGAGGTGGAGCCCACAGTGGGTGGACACCCACATGAGACATTCCTTGGAAGAGGGAAAGAGAACTGTAAACAAACATGCTTTGGCCCTGGGGTTCCCAAACTTTTCTGTATTTTTTGCATCAGTGACCTAAGAGATTCACAATAGAAAGTAAAACAAGACACCCAATATGAGATGTTTTTAATATGGATGATATAGCACAGGAATCCAGAGCCTCCTAAAAACGTTCCCTACATTCATTTTTTCAATTGATATGCCGTTTCTTCCTTTTATTTCTTTAAAGGTCCAGTGTGTAGCATTTAGTACCATCTAGTTGTCAGGCTGCAGAACTGAAACTTCCACATGTCAAGTGCATAAGAGAACTACAGTAGTGGACAGGAAAACACAAATGGCTCTGCCTAGAACCAGTGTTTGATTTGTCCAGTCTGGGCTACTGTTCAACAACATGGCAGACCCCGTGGAGGACCCACCCACGGATGTATAAAAAGAACTGGACATATCATTTGAGATGGACCTCGTTCATTCCTATTAAAGTTGATCAGTGGCGCATGAAGCCAAAATTTTGACTTCTGGGAATAAAATTACCCGGATCTTCTGCATCGTTGGGTCCACTAGAGACTTTGGAGGATGAGCAGCTAACTTCCACCGGCCAAGCTGGCTACTTCCAGTTAAGTTCTCCAGTAACTTGAATGGGGAAAAAATGATTTAAATGTGTGGCTCTTCTAGAGTTTAAAAATATTAGCGGACTGAATGACTTAAATCCTGATAGTGAAAAGAGTTATTTCGTGGGATTTGTGACGTCTCTTTCCCAATTTCCCAAGTTTTTTTTAGGCACAATGGCATCACATGACAGACCCAAAGTTATAGATACACAGTTTATCAGTATGTCAAATTGGCTCCAAAGTCCATTGCACTTCCTGGTAGCCTGGATCCACTGCGTATATAGATATAAACATCTCATTCTTAGGTAAAGAAAACAGCATCTCTTATCTTCAGTCAATTATAAACTAATGAAAACAGAGTTATGAATATTGTAAACCATTTCTGCCATTAGGTGCCACTAAATCCTACACACTGGACCTTAACAGCGAGGTCTTACAGTTCTTTCTAAATCTGACTGGGGAACTTGCCCCAATTTGTAACTAAAAAAATATTAGTATGGGTTATCTAAAAACATGCAAGCATAGAATTGAGCGCCAAAGGCAACCCAGTGTCTTAGGGTAAAATGATTGTCAAAACACTGAAAGTTTATACACAAACGAAAGTCAGAGTGCCAATAACTTTATTTCAATTCAGTCAATATTGTTAAAAAAAAGCCATGACATAGCTTGGATATTTTCTTTGTACAACATCACACTCATGTTGAACTCAATGTATCGATCTCTGAAAAACCATCCTGCAAAACATCCGCAGAAAGAAAACAAGTAAGGCAAAAGAGGAGACGGTTTATCCAAGCAGCCAAGAAATGAGCCCATTTCCCTCAAAATTCAGATGAAATGTATAAAATTTACACACTGAATTCTGAGCAATCAAAACAAATATTTACAATTCCTTTTTTTTTTTTTTTAAATCAAATTTGTTTCATAACAAATGTTCTGAAAAAAAAAAAAAACATGGCAAATGAGAGAAAACAAAACGGGTTGCTTTATCCGTAGTAAAGCACTTTTGGAGCTACTGTATCATAACGTACATTCACTACCTCAGAGATCAGTCCGTGTACTGAAAAAAATTGGTTTCATCGCTGCTTTCCTCGATTTGTTTTGTCATAAATATCTTTCGTGTCACCTGACTTGCACATTAGTGTCCTTCATTCTGTATGCTATAGAGAAGAAAATGGTGAGAGTACATGGTTTCCTTTTTTTCCATTTATACAGCCATTGTCATCCTATCCACAGTGAGACCAGTATAATGTGCCCCTTTTTGGTCCGCCACGTGTAATCTAAACTACCGCTACAGTCAGCACGACCGACTTTCCTTCATGCTTCACAAGAGAAGAAAGAGTCAGCAAGCTTTTCTGTAGTTGATTAACAAAAGGCCAGCCTAGAAGTCTACACCTCCTTGAACATCTGTAAGCTACATATGTTGAATATTTCTTAGACCTCAGGTTAGATTTGTCCTGAGTTGTTACTTCTGCAGCCGGGGCAGGAAATTCCCTACAGTTCTACTGAGCTGAGCTACTTTTGCCCATTTGAGGCAATGAGAAAATCAGAGCATGGATGCCAGGTAGCTTTACCTGCAGTTACAATTATTTTGATTTATTTTTAACAGCTCGACATTAAGATAAAGCATCTCTCACTTGATATGTCAGGTTTGGATTAGCTTCTACTTAAACCTGTCAAATACTTGAGCCAAAAACACTGAAGCTTCAACACTGTTTACAATGCCTCTTAATAAGCCAAAAGACAAGGAAAATAAACTGCTTCTCTGTGTTCGTTTTAAAGCAATCCTAGAAAGAGCTATTTCAATATTAAACAGACAACAGAAAATCGACAACAGCTTGTGACCTTTCCCCCTGCATGCATGCAGAGAGAAGGTCAGCTTGAAGGTCACTTATCAGGGAGTGTGTTTGACGAGGCTCCCAACATTGATAAGCACTGATACACGTGTCTGGCTGCTTCTCGCCTTGCCGTCTTGCAACGCCTCACAACATTCATCAGCAAATGAAAAGTAAAAGCACTTAATGATGAAACATGGAACAGCGGTGACCTGCTGCTGAATCAACTAAAAATAGGTCTTTGTAAAATATGCAGGAAAAAAAATGAATCAAGAGGGGTTCATGCATTGGGGTTCGCTCTAGATGAGAAGAGAAGAAAAAGAAGTCCAGAGTTTTTTCTTTCTCGTGAATGAGCACATCAGTCCCGGTGCTGGGGAGGGGGAGGTGTAAGGGTGTGTAGAGAGGGGGAGGGTGACGGAGTGAGAGATGGAGGGAGGAGAGGAAGTCAGGGCAGAGGAGCCTATTTGACCAGCCTCTTGGCTACGTCTGCGTAGGCTATCTCAATCTCTTTGTCACTGGGGCAGGTGTTGGTGAACTCTTCACGGGTGTAGGCGTTGTTCAGGTACTTCCAGACAGCAGTCATCTCTTTGGGGATCTCAAAGCCTCTGTACTTCTTGGCCACCACCTGGAGGAAGGTATCAGAAGTTAGAAATCTCACTAAGTGAGTGATGAACTCTTTAATAAACTCAAAGCATCAGCAGAATAGACCGTTCAGTCTTTGTGAAGCACTGTGATGCAGTTCACACAGTACTTTCTTTATTAATTAATATCACACAAAAATCATCTGTCAAGAAATCATACTTGTTTTATTGTTGGAGGAATTTAAAAACTGTGCCACCAAAACCAATAACGGAACAGTTATTTCAGTATTTTGTTGGTAAGTAATCATTTAATTGCCCTAAAATCATCCACAAGGCACCACTGTTGTAAAACTTAAATGATGAATATTTTTGAGTTTTAGACCGTTAGTGAGACAAAATTTTTGCTGCACTTTACTTTTTATTTGTTTTTGTGTATTTTTTGCATTGTTTCTGTTATTGTATTTTTTGTATTTTATCTTGTGAAGCACTTTGCGAGTCCTCTCTGTGAGAAGTGCTATATAAATAAAATTTACTTACTTACTTACTTACAAAACAAGATATTTGAAAGCATTGGTGTGAAAACCGAGAAATTGTGACAGGGCATTTTTTTTTTTACACTCTATTCATATAAAACAAAGCATTAATTGGTTATTTAGGGAAATGGCTATTTTCAAGATTACCTGACAACAGAAAAGATCAATAGTTGCAGCACTACAGAGTATCAACATCCTTGCAACACCAGAAAACATGGCTTGTGAAACAAGTGGTTTAGTTTTATAAAACACCCTCAATATGACTGAAATTGAAACCGTTCTCACCCTCATGCCGAACAGTGGTTCATTTAAAAAGGTCCTACATAACCACTGTCCACTCATGCAGGTGTTTTCACTTATTTTGCCTCATTAAACTCTTTCTTGGGTGCATGTGGGCATGTAAAGACTTGATTGTTTGCCTGATATTGGTCTGACCTTCCTGTTAGTTTTGTTGAACCAGTTTGGATGGGAGAGGTCTCGTCTTTATCATTCTTATTGGTTCATGAAGTTTGGTGATCTCATGCCTTTGAATGCCGCTTTGAGTGACAGGTGGGTTCGCTAACAAACACTACCATGGCGACAACCTTTCTGTTCTGTTCAAAGTTAATTGTAACCTTGTGGCTGCCTGAAGTCTTGTTCGGCACTTGTTTGTACTAAAAGACCCTGTAAGAAGTATGATCATCAGTTTTTCTAGTAAGCAGATTTTGTTTTAAAGGGATAGTGCACCCAAAAATGAAAATTCAGCCATTATCTACTCACCCATATGTCGACAGAGGCTCAGGTGAAGTTTTAGAGTCCTCACATCCCTTGCGGAGATCGACGGGGGGAGCGGCTAGCACACCTAATGGCTGACAGTGCCCCAGACTAACGTCCAAGAACACAAAATTGAAACCACAAAGTATCTCCAACACGCTCATCCGTAGTGATCCAAGTGTGCTGCAGCTCCGACATAAAAAGTTGTTTCGAAAAACATCATATGAACTCTGTTTTTAGCCTCACTGTAGCCTGTAGCTCTGACTACTCCTCTGTGCTCCGCGCTCACGTGTGTGCGCTTGCGCGAGACCAGCGAAAGCATGAGCTTTGCTTACCTGTGTTTACATCATGTGACACGCGCACCACAGGGGGAGACAACAGTAACCACAGAGCTAAAAGATAATTTGCACTACGGTCTTTTAGCAAAGGACAGCCCAACATGTCTGAAGACTTTGAAATTGAGGAGGAGCAGCATTTCTTTGTTGAGCCGTATTTGTTTGAGCCCGAGTATACGGACGGAACTCAGGTTATTGGACGAAACAGCCGCCGCAGCTCATGAGCCTCAGCCAGCCGCAGAATACCGGAGTCGAGCACTGGAAACCTGGTGGTGTAGTTGTTTCAAATGCAAAACAATGCCAATGGATGAGGAAAGTCTCTGCTCAGACTGGGAATTGGCGATGCCTGCACTTGAGAATCTGGACATCAGTACTGACAAGACTGCTGCTCTTCAGAGACCGTGCATCACCGATCACCCTGAGCGCACACATGTGAGCGCGGAGCACAGAGAAGCAGTCAGAGCTACAGGCTACAGTGAGGCTAAAAACAGAGTTCATATGACGTTTTTCGAACAACTTTTTATGTCGGGCCTGCAACACACATGGATCACTATGGATGGGCATGTTGGAGATATTTTGTGGTTTCAATTTTGTGTTCTTGGACATTAGTCTGGGGCGCTGTCAGCCATTAGGTGTGCTAGCCGCTGCCCCCGCCGATCTCTGCAAGGGATGTGAGGACACTAAAACTTCACCAAGGCCTCCATCGGCATATGGGTGAGTAGATAATGGCTGAATTTTCATTTTTGGGTACACTATTCCTTTAATGGTGTTAAGCCTGTTTTGCACTAGCAAAAATTAGCACTAGTATTATCATAGTTGATCATAGCTGTAAATGCTAACCATGCTAACAGCTACTGTCAGGGTTATTCCCGCCCTTTCGTCCAAATTTGGTCACTTCTGGCTCCAAATATCCAAGATGGCGATAGCAAAAATCCCAAACCCAAGGCTCTGTAACAGGAGTCCATAAACCAACAGGTGACACCATGGTGGCTACATCCTTTTTTTTGTGCAGTCTATGGGCGCGTCACGTGAAGAATCCACAGTTAACAAGACAGTGGTGTTTCTAATATTCCCGTGCTCACCTTGACTATATGCAGCTTAGGCAGCAGGTTGCAATCAGCCAGGGTCATTTCATCACCGTCCAAGAATTTACGGTTGGAAACCTTGACGTCCTCGATGCTGTTGTGGTCAATCTCGTCGGGCAGTGGTGAGCGAAGGTACTCGTCCAGCTTCTGCAGTGTCTTCAGGAGGCCACGCTCCAGAGCTGCAACGTGACACAAGAGATATTATAAAAAATGTTTTAATTCAAATTCAACTGTATATTCAGTTTGAGCAAATAATCTTTTAACAGTATTAAATTATCATAGCTTTTCCTCAAGCCTCCTGCTGCAGCTGCTACACCTATATGCTGATCAACCACATGGGGGCAGCATTTCATCAGCAGACAAGCACTTGTGTGCATGTACACCATGTACATTATAAATAAGGAAACTGAAGCATCATGGACACCTGCACATTCTAACACAATCTATTCCATAGCATTGTGACACAATGATGTGCTGCTGCAGCAAATACCAAAATCTTACTACCCACATTTCAATAGATTGCATTTGATTGCACAGGTGTGACACTTTGTCCCCACCCTGTATCCATTCATCTATAAATCATTCATTAACAATTTATTCTATTGTTGGAAAATATGACATGAATGTTCGATCCAGTAGTTCAACAGCAGACTTGACCTGTTACTTCGGAAAGCACTTATCATCGAACCATGAGATTCAGCCTCAAACTCTGTTGACACAGCCTTGGCTTTCACATCAAGCTCACCATGGTTCAATATTTTCCCAGGGTGGAGAGCAGCCAACTAAAACATGAGACAAAATCTTGGTATTTTGTGAACACTATAAACATCCTTCAAGCGAAACAATTCCACAAATTGTTTCACCCAGGATACCACAGAATCTCTTAGACAATAGATTACATATTTCCCATATTATTCCAGTAATCTTATCTGTTGAGTTTGTGATATGACCCCCTCTCTTACAGCAGGATCTGGGGTGCAAGGAACAAGAACAGCAAGGATGAGATTGTGAGCACTAGTTCATTCACAGGATAGCTGCTCTGTGGTTTTCCAGAGAGCTCCACCAGGTGAGACGGGGAGCAAGAGGACAAGAGGAACAAAAGCTCTGTGTTCCCGAGTGAGGCTGTAAACCACCAATCAGGGCAGGGCTATCAATGTAGCCTAGCAACCAGAGGGCTCTCCCTACACAAATGGAAGGTTTCTGGATCTCTGCTCTTTACCAGCGTACCCAATCAAGTGTGTATGTGTATGTGTGTGTGTGTGTGTGTGTGTGTGTGTGTGTGTGTGTGGAACACAACGAACAGAAATACAGGTAACTTACCCTCATTCGCATCTGGTTTTGAGTTCTTAATGAATGCTGAAAACTTGGCAAAGATGTCCATACCAGATGTGTTTGACTCGGGGTGTCTTGCACCAAGCTTGATGTACCTGCACACAAGCACACATATGTAAATACACACATATGTACATGTATGTATGATGCATGTATGATGGTTAAAGGATAATTCTGGTGATATTCAGCATTTTTGTTATTGTAAACAAACTCCATCTTTAAAAAAAAAAGGCCTAAACAACCAGTAACTCCTATTATATCCTATTAAAAAAAAAAATAGTATTAGGGGTGGATAGCATTTCAAAACTTCAGGTGCCAATACCAGTACCCTTAAAATGATACCAGTACCAGCAGAATACTTGATTCGATACCCATAATGTGAATGGAGTGGCATATAGTACAGCCATACTTCCTAATGTTTTGGTGGCATCGCAGCGCGCTGATCTGCCAACTCTGCATATTCACCACAGTCAATCTCACCACACTACAGACTGTATGGGTTGTAGCTGCTGTTGTAGGAGTGTGAGCTTTGTGCTGGGCAGTCGGCAATAAGAGTCCGCCTGGCTGCACACATACACAGTGAGGGGGCTAACTGTTAACATCACACAACTAACGTAACCTAACAGTTTTTAACAGGGTTGGGTGTGAGTTTGTTCAGACCGATTGCCAGACTGGTGTTGGATGTTAGCTGCTGCTGCGTTAGCTCGTACTAACCAAGCAGACGTTGACTTGACCGTTCACCAGGAGGCTAGCAGCTCTGCAGGTGGCTGCAACAAAAAGTTTGCTGATCTGGTGGATAGTCTGGACAGACAGGAATCAGACCCCCAGTGCCAAAAAGATCAGATGTGGGCATCGTCTGACTGGAGGTACTGGGTTATTTTGGCTGACAACAAAGGAATACTTTGCACATCTATTTTCTAACAGGTGCGTAGGAGAGGGACGAGAATTAAACTTGAAGAAAAGACTCCAAACAGTTTTGTAAAAAACAGAAACCATCTTAAAGGCACTATGTCTAACAATTTCAGTTGTTCTTTGAGACAAACAAATTTTGCAGTCAAAAGTGTGTCCTAGCACACGTGTATTTTCCTCCATCAGTATATCTAAGTATGTCCGTAAGCTCTGAAATTCTCATATACATAAACATTGCGATCGGTGTCTCATCATGTACGTGCGCCATCTTGAAAATACAGGTACGTACAGGGACCGGCAATTTAAAAAAAGGAGGGTCAACATTGGGGTAGCCTTTCCCAGGTGGAGAGAGCTGCTTAAGGATAATCACAGCTAACAGCGGCTAACAGCTGTTAGAGACCAGCGCCACTAACAGCGCCGCTAATAGCTGTTAGCCGCTGTTAGGGGGCGATCACACAGAGATGAAACACTAGAAGCGTGACGCCAGTAAAACAATTGTTTTCCTATGATACGGCGCGTCTGACCGGCGTTCAAGCATCTTTCTTGATGGTCGTTTTTCCGGCGTCTTTATAGACACGCGTTTTTGTAGACGCTTCTTTTTAGACCTGCATAGATGCTGAAAAGTTAAAATATTTTCACCTTTTTGAGCCAGTAGCACCATTCGTCATTGTCGTCATTGGCTCGGGCAGCCAATCAAATCCTCCTTCCTGTTTTGTTGTGGCAGTTACGGCAGTTTGGTCAGTTATGGCAGTTATGAGTGACAGACAACACAATGCAATCCGAAGACGAGAAATTTATCCTGACAATATTTGATTTTTAAGAATTATACAACACACACACACCCCTTAGTACTCGAACAAACACAGGAGGAGACACGCATGGAGCTGTGCGAGCAGCCCAACGAATGTCTGGTGAGTACAATGTAATTGACGACAACGATATCGTCGTAGCAGCTAGTTAACTTTCAGACAGTGGGATATGTGAGAGGGCTGGTGACCTTATTTTGTAGTTCACAGTTTTTGTGCTGCATTTTCATGTATGAAAAGTGCTATATAAACAAAGTTGGATTTGATTTGATAGCTCGTGATAGTTTCATGTAAGCTAGTACTGTCTCTACTGTCTTTGAGGGAAACACTATATTCAAGGGGAGACATAGGGAGATGACAGGAGGTGTGTGTGTTGCGCTTCCAGCATTTCAAGCATCTTTGAAGCGTCCGCGTCTCTCTAGCGTCTCATTTCTTTGTGATCGCCCCCTTAGTGCTGTTAGTGGCATTGGTTGCTAACAGCTGTTAGCGACGCAATGTTGCGAGAAGAGGGATGAGGTGTGTGAGGTTGAGCCACTTGTCAGTTGTCAAAAGACAAGACGTGACTGGTTTGTTTCGATTTACACCCACACCAACAGTCCTACATTGTAAACACAGCCTGCATGGTGAGGAGAGGGTTCGTCAACTCGCACTTACGTGTGTCTGTGTAGGAGCCTGAATGAATACTCCATGAAGTATCGGATGACATGGTTCATCATCAATGTTATCATAGCTTTTGGGTACACAGCAGCTACCGCTGTTGCAATACGCGTTTGAAACAGCGAGGCGCTAGAGTGCGCTATCCGTTTGAATGCAATATACAATCTCAACACTAGATGGGAGAAATTCCTACACAGTGCCCGTTCAAGTAGGAGTGGCTGTGAGTTTGCATATTGATATCTTCCTACTGCAGGTGAGTAATGTGATTGCAAAAAGCTACTCTTTCTTAAGATGGCTTTTGTTTGTTACAAAACTGTTTGCCTGATGTGGGTCTAGTCACAGAAATGTTCCAACAGCATTAAAATCATTATGCTTGCAAGATAGACAGTATGTGGGAGTCTTTTCTACAAGTTTACCGGTACCCAATCATACCAGGTATAGAATATTTCTCTGTCTAGCTGTTTTCGGCCAGAAATGTATCTTTTTATTTGTTCCCCATTTTTGATTATTTATGTCTTCCATGGGAACAAACTGACTTGGGGTCACAGAGAGCCACAGAAGAGACCGACTGGCACATTGTTTATTTTGGTCTTTTCATGGAATTTGCTGGCAATAACAAAAATAAAGAATATTTTTAAAAATTCATATAAGGCCTCTACCATTCATTACATACTAACAGGGCATTTTAAAGTCAAGAGTGTGGTGTGCTCAGAGTTTAGGTGTGTCAGAGCATGATCACAGGAATGAGAAAGCACTCACTTCGGTGGGCAGAGGACATCCTCAAGGAACTCCTCTATCTTGTTGACATCAGTTTTGACCTCGCCGTTGAAGGTGATAAAGGGTGGGTGTGTGCCCGGGGCCAGGTTCTGGAGGTCTGCCGGTTTCCTGGAAGAGAAGCAGAGTAACATCAGTGGATAGAAGCAGCAAAACAAAGCCATGCAACCAATTAAAACATTGTTATAATTTACGTGGATCTAACTACCAGAAGTAGCTTTCAATCCCACTTCAGTAAAATATCATAGTACTGTAAATGAGACAGATCTATATTATCTGTTGTTTCCTGGTTAAACACATATACTGTGTATTCACATTATATATCAAAGTTCAAGCAGTTGAATTTGCTGTGGCTCTTTGACAGACTGCTGCAACTTAATCAACCAAAAGCACCTATAGCCACTCAGCACTCTGTGCATGTGTGTGTTTATCTGTCTCCACGAGTGTGTTTGGGTGTCCCTTTCTCCCTGCAGCCTTCAAACCAGCACATTTTGTACCAGATGTCTCTGGCAGGCAGATGACACTGACACACATAAACAAAAATGAGCATGTGTTGAATGAGTAGTGTGAACACAACTGCCCTGTGAAATCCACAGAGTCCCCTTCAGCATGAAGGCAACATAACACACAGCCGTGTCTAATGGAGCCTAAATATAAGCGGAAGCAAGTAGACAGTGTGAATGCTCTTTGATCTCATGTAACTAGCAACAAAATGCATCCGCAGAGACTCTTAAATGGTCCAGGCTTTTGACATGACAATGATCCCATTGGTGCCTGAGTTTTGGGATAAGCCGTCTGAGGGCACAAAAAACCCCAAAACAAAACGGGAAATGACTTCAACTCTTTGGCATGCAAAGGGGAAGTGGCACCCTCACCCAATGATTTCACTGAGGAGTGGGTGGCAAACTGCCTTAGGCATAATAGGCTTTCATCACAGAAACAAATATTAACATGACAGCCTTGACCTAAGAGAAGACATAAACTCGGGGAGGATAAAATGTTCACAAATATGGCAGTGACATGTGACATTCATGTCCTTCTACAGGTGCAACAACGTGCACTGGTCTTACATTTAAATACTACAATAAAAGAGTCATAAAAATGGCAAACAGACACCTTTTGCAATACACAGATGCTTTGTGTTTACTCAAGGTTACAGACGCTATATAGCCAGGAAAGTTGCACAGTATACCGATACTTGAAAGGTAATGCAATACCCTGACCTTAAAAAAGGTACAATACAACATTTTATTAGTATCGGTACTTTAAGAATGACATTGTTTTAGTAAGAGCCCTATTTCCTATGAGTTGTGTTTATGTGCGACCACTCCCTGCAGGCATAGTTGGAGAGGCCTGGCTGCAAATACAAGTGCTCTTGAATTAGCACCGTTTGCAGACACACAAAGCAAAATATGGTATTATTGTGCTTACAAAGCTGACAGTCAGCCAGTCAAAGTCCATCTGTAAAAGACATTTTACGCCTACACAGACCAAGGCAGCTAACACATCTGACTTGGCAAAGCATCGCGCTGACAAACATGCTAACCTGTTCAAAGAGCAACAAGTTAGTAAATGTGATAGACAGCATGAATAGTGCCCTTGCTTTTAAAAGTCAAACTAGTGTGAATTATTTTGTGTGAAGCAAACATGTTTCACAGTCGAGAGCAATGGTAACTGTTTGGCTAAGTTTGCTTCATCTTTTCAGCTAACTTACCAAAGTGGCAAACATCACCATATGCAAACACAAAGATTCCCACTGGTCACCTTAACTTGACCATAACTTGAAAACTGCTAAAATCAGGCCTTCACAGATGCGTAAATCAACAACACCAGTTAGAAATGATCAATTTATACTCAATCAGTTCTGGTAATGGTTATCATAGTATGTATGTACATTTGTAAATAATTTCTATTATTAGAAAACGCGCTGAGTTGAGCCCAGACCTCCACCAAGGAGCTGTATTGAGTCTAAAAAACAATTGAGTGATAAATAAGTGATATCTGGTTGCAGATATAAAGTTAACCATCAGAGACATCACATAAACACAACCACAGGGAACATCTGATGACTGAACACCATGGAAATGCTTTTATAATACTATGACCTAGAACGAATGTAAAGATTTACATCAAATTATTAATGTTACAAATAAAGGCTACAAAAACACACCTACATGTATGAAACAAACAAACAAGAAAACACGCAAACTACAAGCTCATGAGCATGAAAGTAATAAGCAGAAATTAAAGTAATTATAAATCTGATACGTCCAGGATTATTAGCATGCACATTACAGAAGTGCACTAAAGTAGACTGAACACAAATGACTTAATACGCCTCCTTGATGGAGGCATGTACTCTACCTGTCACACATTTCTATTTAGTCAAATTATTCCCTGGTGTTTTACGTTTTGCTGTGGCATCGTTTAAGTATCGGTATCAACATATTTTGGCAAGTATTGTACCAAAGTCAAGTCTTGCTCCTCTGGAAAGAGATAAAAAATAAAGACCCTAGTAGTGACTCCAGCTGAAGGAGTGAAATATAAACAGACACTGCTAAGCAGGCAGACATCCTACAATGCTTTTACAGGAAATCAGCAAGCTCTGTTTCATGTTAGCTCACCTTCTGCTAGGGAAAATATATGCAAATATACCCAAACCTATGCACTCATCTTGAATGTGCAGGCATGCAGGAAAGCTAGTCAGATGGACACTGCTTTCCTTCTTTTAGCTGTACAAAAGAGGCCCAGTACTTATCAAGTACATCTCTGCTGTGTTTTGCCAGCATGCAGTGGTATCCATGTCCCAGAGGAGGAGACACCCGGTGAGGAACCAGCTGCCACACCAATGAACCACACTTTGGAACAAAGATGACAGAAATCTTGAGTCTCTGAGTCACACATGACGAAGAAAGACCATATAAACCAAACATCTATCTGACCGTGTCTGAAAATAAACTGCCACTTGCTGCCTGTCCTGCCTTAGCACGTGGAAAAACATTTAGGGAGCATTTAGATGAATCATGCACACAGAAACATAGTGGGTTTTGGTGAAGATCCTCTGGTACTGGAATACACGTGGGAAAGCACATTCACTTGCAGTCAGAATTGCAGAGGATCATTCCTTTTCTGATGCCTGTGGTGAAAAATAACATGTTTGGCCACCAAAATTTGGACAGGAAGTGAGCAGAACCTTAAATAGCCTCTTCGGAGCCTGTGTGTTTATTTTCCTCTGATTTTCTCCGGCCTGAGAAAGGGTCATGGGAAAACCAAATAAGCAGTGGGGAAGCAGCAAGCGTGTCAGAGGTGGGGCTGGATCAAAGCGACACAGCGCTGCTAAGACCTTTATGGAAACGCCCAGAAAAGCAGGAGCAGGCTATCAAAGAAAAAAAAAAGAGGACTTTTTTCAATCCTGTTTGAAGAGCTAATAAAAGGAGGACAATCTGCAGAAGAGGAAGATAAGAAGGAGAAAGAATAAGGAGAGGGTGGTGAATGAGAGTAGGACTCACCTCTTGAGGTCGACTGTGGTGACGTTGAAGACGACTCCTTTCAGCCACAGGATCATGAAGAGCCTCTGGGAGAAGGGGCAGTTCCCAATGCTCTCTCCATCGCTTCCCGCCTTAAATAAACACACAGATAGCAAAGTAAGATGAGATTATCTATCAGAAATATGTTGCAGGTACCATCCCTGAAAAGTACACAAACGATGGCACCGGTTTTAAGTCCAAGGTTAAATTACTGCAAGTGTAAAACACAAGATAGCAGACCAAGATCTGAAAAACATCTGTAACAGGTTTCTGCCACTGACAGCACTTGGGTTAGGGCTGAAACCGAAAAACAACTCGAAAATCTCGACAGAGATCACATCAACCTTTATGGCCCAGGGCATTTTAGTGCACTCACCCAGAGAGGGCCCATTTCAGACAATGACTCTTTCATAAACATTACAGGCAGCCCTCGAAAAGGTTTAAGTAGGAGGGAGAGAGTGGAGAACTGACCCCCTTGTCTTAAATACTTGAGCACACTTCCCCTCCATTAATCTGCAGAACTACTGTCTAAGTGTAAGAGGAAACTTTCTGGAGTGATTAAGACTGGGACCGCCTCTTGTTTCCTCTTTTGCTGGACTGCACAAACACAAGACTGAGCAGTGGTGCGAGGAATTGTATCAATGGATGAGACGCGTGTCCTCCAAATTAATGACGGACTCTAATTGGTTAGCACCAAACCGAAATTGAACCAAGTTTTGGGAAACCCAGCGCACTAATTTTCTTTTGAAGCTGAAGTACTGACAGAGCAGCCTGATCACTCACATCAGAGGATGAGAAAAAGTAACAATAGCAGTAATTTCTGTCTCACCACACACACACACACACACACACACACACACACACACACACAGTAAACAGAGAGGCTGTGGGAGGGTGCTGCAAACTCTCAGAGATATCGCCTGCCTTCCCAACAACCATCCATCTCTTTGTCACGCGCTCTCCTTTCTTTCTCGAACTCTCTAAATTGCAGCCATGTATGGAGTGAGGAGGGTGTAGCAAAGGACAAGTATGGTTTGGATTCTACATCAGAGGGCAGAATGAGCATTTCATTTGATTAACTGGGCTTGGCGCAGTTATCTTAATGAAATCTGCCATGCTGACTGTGCGCAGTAATGTCTAGTCCAAGAAAACCCTAGTTAATTTTTAGTTAAATCACGTACTGGCAAAATTGAGTAATCACTGTGAAACTGAAATCCGATCTTATTCTTCTTTGCTCCTTTTTTTATTCACTTCTTAAATTCACCAGACGTATATCACTGCCTTTATCACAGACCTAATGCAAAGCTATGTGGCTCTGTGGATACCAAGCCTGTTGAGGTATGCCATTATCCAGGCAAGGCAGGCCAAAAAAAGAATGCACCTTATTCATCTATTCACAAGGACAAGCATGGAGGTCATTCAAGTATCGGCGCTCTGGAATGCACCTCTTCATTCAATGTATTACTGCAGCAGAGCCTGTGAAACAGCTGAATATCATTTTGTTTTGTCCACCTCGTGTCCTAAGTCACTCCTCATTCCCCATTCACTTCTGGATTCGAGCTGCAGAGGTGATATGCAAAGTGTGACTACACAGTATGTGTAATGCAAAAGCTGTAGCCTACACAAATCAACTGGTTTTACACAGACTTGCAAAGAGCACCGAATGAAAATAAGATTCAAATCAGTTTTAACTCAACCATAATTTTAACAAAATACTATCTTAAGATGTGGTTCTGCACTGTCCTCAATAGTGGACTTTGTTCTGGTGTGTTCAGTCAGTCTAGCAGCTCCTTGCTGGTGCGGACAGGCTGGCTGCTGTTGTCCTCTGTGTGACGCCCAGTGGGATGGCTCTGTTTGATCTGCCTGCTGGCTCCCATTGTACTGCGGCTGTCCTCTCCCTCTTCCCTCCCTCTGAATTCAATATCTGAAAAGCTTGGATTAGATCACTGCCTTTGTTCAGCAAATGAAAGTCCCCTTTTCACCTTACATGATTTAATTCTACAATAAAGCTTCAGCCATGAAGTGTTGGGGGGGTATCATGGTTCATGGCCATCACTGGACTAGACTAGCATTAGCTGATCCTTAGCGGATCAGAAAGACATCAATGGGATGATTACTCCATTTCCCCCACAGTGCTACACCTACAGAGAGCCATTCAGTTCTGGATCAAGGGTGGCAATGCAGCACAGCAACTGTTCCCATGGCAATGGCCAGACACATATGACATGGAAAGCAGAGTGCACAGTGTGAAGGGGATTACCAATTCACAGGTGAACCATTTGAAGTGAGCGCCCCTTCTTGAGGGACAAAAATGCAAACCACACAAAGCATTGTCATTTGTAAATCACAAGATGTTTACTGTATTTCAACACAATGAGCTGCATTTAAAGCTCAAGTTCTGTGTCTCAAGTGACCAAGAAGAAGGCCTCGGCAGCTGAGAAAGACATTTCACACTTTTCTTTCTTCCTCAGTCTGTCCTCAGAGCCATGGCTGTGCTCCTACCCTCTGGAGTCTGCAGCAGAACAAACTGCAGATCTCTGCCAAGACACTGACAGCAGGGATCTGCCGCAGAAAGACAGGAACAGACAGCTAGTAAGAGAGATATTACAGTAAATAGGGGGGAAACTGGGGATCATCATAGACATTAAGGAGAACAAGCGGTAATAGATGCCTTAAGTGGGAGGAAGAGAATAGATAGCAAGCTTCAGAGTCTGTGTGCTGTTTGGCACGCTGCTTGTTTCTTCATCCTTCCCCCTTTATCCTTCTCCCCTTATCCTGGGCCCCTCTGTAGAGTCAGGGGGTGGGGGGCTGGGCATTTGGGGAGGAGGGAGAAACTATTCCAGAAATGTCCTGCTACTCCCGCCGAAGAGGGTGCTTTGTTTAGTTTAAGTGATGATGCTGGTGGAGCTGCATTTCCGCTGCCTGTGACATAAACTGCTGCGCTGTTAAGGAAGAGCTGCTCTTTATTTCCCTGTATGGATTCAAGTTTGGTGGTCTTGCAATAACTGTGCTGAATAATACTTCAGGGTAGCACCTTGGAGAAGAACCTCAGTGGGCTAATGAAAATTAAAACAAGATTTTCATATGAATGGCCCAAAATGGAGTATAAAACTTTAGGACATCCCTCCAAATACTGTCTTCCTCTACCCTGCTAACACTTTACAGAGTGCCACTGTTATTGTGTGACATTCAGAAAAGGGCTTCTGGAGAACCTTCTATACAGCAACAACACAAAGCACTTTTTGTTTGTAGAGCTGTAGGCACGTCACCAGTTTGCAACCGGTGGAAAGAAACACCCCAATAAAACACATAAGCAAGGCAGGGAATTATTTTTGAGTGGGCCCTTATAAGGCAAGGCACATCAGTTGAAAAAGTTTCCCTTTTTCCGAGAACTAAAGCGGTGACTCGATTCCAAATACAAGCAGCGTTCACGGGAACACTAATAGTACCCAGTGTGTGTGTAGCCTGCTATTTTGCCTCCTGTGTCAAAAATGACTCACATCTTGCAGACAGTTGCACCATCTTTTACAGAGATTGGTACAGAGATTTCCCCCGGACGTGAAACGGTTATAATGTCTGGGGCACAGAAGCAAAGACAGCTGACTACTGCTAGCAGACTCTCAAGTTTTATTTAGGCTCAATGGACAGACCGTGTGTCAACAGATGCTTGTTTATTTAATGCCAAACACACACAGCTGCCCAGTGGAGGGTGTGAGTCATGCTTGAGTCGGATGTTATCTAGGAGTCTGTGTCCAGGACAGTGTGGCCCCGCAGCAGAACAATGAGACCTCAGTGAGCAAAGGGGCCAGTGATATCTTTAAAACACTTTTTCTTTTTAAAACACACACACACACACACACACACACAGTGTGGTGGTCATACCTCTTTATCACTTCCCCTATGACTGCAGTCATGTAGCCACTGATGTCATGACCAACTTAACACATGTCAGGAGTAATAAGGATGATGCTAGGCCTCAACACACTAGCTTGGACATAATGCAACCACTTGAAGCTATGTGCACTCCCAACAGGCACAAAAGGTTTCCTCTTCACAGGTCCAGTCCTATAACAATTTATGAACAAGCACATAAAGTGGAAGACCTGTTCAACTCTTACCTCTTTTATTCTCCGTCCCTCTCAACTCTTTACAGATATTTCTTTAAGACAGAAGTTATCTTTTTTTAGACTGGTGATGTGAGACCACAGTTACAGTAGTCAGAGTTCAGGGACAATGGATCCTGCTCAGGCTGAGCACAGTCCTCCCAGTCTCTGCTCACAGCCTAATTTTAGTAACATGGCTGCCGTGCCTTCCCCTCCCCAGCACACTTCATACTCTAAATTGGGTGGGCTGCTCAGCAAGTTCAAGCCACACTTTGACCGAATAAGGAACTGACGATGTAACAAGCGCTGCAGCTTTCCTCCTCCTGTCCTGCTCTGACACACAGCAGGAATGTCCGTTTGAGAGTGGGCAGCCATGGTAACGTCATGGCAACGCCTCTCCCTGTTTGCTGGACAAGTATACAGTCTGTACTGGGGTTAGGACTGTAACTAGACTGAGCAGTCAGACCCAAAGCTGGATGTTTTAGACAGGATTACTCTGTATAAGGTGGTTTTGCTTGATACTGCTGAACTGAACCAGGTTGAAAGAATACGTTAGGTTCATGACACCTATACTTAGTTTGTCCGACTCCAAAGGCTGGTTAGAGGTCAAGGCATGCTACAGAAAAACAGCATAATACCTGGAATAATTTGATGCCTTATATCAGGCCATGTCAGCAGGGTAGATAGTTTGCCAGGTTGTCGGCATTAATTACAGACTAAGCTTGGAAAATGTATACAAACAAGACAGTTAGTAAAAACGTATGACTTAACAACTGTAATGAGGGGTCGTAAGTAGAAAAGGCTATATCTTCGTGGTTCACCAGCCAAAATATGTGGTAGTGATGGTAATGATGATCGCAAGTATCGTTCAGCGTCCACTGTATTAGAATGTGTGCGTGCCAGTAGGCGACTTATATTTTTTTTGTGTGTGTGTGTGTGTGTGTGTGTGTGTGTGTGTGTCACTTTGCATGCAGACATTAATGCGAGTCCATGAATGCAGCACAGGTGGAACTCTGATTTTTTTTCCTCCTCAGCCGCAGTTTGTGGAGTTTGAATCACAGGGTGGATAGCTGATCAGTCGATCCAGTCAGAGCTGATCAGATTGATGGATGAGAGGAGCAGGGGCTGCAGAGGTGCTTGAAGCGGAGTGAATGGTGAAGTTTCACTTTTACTGCACCTGCGGTTCCTTTGCTCTGTCTGTGCCCTCTGCATTCCAAGAGTGAGCCAAAATGATATTCAGCAGCACTCCTAATAAGCAGTCCACCTCCAAATATATTAATATCAATTTGTGGAGGCAAATGTTGATTTCGTGACAGGCCGCCACAAATAAATAAATGTGTGGGAGACCCTGTCATTAGTTGCAGGACTGGCTGAAATTTTTCGATACTCGTGCAAATATGATAACCAGTTTCAGAACCAATACCAAAACAAAACTTTTTTTGTAATATTTTAACTTCCTTTGAGGAATACAGTCATGTTTTTTTTTTTACAAAACATGTTTTCATATTTCACAAAAGGTTAACTTCTTCTCAAAAAGTCAGTCTAAATAGCAAGGAGCTTTTCAAGAACTTTGGTTGAGCAAAATAAAGTCTAAAACTGGCAAAATAAAGATTTAAATCAGAAAATGTATGATCACAACAGTGTACAAATTCAACCAAGCATCTAAATGCCACACTGGCTCTAATTTTCAATACTCAGTCCTGTGGGCAGATTTCAGACGTCACCAAAAAGGTATTTTGGCCCCATGTCTGAATGACTTGGGCCAGACTTGGTGGGCCTGCGTCCCTAAGTCTGACCAAGCTCATAGAGATGAGTGTACAGAGGAGTCAGATCTAGCTGGAATATGGAAACGTCATCACATCCTTGGTGTGGCTCTGACTCAGGATGACATCATTCAGTGGAAACCTCGAGACTTCCAGACAGACACAGGCCTACTGTGCTGGAGCACAGGAGCGCTGTCTAAGTACCACCAGTTTCTGTGGAAAGTTGGAGACTTTAGTCTAAAAGAGGCTTATTGCAAAACCATACTACGGCAATGATGTAAGCCAAGTCACTAATGTTATAACTACTGTATTCAGCCTCATTGAGGAAGAGATAAGACAAACAGTCAGTTAAGGTTTCTAGAGGCAGCGGCCGGGTGTTTGGTGATGAGTAACACGGATCCAAAATGACGGAAAAACAAACAGACAGCCGTGTGGGAGCTCAGCATGAACCAACAATCACCCTCCGCTCTCACTGTTGTTTCAAGTGTCCAACACAAACACCATGCTGCACACTGAGGTCTGCAACAGCTCCAACTCTCCACCCTCTTACACATTCATAGACCCCTGGCTGATGACGAGGGCAGACTCACGTATTCACACTTGAACACCCGCATACGCAAAACCCACACCTCCCTGTTTTTCCTCACATTTGCATGGGAAATAACATCGGAAACTGGCCTCCATGACGCTTATCAGTCAAAAAAGTATCTAAAACTTCCTTAAAATCCAGTTTCTCTGTGTAGGGATAAAAATCATTCATTTTGAACCCAAATGTTCCCTGGAGCAATTCCCTCGGGACACAATTCTTGTCTAGACAGCTGTGAACCACCCTTTGGCACCGACACAATGCCACCATGCTGTTACCACGCATGCCAGATATGCATGGCAGCGAAAGCCTGCCCCGTGGCCACACAAACACTGAACTGATCAGTAATTCTGAGCAGACAGTGCGTCTCTCTCTGGCCACTCGCCGGTTGCGTCCACACTGACATGCAATTGAGTTGCTTTTCATTAACAGTCGGGGACAAACATGCTGCCTGGCTTTCCACATCATAAAAATCAAGCATGCAAAACAACTGAGGAACAGCTCACGCCCAAGCCTATAAGGTTTGCATGAGTGTATACTTTACATTTATATATCATATTACCTCATGTATGATATCAAGTGGCATAACAGACCAGTACTGCCTGATGTTTTATTTGGGATTTCTGCTGTAATTAAAAAAGTGGCAATGTGAGTAGCTTAAATGATGCTGATAAATTATCTTTTTAAATTTATTTCAGCTATAATCATATAATGAATCATCACTATTAGTCCTTACAGTGCAGTCATGACTGGAATGTTAACATTAACAAGTGCTCCACTGGTCTTCTGCCAGGGTTACAACGGCAAAGAAAGCCTAGATGGGTATTTGGGACGCTACACTCTGCACGTTAAAGGAGTAACGATGAGTCAAGTAAGATGCCCCTGTCATCTTATCCTCCACGTACTACACTTTGGATTATATACACCTCAGCTGGCTCTGATGGCACGTGAAACACAAGCAGACTAGATCATGTTGAGAATGATTGAGTTACATGTGCAAGCAAGGCAGATTCTCCTCATTTAAGGGGTCACACACCTCCTCTGACAGTAGGATGATGTAACAGAGAGAGACAGAGGTAGAGTCAGAGGCTCGTTTTTCCTCTGCGTCCTGATCTGGTTAGGCTTTAATTGCAGCAGTAACCTGTACAGCTTTATAGTTAACAAGTAAAACACAGCAAGACTCTCCTTTGAGATCAAAACTTCGAAGTCTTAGATCTGTGTTGTTCTAGGGTGGCCTCACTTCCTCTCCATGAGCTTATAGGAGAAATGCCTCATTAGCCACTGGCTTCCTGGTCGGGCAGCACAAATGAGACAAGCCCTTCCTCCTCCTAACAGGGTGAACGAAGCTTTTCCTCAGGATACGTTGGCACAACATGAATTTATACAGCACGTATTTATTAAGAAACAACCATAAACAACTCAGCCTATATTCTAAAAATGCAAATCCAAATGCAAACAATGATTGGAAAACTCCTATTCAAACTGGTATAATAACACACTGCCAGATCGATTAGGCCAGTGTCCAGAATCAGTCAACCAGACAGTTGACAATGAAGAAGCAGTGACAGGCCAGGTGCTGCAGAAACAACAGCTCTCAGCAACAGCACAGCACTCCACAACAGTAACAAGCCATTAATCTTTGTCCCCTAACTCATGATGCTGACTGAAGCATTGCTATATGCTTGGGAAAATAAACTGCTCTATTGATTTTCCTATAAAAGAAACAGTACTCAATTGCCTGGAATACCACCCAAGGGTGGGAGAGCACATTTCCTTGCATGTAATTTCATGCGACAGCACTGACTGGAGCACATTAACTGCTGAAAAAGGTCATTGTATATTCATAAAACAGCACATCACAAGGCACACGTCTGATCGTCACATGTTGCAAGTGACAGTACAATGACACATGCAGCTCTTCCCAAGGCCTTTAGAATAAACTTAAAGGCATACAGTCATGTCTACTGAGAGTTCAGGGTGCAACACATAAACTGTAACATCTTTTCTCATGTCTTGGGAGGAGAGGCTTCAATCTGAGTGGGATGTGTGATGTGAGGTGACTGTTGAGCATTAATTCTTTCTAAAGAGTGTAGTCCCTGTTGATCATCACTGCAGAGGTGCTGCTTTGTTGGGACCTGTATCTGACGTGTTGCACATTTTCATCTCCATGGTTCCCCTGGAATTGTCCTGGAGGACATACACAAACACAGACAGGCTGCAGACTTGAAAGCACTTCTCTACCATGTTTACTGGCTCTGCTCTCACTCCTGGCAAGAGTATGGAAGTCTGGAGGCAGCAGAAGGTTTTGTAACCGGTAGCGTGGCCTTGGCACACTTGCAGCCAAGAGATGCATACACAAGAGGAGCCTGTCTGCTTCTCTCAACTCATCTATATTCTGCTCAGCGTCATACAGTCAAGTCATATGCTGGTGGACTCACTGTGCAGCTTTGTAAAGGTGTTAAAAACTGAATGAAAACAAACAGTTGTGCACATAAACAACAGTAGATCTCTTTCACCATCCTGCAGAGGTAACACAAGGCGGTTCTAAAGGAAATCACTGATTCAATCAGGTAGTGCTGTGATCAATAGAGAGGGATGGATGGACCATAATTATAATTATATGCAGCTGCACCCTCTCATCCATTTCAGCTTTGTGTCAGAGTAATACATTTCCCAACTATCACAGCACATTAATACATTAGATTTAGGGTTTCATATTACCAAGGTAGCCATGTGATGTTTTGAAGTGCCAAGTGATACAGGCATGGGTGTATGCTAGGAAGTCACCCTCTACCGCACACCGGGACGGATTACTACTCATGTGTGCAGAACAATATCTAATCTGCAGCGTTGTGATGAGGTCAAGGGTCGATCCTCCCTCTTACAAAGTCATTATATCATGCTCATTTGCTATCAAGAGCAATATAAACTGACAATGACAAACTTTGTGCCCACACCCTCAAAGATGAGCACAGCCTGAAGTGTTCCCATAACAATGTGGCAACTGTAGCTATAAACACTGCAGGTAGCAAAGTTGCAAGATCATCAAAGTATCTCTAAACTGGCACAGTCAGCTACTTCTAATGGGTAAACCATGTTGTCACTGCTAAATCTTTACAGACAGCTTGTGCTGTAAAAGCATAATTAGTTAGCTTTGATATGTGGCTGCACCCTAACAGATCTGACACTGCTGTGTGTGGAGAGCACACACAGTTCGTTATCAGCTGTTCCCAGAGGCCCAGCTCGCAGCAGTGTGCCTATGGCAACCGGCATGCCTGCTATTGTCTCCCATGACTGTGTTTAACGCAGCACAGTGAGAATAACGGCCTCAATAATAGATGTGGACATGTCAGATGCTGGCACACGTAACACAGAGCAATGCAGGGGCCATAGAGACGAAAGGCTATCTCACAGACAAGCACACAGACACAGAATAGAAGAAACTTCTGTACACAACGGGCAACAAGGTCCAAGGAGGGAGGGGCTGAGAGGGATGAGTTGGCCGCATGTGTAAACCTTCCAGGCCTGGGGATGATGTAACCTCTCCTGTAGGCTAAGAGAGGTAGTTAAGAGAAATGGGGCTGGCCAGTTTGTTTTCATTTGGTCTGCTCCTTCACTGAGGGCCTGCTGCTCAGCCCCATCAATGCCTGACTACAAAGGCTTCTCTTAAAGGAGTTAACGGTAACAGTACAAGCAGGACAGAGAGGTTTTTGTGTTTGAATTGGAAAACAGGATGACTAATTCACAGTTACTGAAACTAATGAGTACAACTTCCACAGGCCTGTGCTAACTGTATCCCAGCCAAAGTCAGTGGGCAGGTACACATGGTTACAAATGCATCATTTGATTAAATTTAAATAAGATTTGCAGACAATCCTCTTTTTTATTAGGCCTACCGTAAATAATTACTTTCATCTGTAGCATTTGCAAATGTTGTTCAGCCTGTAACAATCCACCATTACCATAGAGTGTTCACTCCTCTGGTCAGTAACACCCCACTAAACCATCACCCACACCCCTCTCCCAAACAGGACCCCACCACAGCTCCCTCCTACTCCCCCTGTCCTCAGCCACAGGCTCCCCCTTTTTTCTCCTCTGCCATTTTCCCGCTCTGCAAGGCAGCGGGCTGAAGAAAGGAAAACAGCCATTCACAACTCCACCATCTCCATCGTCACTGCTGAGGCAGAGAAAATCTCAATCATGATCACAGATTTAGGGAGGGTTATCTGAAGACCATCCATCCAGCTCTCTAGTCTATCGTCATATTTAAATGTGATGAACTTTGCTTTCCAGAAAGTAAAACTAACACTTCTATGACATTAACCAATGCCCAGAACACCAAGGATAACAAATGCCTGCAAAATACTGTAGAAATACTGTAGATATTTCTATTTAGTACTGTGTAAGTTAAGTAAACTTGGATAACTGTTCATAGCAACAGCACAACCAAACTAGTCTGACTCTCAGAGATCTCCAATAGCAGACAGAGATGTCAAGGTGACCCCAAACACCAAACTTCACATTCAAATGGCTGGTTTGAGTCTACTCCAGTATCAATGTATGGCTGTATATAAACATAATACATCATTCTGGGAAGCTATCAACTCATAAGCATGAAAATACAACAGCAACAAGCGAGCACATGTTGGAGTGTTGAATCTGCTGTCCAGGTCCACTAACGTTACTACTGAGCTGCTTTATGTTAACGAGTTAGCGCCCAGGGTTTCAGCATGGCAGGCTCCTCTTTCCCCACGATGGGAGGAAAGCTGCATCCGCCCTGCGTGTGATACTGCAGGCTGCACATGGCCACAGTGGCAGAGAGGGTTATGGATCAGAACCCTAAAACAAACTGAACTTAATGCGATATCACTGAAGAATTTTTCTTCAACCGTTAGTAAATATAAGAAAGCCTTAGGAGTGAACCGTTAACGTATAGCTAGCTTTAGCGGTCTTAGCTAAACAATAAACTCATTTGTGGACAGAAAAGCGAGAATTACTTTCATTCCCATGGAAAGAATAAAGCGTTAACCATCACAATACACTGCTGTGGGTTTATCTCAGTTACTAAAAATGAAAAACTTCTCCCATTTGACTCGTGCTACGGTCTTACCTTCACAAACAGCTCGATAACGGGCTCGTTATCCGCCTTTACTCCGTTCTGCGGTACCGACAGCGACATTATGGGTGCTACTTTTTGAAGTTTTGCTAACAAAGATGAGTTTTTTTTCTTGCTACCACGCCCGAGTTAGGTCGGTCCTCTTCTCCTCCTCTCTTTTTCCGCACTGAAGCCCAGTAGGCGCTTTTTCTCCCCAAGGAGGACCCGGTGCTGGAAGCACAAAAGTGTTTGTAGCAAAGCGGACAATGAGGCAGCGGTGTCTGCCAGATACAGTTATTTCGACGTTGCTGTTTAACTTAAAGCAAGCAAAGCTACATAAACATCGTTGAACCGTGAGGCACTTTCAGCTGGTTGAGTAGTGATGATGAGGACGGGTGGGAAGAAGCAACGGGAATATTTAAAGCCGTGATGTCATCCAAGGCGCACACATACAAAAATGTGGGAGGGTCTGAGGAGGGGAGTCTTCTTGATGGGAGGAGGATGAGGATGCCTGAAAGCTGCTCAGCGGCTGCAGAGACATCATGATCTTAAGTGCTCCTGGATAGTCTTACCAGACTGTGATAAACCTGTGCTGTAAAGCTAAGTTTAATAGGCCTATATGTAACCTTATTTTGTAAGATGATAAATCTACCTTGCACCTGTAAACATTTTTTGAGAGAAACAGACAAAAGATGTAATGATTTAAAGAAACACTGTATATATTTGAGGGGACTTTAGTGGCATCTAGCGGTGAGGACAGCAGATTGCAACCAGCTGAAACTTCTGATAAAAATTATTTTAGTGTTAATTGTTTAGGAAGTTTACCAGGAACCGAATTATCCGCAGAGGTCTCTTTCTTCCCACAACACACAGACCAGGTGATTAAAACCAGTAATAACACTGAATAAAGCAGTGTCACATTACAAATCAGTGTTTCTTTTATGCTGTTTGGCATGTCACAGGCAGGATGCTTGCCCAGCACCTGCCATGTGTGCTCACCTTTTTTCTTTGATAACCAGTGTTAGGAGGGTGACTTTTAAAATGTATTCCATCACAGATTACTGAATATATGCCATGCAAAACTTTCTTGTGTGTTTTTACCAGTATAAATTACTGGGTCCATTTGTTTTGGAGGGGAGGAGACCTCTGCAGACAATTCTCCAAAGCTCCTGGTAAAAAACCTCCTGAACATCTGAATCAGAAATAAGGTGAGCACACATTACTATAAGCATCCCAAACAGCATAGAGGAAACACTGATTTGTAAAGTGAAACTGCTTTATTCAGTGTTTTAACTGGCTGTAATCACCTGGTCCATTCGTTTCGGAGAGGAAGAGATATCTAGATAATTTGGCTCCTGGTAAAAACCTCAGGAACAATAAACACTGAAAGAATTCTACACAGGAGACATTTAAACTGGTTGCAGTCTGCAACAACAGATGCTACTAAATCCCCATAAATCTTACAAACTGTCCCTTTAAAGTGAGATGTAGAATAGTGATTTGATGAAATATCACAATTTTAGGCTTAGATTTGTTTACGTTTCTTGATGGAAGCATTTGTTGCAAATTATGTGTCCAAGGACCGCTGGCAATTTGAGAATTCAACAGTAATTTCTGTTTTCACGGTTTCGGCTGTGATAAATGGTATAATTTTGATGATGATTTTTTTTTAAAACAAATCTGAGGGTATTGTATAAATACAAAACACAACCCATTAAAGTTGAATTACCCTCCCCTAAGTAAAAAAAACAAAACAAAACAAAAAAACCATAACTCCCTCACCAGTGCCTAAAAATGATTGAAGTGCCTCCCCCATTTTGAACCACTCCCTCCCCTCTCACAAAAAAGGACAAATTAAGGACAGTAAGAAAGACTCCATCCATTTATTAAACAGATGATGAACAGCCTGAGATGTCTCACGAAAACAGTGCAATGTCAACAATATGTCTCAGTTTTTCCACAGCCAATCAGACCTCTTCTCTCTATCATTACATGACATGTGCATTTTTCCATTTCCACTCCTGTGCAGTAATGCTGCCATATAGAAATAATACAAAATTAAAATTACAAGGCAGGAGTGACATAGTGGAGTGACAAGTAGCAGCAATAATACTCAAGGTAGTTTTTGTTGTATTTGTAGAAATACTAGCTCTGTAGATGTTATTCTAAGTATCAGTGCTAATAATACTGGTATCAGTACAAGGTTACCAGGAGAGATAGCACTGGTAGTAATATCAATAGAGGCTGTGAAAGGAGCATTATTGACAGTAAGAAAAGCTGTTGTAGTGGCTTTATAACAGAGGGGAAGGTCTTCAGTAGGGGCTGCTGGTTATACTCCATTCTAACTGTGTCTTTAGTCATTATTTCAATGTAATGTCTGATAACAAATAAGAATAGAAACAACATAGAAACTATACAAAGTTAAAACTACAAGGCAAGAATGACATAGTGGTATGATTAGTAGTAGCAAAGTCAGCAAAGTATATTATATGTAAACAAAGTACACCAAAATAATGTGTGAACAACAGGAATCATATATTGTCAAAGGGTTAGTGTTAGGAAGTGTGAGACCATCCTAAAAACCCTTTCTGTCTGTTACTGAATCATTGAAGCAAGTTCACCACAGACACAGGTTAGATGGTTTAGGGGCTGTACACATGCTGCATCTTTTGACAGGTCGTAATTAATTTAGGTGATAAAAAAGTGATACGTTTAGGTTGTGAATAGGTCATGATAAGTTTAAGACAGTGATAGATATTGATAAGTTGAGGGGGCAGCACGATGGTGTGGTGGTTAGCACTGTCGCCTCACAGCAAGAGGGTTCCTGGTTCAATCCCGGGTGCGGAGTTTGCATGTGTCTCTCCGGGTACTCCAGCTTCCTCCCACAGTCCAAAGACATGCAGATTGGGGATAGGTTAATTGGTAAACTAAAACTAAACTGTCCGTAGGTGTGAATGTGAGCGCGAATGGTCGTCTGTCTCTATGTGTCAGCCCTGTGATAGTCTGGCGACCTGTCTGGGGTGTACCCTGCCTCTCGCCCAATGTCAGCTGGGATAGGCTCCAGCCCCCCTGCGACCCTCAAGAGGATGAGCGGATAAGTGGTTAGAAAATGGATGGATGATAAGTTGAGGATATAGATAACTCTTCCCCTCACATCTCCTCAAAAGCAAAACAAATAACTTTTAATGTATAGTTAAGGTTAGTGTCATGTTTTTTCTCTTTCTCTTTTTTTATAAAAGCTTCATCAAAATAGATATGAATAGTGTAAAAGAAGGAAAGGCTTTGGGAGAGTCTCTATGGGAAACCTCAGCAAATACAAATCTGCATGGATGGAGACTGTGACAGGTAAATGGTACTCTGTTCCTCTTTCATCAGTGTGAACTTGCACTTAAATAGTAGACAGCAGTAAATCTGTCACTTTGCTGAAGGTGAGATATCTTTTTGTTGCCGTATGAGAGACTGCACTGCCATCTGCTGGCAGTGGATGTGCCCTCTGCAGTGCCTGTTGATCACAGGGAAGAAAAAACTAAACTGGTGTGCTCAAGTTATCTGTCATCTGGAGCATGGGAAACATGGACCTAAAGTTACTGTGTTTTCCAATGGATTAAAATACATTTATCATGAACACACACCAGGACCTTTGTTTGACTGGTCACAAAGATGCAGAAAGCCCCTCATAGTCGTTCCACAGTTGACGGGAAGTGTCTGTCCCCAGACAAACAGGACGAAGAGAGGACACAGACTTAACAGCACAAAAAAAGAAACACTATTGTAGTTCTAAAGTGAAGCCTTTGACAAAAAGGAAAATGAGGAAGAGGAGGAGAAATAGTGATAAAATAAAGTTGGAAACTGTAAACTTGACAAAACAGTAAGGTTTCCTACCTTCTCACTGGTACCAAGTCGTGTCAGTGGTTCAGTCTAATGATGCTTCTACATTTACTGACATTATTTCTATGACATGTTTGAAACAATTCATGAAATGAAGCAAAGGTCAAAGGTCAGGTACTGTTAAATATTTTATTTCTTATTTATTTATTTATATTTTTCAGGCTTGCCTCTATTCACTCTGACTTTTTTCATGTTTTATAGTTTTACAACTTTGAATCACGGTGGATTCATTATGCTGTTGTGATTGTAATGTGAACTGCATCATGTCTCAACCATTTTTGAACTTTAAGCTTTCATCAGGCTGAAGTTTCTCAATATAATATAATAAAATATAATATCAGCACATGCAGATCAGCCATCTGGAAATATTCAGATCTCCAATCTGTAATATTCGTGAGCAAGAGATGTGAAAACAACACATGCACAGTAGTGATGATGTAACAGGATGTAAAAAGATGTTTTAACAGCACAAATCTTCTCAGTAAGTCACAAATCTTAACTCCATGTTGAAAATACATAGAAGCGTGTCGGGGAAAAGATAATTCAATGACATCTCTGTGCTTGTTTTTATAGCAGCATGCACCGATGCACTGTGAAGCAACATTTCGTAAATAAAGTTTGGTAAAACTGATTAATAGACAGCAAGACCGTACTGGTGGTTTAACCGCTGCTGAACAGAGAGCCTTAATTGTCGGGGCTGTTTATGTTCAAACCTCCTAGGAAGCTAAATTATTAGCTACATGTCAGGTAAGTGACTTAGGCTGCTTTATTTAAATAAGGCAATTACTGACGTTAATGACGAAAGGCCGTTAGGATTCTATGGTTGCTATGGGTTGTATATATAAACAGGTGGCTCTGCTGTCAGTCACCATTTCACTCCTGAACTCAGAGAGAGAGATACTGAACCAAGCAAGTTTCAAGAAAGAAAACCAGCGACCAAAAACAGTCCCAACGGACTACTGACTGACCTCAGTTTCGACATGGAGAGGGTAATAAAACAAACCTTTTAAACAACTGTCAAGCTTTTTAGGGTGTTTTGAATTAAATTAGCCTGTGGGCGTCGGGTGATTTAGTTAATTAGCTTGTTAGCTATATTGATGTTAGCTTGAAGTTCTAGTTCATGAATTCACTTATCTAGTTAGCAAATCTTAGTGTGGGCCTAACTTTGAATAATTGAAATGACACTAAAAAGGTAAAAGAAGTTACTTTAAAGTCTTTGAAAGTGTTTTGAAGCGTTTATCAAGTCTCCAGTCACAGTACTGTGAAGGTGGACATCTGTAGTTCAAGGACAAACAAGCTAACATCAAATAAGTTTACCGAAATTTGAAGAAGTTTGATGATGAAATTGTTTGAACATAAAATGTTTCATGCACCACAGGATTTTTCCCAAGATGTCGTTTAATACGAACATTTATTTACAATATGTTGGTCAGGTTTCTGTTATGTTTAATGGTAGCTCGAAAAAACTGGTGTTTACTTTCAAATGAAGCCACCGATTTATCTGAAACGGACACGAGGATTGCTTTAATAGCTGATGGTTGCCAATCTGGAAATCCATCGGTTAAAAAAAAAACAAAAAACAAAACAACACCACCCCCCCCAAAAAACCCCTTTTTTTTCTTCCTTTACCTCTGGAGGCACAGCCCGGAGTTTTTCGACTAACGGAAGTGCTGGGGCCTCGGCGATCGCTCACATAGACATATATATATATATATATGTAGACGCCGCATCGAGTGGCGTCTACATATATATGCAGACGCCGCATCGAGTGGGTTTGCCCACTGCTGCGATACGTCAACGTCGCCGCCATATTGGATGTGGCAAGGCTGCGTTGTAAACTAATACAAGTAAATGGACTTAATTTCATAAAGCGCCTTTCTACAAAGACATTTACGTTAATGCCTCTCGTTTACTTATTCACACACGCACTAATATACTTGGGAAACAGTTTGGCACCAAAAACAATGCATTTGATCTTCTCAGATGGCTAAGATAAGAACTTTATTGATCCCACACAGGAGTAATTCACGTTACATCAGCTATAGAGAACAAGGTAGTGCCGAAAAACAATACACAGTATATATATCAGGGCTTGATGCTAACTTTTGTCCCAAGGAGCACATGTGCTCCTAAGTTGAAAAAGTAAGGAGCGCACAAAGAACTTTAGGCACAATGTAAATTGATCAAATAATGTGTTTTCCGTAATAAATATGATGCAAATAGACATTTACAAGCAAAATTATTTAATGAATTTGTATACAAAATGTACAGAAAGGTAAAATCATCAAGTTTTGAAAAAGTAGGCCTATTGCAATTTAATTTTGTCTTTAATGTTATTATCTTATATAGATTATCTCTGCAATATGATTATCTTATATAATGTTATTACTATCCTAAAACATTCTCCAGGTCCTCTGAAACTCTGCAGGACTTAAGCCTCTTTCACACAGAGCTTTCGCGGCGCCCACCGAGGGGTAGGGCGCAGAGGACAGGATTTGGGGGAGTACAGGCTCGTTCAGGAGCTACAGCTCTATGGTGACCGCTTCCGGGTCTACTTCAGGCTCTTCTCTGCTATTGGACGCGCGGCGCCGAGGTGTCATCACAGCGCACAGACGCCGCGAAATGCGCCCTCTCGCGTGCCGCTCAGCTCGGCGGCAGAGCGGTGCGCACTTGCGCCAAAGTAGCACATACACAATGAATGGGTTCGTCGGCGGAGGTCTGCGCTTTGCGCGCTCGGTGTGAAAAGGGCTTTATTTCCACCCTGCCCAGCGGCGGTACCGTGGCGAACGGTGCCTAAAGGCCTCTACACATGATCAGCTGTAAAACCTCTTTGCGCTGGCTGTCCCATTGTTTGTCTATGGAGAGGGCAGCAACGCCAAAGCGACACCGCTACCCTTGCCGTCGCGCACCGCCCGAGCGCTGCGCTCAGAGTTGAAATTATTTGAACTACGGGGAGAACGGAGCAAGCTTCCCCGGAGATCCGCCGATTAACCCTCTCTCCATATCACTAACAGGGAAACAAGAGGAAGCAGGAGGAGGACGACAGCAACCCTCAGCCATCCAGCTCTGGCTCACTGGTAAGGGTGGAGTTCTTTGGGTACCTCACATTTTGATTTGATTCCAATTATTTGGTGTGGATTGATTGATAGAAAAGGGGGCACACATTTCGGTCTCTTTCTCCAGCATAGCTAGTGTGTCCCAAACCATTCAGTTTTTGGTTCAGTCAACAACATGTTATTAACTTCAGTTTGGATATTTGATTTTTGACATTTGTGAATGGATGTTCGATCGTCCATGTCGACATTGCAATGCATCTAATAATGGATTTCCCCCCCACCCTTACTTACAGGTGCAGCCAGAGAGGAGCTCCAGCCCTCAGCCGTCCACCTCCGGCCATCAGGTGAACGCTGCTTTGCCACAGAGGAGCTCCACCCTTCCGTCATCCACCCCAGGGCCACGGGGTAGAGAGCAGGAGGCTGCCCGGATGGGTGTAAGTAGTTCATGCTCAGCACTCTGCTGTGTGTTTTTAATTACATCTCAGTTAATGAACTGAAAACAAGGTCAAATCAATTGTAAGAGTTTACAGAGCAGTTTTAGATAGTTGTTGTTGGTTTGTTATATTTGGATGGAACATTTCCAGAGGGTTAGGGTTAGGGTGGGTGGACCCTCCTAAATCCCTTTGCTTCTTTTACTCTTGTTACTGTTACTGAGTAATGACAAGTTTAGGATATTGATAAATATTGCTATTTTGGGATATCAATAACTGTTAAATTTAGGTTATAGATAAATGATGTTAAGTTTATGTTCTAACTCAGTAATGATAATTCTAAGTTGTTGATAAGTATCAATACATTTAAGATATATAGTGTAACATTTAGGTTATAGATGAGTAATGTTAAGTTTATGTTTTAACTGAGCCATGACAAGTTAAAGCAGAGTTGAAAATTAGCAGCAGCCACCAGCCAAGCTGGTAAAATATTGAAGTGGCTGCTAGATTTGCTTCACTCAGCAGCCAAAAAGACAATGGTAATCTATTCAATGATTGCTAGATTTTGGATTCCACCAGCCACATTGGCAGGTTTTCCAAAAAGTTAATTTCCAACCCTGAGTTTAAGATATTGATAGGTAGTAATTAATTTGGGTTATAAAAAAAGTGATACTTTTGGGTTGTAAATAGGTCATGATAAGTTTAAACTATTGATCAATATTGATAAGTTGAAGATATAGACAAGAGTAAAGGTAATAAATAAGTAATGGTAAGTTTAAGATATAGATAAGTAATTATAAGGCTTTAAACTCTTCCCCTCTAATTTTCTAAAAAGCAAAACAAACATTTTGTAGATAGCAAAGATTGGTGTTATGGCTCATTTTTCTTCCTTCACTGTCTTTAAAAAGTTTCATCAACATAAATTTAAATAGTGTAAAAGAAGGAAAGGCTTTAGGAGGGTCTCCAGGAAATGTTCCATTCATTTGTTCCATTTTAAAGCTGTGTTTAGGTTATTATAATGACTTAGAAACAGGACAAGAAATACTCTTATAAAATCATTATTAATTGTTTGTTTTAATTTACATCTCAGTTTACAGACTGAGAACAAGGTCAAATCAATTGTAAGAGTTTACAGAGCAGTTTTAGATAGTTGTTGTTGGTTTGTTATATTTGGATGGAACATTTCCAGAGGGTTAGGGTGGGTGGACACAAGACAAAGTGTATTTGAAAGTGTCAACCTGTCCAGTGTAGTGCCAACCTGACTGTCCTGGTGTGCGCTGGTGTGCCTGTTTTAATGTAATATCAGAAACCCTTACCTGTCAAAATAAGGAAAGATTAAACAAGCAAAGGTTTTAACAAGGAGCTAATGACAAAAAACAAACTTGGAAAAGCAGAGCCTGATGTTTACTTGGTTGTGGTCTCAAAAATCATAATGATTTTTATCCTTAAGATGCGTCCACATGTATACTGCACAGAGAATTTCCTTAAGTGATTTGGGGAAATGTAACTGAAGAATAGACCAGACAAGCTGAGAGAAAGTAGATTCACCAGTAACTTGTGCAATAGTATGAACAAAGTCAGTTAAATCAGACCTGCTCTCCTAATGTCATGATTGGTTTGATTGATCCCACTGTACTGCATCAGTCTGAAAGGGATTTAAGTGAAAAAAGTCCAAGCTAACTGCCTCCTTTTCTCCCTCTCTCCATATCACTAACAGGGAAACAAGAGGAAGCGGGAGGAGGACAGCAGTCCTCAGCCATCCAGCTCTGGCTCACTGGTAAGGGTGGAGATCTTTGGGTACCTCACATTTTGATTTGATTCCAATTATTTGGTGTGGATTGATTGATAGAAAAGGGGGCACAAATTTCAGTCTCTTTCTCCAGCATAGCTAGTGTGTCCCAAACCATTCAGTTTTTGGTTCAGTCAACAACATGTTATTAACTTCAATTTGGATATTTGATTTTTGACATTTGTGAATGGATGTTCGATCGTCCATGTCGACATTGCAATGCATCTAATAATGGACTTCCCCCCCACCCTTACTTACAGGTGCAGCCAGAGAGGAGCTCCAGCCCTCAGCCGTCCACCTCCGGCCATCAGGTGAACGCTGCTTTGCCACAGAGGAGCTCCACCCTTCCGTCATCCACCCCAGGGCCACGGGGTAGAGAGCAGGAGGCTGTCCGGAGGGGTGTAAGTAGTTCATGCTAAACACTCTGCTGTAGATGTTCACACTAAGAGCACTGCCTTTTGTGGAAGTTGCCTACATTGGTTCTTGAAAATACAGGAAATCAGTCACTGAAAAATCCCAGCAGGCATTTTTAGAGCAGATTATTTAACAAAAATAAAGTTCATGTTAATGGATTTTTTTTAACCTGTGTCTTCCTTTTCCTCCTCTGCCCATCTCTCTAACAGCCTTCAACCAGGTGGCTGAGAAGGAGATGGAGGGAGCAGCAGAGAATTCGCCAACGTCCCCAGCAGTTCGCCTCCAGTCGGCAGCAAGGAGGGAGGGAGGTGCTGCCGAGGCACTTTGTTATGCAGGTAAGTCTTGACCAAGAGTACCGGCCCGTTGTAACTATTCCTGATTGGGTTCCCCTTGCAGAACAGTCACAGGCCACAGCTGCTGTGTGGCGATGGTGGACCACTTCCCCATACGGTACGGAGCTGTAAGTATCTTGGCACAGGTGTAGTATACTTAGTGATAATTCCATCTCCACACACACCTGTTTCTTAATCTTTCTCTACAGCTCTTTCGTTTCCTCCTTTGAAAAAACAAAAAAACCCCAAAAAAACCAACAAAAAACCCCAAAACAAACAAACAAAAAAAGCTTTGGTATGTAGATATAATGATAAGTTTAGATTAATTTAAGATATTGTTAAGTAGTACCACATCAAGAATAAAGATGAGTTGTGATAAGTTTAAGTTATAGGTAAGTTTAGGATGTAAGTAAGTGTTAAGATTAGGGTTTATGGATAAAAGATGTTCAGTTTAAGATATTGCTTAGTTTTGTTAAGTTTAGGTTATAAATAATTAGTGGTAAGTTAAAGATATTTATGAGTATTGATTAGTTTAGGCTATAGATCAGTATTACATTTAAGACGTTGATAAGAATTAAGTTTAGGATATAGATAAGCACTTGTAAGGCTTTGAACTCTTCCCCTTTCCTCTTCCAAAAAATAACCGAAAACTGTTTGAGATAGTTAAGTTTAGTGTTATGACTCTTTTGTCCTCCTCTTTCTCTAAAAAAGCTTAATCAAAAATAAATTTGAATAGTGTAAAAGAAGGAAAGGCTTTAGGAGGGTCTCCAGGAAATGTTCCATTCATTCGTTCCATTTTAAAGCTGTGTTTCAGTTATTATAATGACTTAGAAACAGGACAAGATATGCTCTTACAAAATCATTATCTATAGTCTGTTTTTTATTACATCTCAGCTAATGAACTGAAAACAAGGTCAAATCAGTTGTAAGAGTTTACAGAGCAGTTTTAGATAGTTGTTGTTGGTTTGTTATATTTGGATGGAACATTTCCAGAGGGTTAGGGTTAGGGTGGGTGGACCCTCCTAAAGCCCTTTGCTTCTTTTACTCTTGTTACTGTTACTGAGTAATGACAAGTTCAGGATATTGATAAATATTGGTATTTTGGGATATAAATAAGTGTTAAATTTAGTTTATAGATAAATTATGTTCAGCTTATGTTCTAACTCAGTAATGATAAGTGTGAGATATTGATAAGTATCAATACATTTAAGATATAGATCAGTCTAATATTTAGGTTATAGATGAGTAATGTTATGTTTATGTTTTAACTGAGCCATGATAAAGCAGAGTTGAAAATTAGCAGCAGCCACCAGCCAAGCTGGTAAAATATTGAAGTGGCTGCTAGATTTGCTTCACTCAGCAGCCAAAAAGACAATGGTAATCTATTCAGTGATTGCTAGATTTTGGATTCCACCAGCCACATTGGCGGGTTTTCCAAAAAGTTAATTTCCAACCCTGAGTTTAAGATATTGATAGGTAGTAATTAATTTGGGTTATAAAAAAAGTGATATGTTTAGTTTGTAAATAGGTCATGATAAGTTTAAGCCATTGATAAATATTGATAAGTTGAGGATATAGATAAGAGTAAAGGTCATTAGTAAGTAATGGTAAGTTTAAGATATAGATAAGTAATTATAAGGCTTTAAACTCTTCCCCTCTAATTTTCTAAAAAGCAAAACAAACATTTTGTAGATAGCAAAGATTGGTTTTATGGCTCATTTCTTCCTTCACTGTCTTTAAAAAGTTTCATCAACATAAATTTAAATAGTGTAAAAGAAGGAAAGGCTTTAGGAGGGTCTCCAGGAAATGTTCCATTCATTTGTTCCATTTTAAAGCTGTGTTTAGGTTAGTACAATGACTTAGAAACAGGACAAGAAATACTCTTACAAAATCATTATCTATAGTCTGTTTTTTTAATTTACATCTCAGTTAATGAACTGAAAACAAGGTCAAATCAATTGTAAGAGTTTACAGAGCAGTTTTAGATAGTTGTTGTTGGTTTGTTATATTTGGATGGAACATTTCCAGAGGGTTAGGGTTAGGGTGGGTGGACCCTCCTAAAGCCCTTTGCTTCTTTTACTCTTGTTACTGTTACTGAGTAATGACAAGTTTAGGATATTGATAAATATTGCTATTTTGGGATATCAATAAGTGTTAAATTTAGGTTATAGATAAATGATGTTAAGTTTATGTTCTAACTCAGTAATGATAATTCTAAGTTGTTGATAAGTATCAATACATTTAAGATATATAGTGTAACATTTAAGTTATAGATGAGTAATGTTATGTTTATGTTTTAACTGAGCCATGACAAGTTAAAGCAGGGTTGAAAATTAGCAGCAGCCACCAGCCAAGCTGGTAAAATATTGAAGTGGCTGCTAGATTTGCTTCACTCAGCAGCCAAAAAGACAATGGTAATCTATTCAATGATTGCTAGATTTTGGATTCCACCAGCCACATTGGCAGGTTTTCCAAAAAGTTAATTTCCAACCCTGAGTTTAAGATATTGATAGGTAGTAATTAATTTGGGTTATAAAAAAAGTGATACTTTTGGGTTGTAAATAGGTCATGATAAGTTTAAGCTATTGATCAATATTATAAGTTGAAGATATAGACAAGAGTAAAAGTAATAAATAAGTAATGGTAAGTTTAAGATATAGATAAGTAATTATAAGGCTTTAAACTCTTCCCCTCTAATTTTCTAAAAAGCAAAACAAACATTTTGTAGATAGCAAAGATTGGTGTTATGGCTCATTTTTCTTCCTTCACTGTCTTTAAAAAGTTTCATCAACATAAATTTAAATAGTGTAAAAGAAGGAAAGGCTTTAGGAGGGTCTCCAGGAAATGTTCCATTCATTTGTTCCATTTTAAAGCTGTGTTTAGGTTATTATAATGACTTAGAAACAGGACAAGAAATACTCTTACAAAATCATTATCTATAGTCTGTTTTTTTAATTTACATCTCAGTTAATGAACTGAAAACAAGGTCAAATCAATTGTGAGAGTTTACAGAGCAGTTTTAGATAGTTGTTGTTGGTTTGTTATATTTGGATGGAACATTTCCAGAGGGTTAGGGTTAGGGTGGGTGGACCCTCCTAAAGCCCTTTGCTTCTTTTACTCTTGTTACTGTTTATATGATTCATCTTCTCTTAAATTTCTTTCTATGTGTCATAAAAACAACACCAAGCATCTACATAAATACTTACACACACACACACACACACACACACACACATATATATATACTTAAGGTTGTTCAAACGTAATGGTAATCTTTTGTAATGATGATCTTTTCATGAGTTTTATTTATATAAATAAATATTTAGCAGCCTCATCCTTAATATGAATATAAATCAAGGAGTGAAAAAGAAGAAACAGGGTTTAAGAGGGTCTTTTGGCAATGCTCATTGTTATTAATATCATTCTTTCAATGTCATTATTGATGGCAGTTGAAACTAATCACCAGAAACTAGTTATTTGTCATTATTCTTATATCATCCCTAACTATGTCTAATTTATTTGCTCAGGATAAAAACTGATGAGAACTTAAAAGCAACTGTTAGAAACCACTGACAGTGTGAGAAGAGGAAGCACATCTTTGGATGAAACATTGTTAAATGGTTACAAAAGTATTAATTTTGTATTATACTAATAATCATAAAATAATATTTGTGTTATCTTACAGCCCTTTCTCAGTCTGAAATTAGTTCAACAGCAGCAAAGCTTTTGTAAAAATAGACAATTGATAATTGACAGAGTAAGAGGACTTTAGGAGGGTCGTCTGACAATATTCCAACTGATTTTTATTACACTGCATTATGTGAAGGCAATAACTTGACAGAAACAATTTCCCATGCTTTAACAACTTTGATCAGTATTTGATACGATTTTAGACTAATTTCAGCCACAAGAGGTCAGGAGTTGACAGGTCTCATGGATTAATATGACAGCCTGCACTCTTTTGTCAAAGTATAAGCAAATCTGTCATTTCCAGGTGTTGAGTGTGAACGTCAGCTGAATACTGAACCTACATTGGTAGATAGATACAGATGTAAAGATGCAGTGAGGGAATAAATGATAGATGATAACATGCACCTCACATTAATCACTGCATCAATACACTCTCATCCACCGCTGATTCTGACTTCCACATCTCACTGCAATTATTATTTGATCATTAGTGACTTAGTTTAATAAGTTTCTGTTTATTACTGCTGAATTTGGCATGCATCTCCCTCCTGTTTTTGTGGCCATCAAGCCAGTTATAATAGTGTTATTACTTTTAGCCACAAGGGGTCAGTATTTCACAGGTCTAAATTTTTTAATCTCAAAGCCTGCACACTTGTGAGAGTTTAGTTCAGTCTTTCATTCTGAGGTGTTAAGTGTTAATGCCACTGGGATACTGTGCGTAATGTAACAGAATTACAGACTTAATAAGCAGCTTCAAACCTTGTCACCCTCAGTAATCATAGTCACTGGGAATGCTCATTTGGATATAAAGATGTAGTGAGGGAGTAAATAATATATTGCAGTTAATTTGTATTTTTTACATCCATGTTTACACAACAGGTCAGTAATAATAATTGCTATGTTTTTTGGTTGATAGGAATGTGTATTGTGCCACTTGCATGCTCATGTACAGCGCCTTGCAAAAGTATTCACCCCCCTAGGAATTTTTCACGTTTTAAAACCTCACAACCTGGAATTAAAATGTATTGTTTGAGCATTTGCATCATTTCATGTACAGAACATGCCAACAACTTTGAAGATGTGAAAATTTTTTTTTATTGTGAAGCAAACAACAAAAAGGCCCAAAAACAAAGAACTTCAGTGTGCATAATTATTCACCCCCCTGAAGTCAGTACTTTGTAGAGCCACCTTTTGCAGCAATTACAGCTGCAAGTCTCTTTTCATAAGTCTCTATGAGCTTGCCACATCTTGCAACTGGGATTTTTGCCCATTCTTCATGGCAAAACTTCTCCAGCTCCCCCAGATTGGATGGTTTCCGCTTGTGAACAGCAGTCTTCAAGTCAAACCAGAGATTTTCCTGACTTGTATCTCTCTATAACTTTGTCCCTGACTTGTTTGGAGAGCTCCTTGGTCTTCATGATGTGATGCTTCTTGCTAAGTGGAGTTGCAGCCCATTGGGGCCTCTCAGAAAAGGTGTGTTTATACTGACACATCATGTGACACTTAGATTGAACACAGGTGGACTTCATTTAACTAATTCTGTGACTTGTGAAGGTAATAGATTGCACCAGCGCTTTTTAAGGGGCTTCATAGCAAAGGGGGTGAATACATATGCACATGCCAATTTTCACTTTTTTATTTCTTTAAATTATTCTTTTATATATATTTTTCTCATTTCACTTCACCAACTTAGATAACTTTGTGCAGATCCATCACATGAAATTTTCAGATGAAAAACATTTAAATTACAGGTTGGAATCTAACAAAATAGTTAAAAAGCAAAGGGGGGTGAATACTTTTGCAAGGCGCTGTATGTACACGTGTCCTCGCACACATGCTAATCAGTCACAAGACACAAACAAAACACTGATCAAACATTGCTCCATAGTTCCACCGGTGATCAAAAACTCCACAGGGTACCTGTTATGGAGCTCATACTGTGCACTCCTCACTTCCTGTGGCTGAAATTGAAACGCTCTTTCAAGTAGCTGCGTTGCTCCTGGCATTTTCTTCACTGGTTCATGTCAAGTATGAGACATAAACAGTTGAATGAAATCAACTTTGAGGCCTGTACCTGTTTACATTGCATTTAATGAAAATATACATTTGGATGGAACATTGTCAAAGCCCTTTGCTTCAGTCACTGAGTCATTAGAGTGAGTTCAACAGCAGAGCAAAACGTTTAGATGCAATTTAGGAAAAGTAAAAAGCAATACATGCACAACAGTGATATTAATAAGTACTTAAAAATTAAGAAGTCATCAATTTTTGAAACATAAAGTTCCATAAAAACTCCATCCATTTCCAATTTTCATAGCCAGATTTATCTCATACACACAACTGAATACCCATGAATAGATACACACAAATGAATACCCATACCCATGAACACACACACACACACACACACACACACACACACACACACACACACACACAAACTCTCTCTCTCTCTCTAACAGTCTCTCCCTCCCTCTCTCTCCATTCTCCTTTTGTCTTCTCTCCCCCTCTCAGATTACAAACATAAACTTATTTAAATCAAGTCCAAACATGAAAATATAACTACAATACTTAACAATAGCCTGTGTCACAATAACAGAGTATGAAATGTCTTTGTCTTTGTTTCCCACTCTGCTAAGAATGTCCTGTGTTCGGCTTCATACTTTAACTTACTTTAACCATTTTTTGTTGTGCGATATCGCGACCAGCATTCCTCCCAAACTCCACACTCTCTCACCTGCCCATGTGTACTCCTCTCTCTGGCCCTCCCTGCTCCACTCACGCCTGTTACATTCCTTAGAGGTCTGTACGCACTCCTAACAATGAATTGATTTGTTGTGAATGAATGGAAGAGCTGCACGCCAATGGTTTTAATTAATGATAGGCAAAGAGCTGCATGTGGCTTGCGAGCCACGGGTTGGCCACCCCTGTGTTAATATAATGTCTAAACATGTGACAAAACAGTTTGAATGTGGTAAATTGACCATGTTGCATCAAATGAAAACTCTTCTTCCTCTCTTTTTAACAAAGAGCACTGTATTAGCAGCACTTACTGTCACTCTTACTGATTAAAGTCTCACTCAGCTGTTACTGTTTAACAACAATTCTGTGAGTAACCTTTTCTTTTTTTGAGTAAGTAAACTTTTCTAATGTTGGGTTTGTGTACTCTCTGCGGGCAGGTGTGTATACTTGGCCAAAGATGATCTGACGGGAAACAAACTCCACTCACAAAGTGATGTGACTTCACTAGTAAACACGAGAAACATATTACATCAACACCGCATGTCTTTTGCTGCTATGAATATATTTATTTTCATAAGGAATCTTTGTGGTAAAAACCTCTTTAAGGTGAATAAAATTCTGTTGTCTCATTTACAGCTTGTAGATCAAATCCTTTATTAAGCATTACTGTGAATGACAGCAGAAAGGTTTCTCTCTGGCCTTTTTTCTCAAGATTATGCTACATTATGACTTTTATGGTACACATTCACAGAATTTAATAAATGTTTAAATGTTGATAAAGCATGACAAAACCCTCCTGGAACTGTTGCAACAAAAACAGGACAGCATTTACAGCAAGGGCATTGTAAATGCTAGCTAATAATAGTGGTTGTGATGATAAGTGGACGGCCAGGCATAGGAGGTTTGCTGACTCTCTGAAGCTGGAAACAGGCCAGTACCAAGACAGAAGAAATGATCTTTATGTGAAGGTCAAACTGTGACCTTTAAATCAAGTTACAGCAAACACTTTGTGGCTGGTGCAAATTGAATTTATATTGTAGTTGCATTTACCTTGTTTGACATCTTCCACATTGAGAAGTGTCCTCTGCAGTATAACGCCAGGGCCACACTGCCCGCGGAAGCGCAGTGCACCGAAATTCTCGCGCACACCGGAGCACCTCCGTTCACATCAGACGCGCATTTCTCCATGCCATCGACAAGCGATTCTGCTCCCAGCTCTTGTTTTTCACTGCCTGGCTTGTCAGATTCGCTCGCGGCTCGCACAGAAAATAGACCAGACGCCGAACTGATCGCTGCAAATCGTGAGCCTGCTGCGGAGCTTCCCGGTGCGGCGCGGCCAGTGTGGACGACACAGTCGGTTAACATGGGCGCCGAAAGGAAACTGCCTTCTCTTCTCGGCGCTTCGAGGCTATTCGCGGCGCTTCCGCAGGCGGTGTGGCCCTAGCGTAATACAGGAAATCACTTACTGAAGAATCCCAGCAGGTTTTTTGAGCACATCATTTAACAATATAAAGTTAATTTTTCATAAAGAAAATATGACTGACTTGTGAATGGTTTTGGGTGTTTCTGTTGGCAGAGTGAACTTCGCAACCTGCCTCAACCCAAATGATTTGTCTCATTCTTCTTAACCCAGCTAGATTGACCTGTGGCTTCCTTTTCCTCCTCTGCCCATCTCTCTAACACCGCCTTGTGCAAAGAGGCTGAGAAGGAGATGGAGGGAACAGCGATTGCCGCCAGCCACCCGCCTGTAGTCCACGGTGTGAAGGGGGGGAGGAGCAGAGAGACATCACACGCTCGGCCAGGGCTACTAATTTGCATGTAACACTCTACCAAGTGGGCAGGCCCTTCGTAGACATGTCCGCTTGGGTTCCGCGTGCTAATCAGGTGGAAGTGACGGCGGAAGTACCGCAATGGTGTAACAATTTTCCATGCAGAGCAGAGCTGTAAGTAACTCCTCACAGGTAAAGCGCCATGCTTAGCTGCACCATCAGGTATAGTGTACTTAGTGTCAGTTGCACCACCATACACACCGTTTGTTAGTGTTGCTCTACAGCTCTGTCTTTTCCTTTTTTTTGGTTTAGAGACATAATGATAAGTTTAGGATAGATATTGAACAGTTTTAATAAGTTTAGGTTGTAAATTAGTCATGGTAAAGTTTAGATATTGATAAGTATTGATTAGGATTAGGATAAAGATAAGTGTTCAGTTTGGTTAGTGTTATGACTTTTTTTTCCCCTCTACCACTTTCTTTTTTCTTTTTTTTCTTATTTTACTTTTTATTAGTTTTGTGTTAACAAGTACACATCACACATTCACAAAATAACTAAAACCAACACACGTCTAGGTGCGAGGGTTCTCTACACAGTTGATGTGGATTTAATTTGAATGTATATAATGGTACCATCAAACAAACAAACGAAATGAATCGAAATGAATAAAATGAATCCCACCCACCCCTCCACCCTCCCCCAGCCGTCAGTCAAACAAATGCACTGAGAGACAGGAATAGTTAATTAACAGGTTTTAGTTTCTAGTCCCGGGTTGTCCATTCCTGATTTGTGTTAAAAATGGTTCCCAAATTTCTGTGTAAATATCTATCTTACCATTTATTTTATATATTAATTGTTCATATGAGGCTGTTTCTGTTAATGCATTGAGCCATTCAGAGTAGGTCGGATTATTTTTTCCTGCCCAATGCCTCAATATGACTCTTTTAGAAGTGGTGAGTGCTATCTTTAGCCACTGTGCTTTTTTCTCATTTATTCTTTCGTTTCCTTTCATACTATTCAGGAGACATAATGCGGGAGTAAGACTGATATTTGTACCTAGACTATCTATGATCTTTTCTGTAACCCACTGCCAGTAGGCAGTTAAATTGGGGCAGTAAAGGAACATGTGGAGAAGATCTCCTTTATCTGTTTTGCAGCGCCAACACAGGTTTGACTTACTAAACCCAAGTCTATTTATCCTCACTGGTGTCCAGTATAGTCTATTGAATATTTAAACTGGATGAGTTTGGACCCGGCATCTCTCATTGGACTTAGCATCTCCCCAGTCAATCTGCTCCACTCTTCCTCCTCATAAGTTATTCCCAAGTCTCTTTCCCGCACAACCTTTAAGCCCGTTGTATTACCCTTAAACCCACTAATAAGATGATAATAAATTTTACCCACAAGGTGAGGCATTGTACTTAATGATATAAATTTAGAGGAGATAGGAGATTGGATTGACAGCTCAACACCTCTGGGGGTTGCCTTAGATATGCAATCCCTGAGCTGTAAGAATTTCCAGAAATCTCTGTTATGCAGGTCATATGTTTCCTTTAATTCTTCAAATGATTTTAAAATATTGTTGTGGTAGAGACATTGGATATGCGCGATTCCTTTAGTATCTCTACCACTTTCTTTAAAAAGCTTCTTAAAGATAGATTTAAAAATTGTAAAAGAAGGAAAGGCTTTAGGAGGTTATTCAGCAAATGTTCCATTCATTTGTTCCATTTTAAAGCTGTGTCTAGGTTATTATAATGACTCAAGAACAGGACAAGACGTACGCTTCCAAAATCAGTATATATAGTCTTATTTTATTTTGATCTCAGTTTACAGACTGAAAACAAGGTCAAATCAATTGTGAGAGTTTACAGAGCAGTTTTAGATAGTTGTTGTTGGTTTGTTATATTTGGATGGAACATTTCCAGAGGGTTAGGGTTAGGGTGGGTGGACCCTCCTAAAGCCCTTTGCTTCTTTTACTCTTGTTACAGTTACTGAGTAATGACAAGTTTAGGATATTGATAAATGTTGGTATTTCTGGAGTATAAATAAGTGTTAAATTTAGGTTATAAGTAATGTTAAGTAAATGTTCTAACTAAGTAATGGTAAGTCTAAGATATTGAGAACCTGAAGATATATATAAGAGGTAAGTTTAGGATATAGATAAGTTGTTATCAGGCTTTAAACTCTTCCCCGTTCATCTTCTAAAAAGGAAAACAAATAAAAACTTTTGTGTATAGTTAAGGTTAGTGTCGTGATTGTTTTTTCTCTACTTTTTTATAAAAGCTTCATCAAAATAAAATTTAAATTGTAAAAGAAGAAAAGGCCAGAATAGCCAGAAACTCAAGGCAAGTTATACAAAGCATATTAAACTATTGTGAACAATAAGAACCAAATTTGAAAGGAACATAGCCAAAGGGTGAGGGTTAGGGTGGGGTAGACGCTCCTAAAGCCTTTGTCCTCTGTTACTTCTGCAAGTGTCACCAAATAATCACAACCCATCTACAAAAACAACAAAAAGCATTTTCATTTACACAGTGAAAATGATAGAATGATAGAAAATGATAATGCTTCCAACTCCTTCATTACATACATACAGATACATTTATGTTAAAAAAGTTTATTTCACAACATCTTTAAAAATGAGGAATATTGTTGTTGTTGTTGTTGTTATTATTTTTAAATAACACAAGTAACCAACACGTTCTCCCCTCTACGTTTTTTCTTTTAACGATTGCGAAAAAAGGGACAGGTTTCAAAAGGGTTCCTTGGAAAAGTTCCTTTCAAATCTTATTTAAAGTTATTGTTTATGTCATTACTCTAATAGCGGACTTTTGGAGGGTCTACAGAAAATAATCCATGGTTATACCCACAGTGCATTATGTTAATGCAATGAATTTGATCTGTATTTGATACTATGTGTGTTTTTCAGCCCCAGAGTCCTGTTGCCTTGGTACTGATGATAACATGCACCTCACTTCAATCACTGCATCAATACACTCTTGTCCACCACTGATTCTGACTTCCACACCTCACTGCAATTATTATTTGATCATTAGTGACTTAGTTTAATAAGTTTCTGTTTATTACTGCTGAATTTGGCATGCATCTCCCTCCTGTTTTTGTGGCCAACAAGCCAGTTATAATAGTGTTATTAATTTTAGCCACAAGGGGTCAGTATTTCACAGGTCTAAATTTTTTAATCTCAAAGCCTGCACTCTTTTGTGAGAGTTTAGTTCAGTCTTTCATTCCGAGGTGTTAAGTGTTAATGCCACTGGGATACTGTGCGTAATGTAACAGAATTACAGACTTAATAAGCAGCTTCAAACCTTGTCACACTCAGTAATCATAGTCACTGGGAATGCTCATTTGGATATAAAGATGTAGTGAGGAAATAAATAATAGATTGCAGTTAATTTGTATTTTTTACATCCATGTGTACACAACAGGTCAGTAATAATAATTGCTATGTTTTTTGGTTGATAGGAATGTGTATTGTGCCACTCGCATGCTCATGTATGTACACATGTGTCCTCGCACACATGCTAATCAATCACAAGACACAAACAAAACAGGAACCCAGTCATCAAAACATTTCACCACAGGGTACCTGTTATGGAGCTCATACTGTGCACTCCTCACCTCTTGTGGCTGAAAATTGTAGAACACACTTTAAATTAGCTGCTTTGCTCCTGGCATTTTCTTTATGTCAAGTATGAGACATAAACAACTGAGTGAAATAAACTTTGAGGCCTATACCTGTTAACACTGCATTTAACAACAGAAAACATATATTCGAATGGAACATTGTCAAAGGGTTCTGGTTAGGGAGAGTTCGACCCCCCTAAAGCCCTTTGCTTCATTTACTGCATCATTGAAGTAAGTTTACCGACAGAGCAAAAAGTTTAGATAGAACTTAGGAAAAGAAACAAAATAATCTGTGCATAACAGTAGTGATAATATTAAAATTTAAAAAGCCATCCAATGTTACGATCTTAAAAAAAAAACCCAAAACATTTGTTTATTTAGCAACTTCCATACAAGGGTGTATCTTAAAGTGCTTTACAGAAATGAGAAATAACTAAAAACAGGAGTTACAGTAAATGGCAATGCTGAGTACATTAGTTTTATTGTCTTTTAAAAATGTTTACAGAGCTTGCATCTCTTAGCTTTGGGTAGGGAATTTCATAGTTTTGGTGCAGTTAAAATATGCTGCACTGCTGATTTTCTTATTTGTATGATAGCTTGTATTTAAAAAAAAAAAAAAAAAGCAGAGGATCCAAGAGGCGGTGAAGTATTATAAAACAACAAAGAACACTGAACACAGAGTTGAGTTTGTGGATTCCTTCTTCTCCGGAGCCTTTGTGCTCCACTGTCTCTCAGATTAACTCATATCGCAGCGGTGCCTGGACAGCGTGACGTGTGTGGTTGTGCTGCTGCCGTGGTCCTGCCAGATGCCTCCTGCTGCTGCTGCTGCCATCATTAGTCATTAGTCATACTTCTACTGTTATTATACACATATGACTATTGTCACACATGTATACTGCCAGATATTAATACATACTTTCAACATATTGTACCACAGTAGCCAGAACTATAACTATAATATTATTACTTTGAATAATGTTGTTGTAAGCCACTGTCATTACCTGCATCTCTCTCTCTCTCTCTCTCTCTCTCTCTCTCTCTCTCTCTCTCTCTCTCTCTCTCTGTCTCATTGTGTCATACGGATTACTGTTAATTTATTATGCTGATCTGTTCTGTACGACATCTATTGCACGTCTGTCTGTCCTGGAAGAGGGATCCCTCCTCAGTTGCTCTTCCTGAGGTTTCTACCGGTTTTTTTTCCCCGTTAAAGGGTTTTTTTTGGGGGAGTTTTTCCTTATCCGCTGTGAGGGTCATAAGGACAGAGGGATGTCGTATGCTGTAAAGCCCTGTGAGGTAAATTGTGATTTGTGATGTTGGGCTGTATAAATAAAATTGATTGAATTGATTGATTGATTTCATTCTGCAAAGGTACTGACAGTTGTTTGACTTGTATAACCTTCAAATAATGTTTATTAGTCGTTTAGCTATCCATTTAGCAGAGACCAATCATCCACCCCTCAGGACCCCAGTTTCCCCATCCACATCTGTTGCTTCAGCCAGTTTCCAGTGACCAGCTCTGAATTTAGGAAAGGTGAACTATTCATTGTTTTACATGCCCCTACTGCCATGTATCTCTTTTATCCCTTTCTCTCTCTCTTCACTGCAATTTTGCCAGAATGCTTTTTGGCATGACATTTCATGTTTGGCGGGGCGGATTATGCAATGGTTGTTTTCTTTCACTCACTCACTCACTCACTCACTCACTCACTCACTCACACACACACACACACACACACACACACTCCCTCATTCAGCTGAACCACCATGTGACCTACAGAGTGAGAGAGGGAGTGAAATAGCTGGGAGCATTACTCACACCTCGCATCAGCCTGCCAGCAAAAAACTGTTAAGCTTAAGATGTAAGCTTAAGTAGTTTCCTGTTTTATTTTCAAAATAAATCAGTGTCATCCACAAATAAACTTTTAATAGTTCACTAAGGGAGAAAGCGATATCAAAGTGTTCAGGACACTGGAAATGGGGTAGATTAAATTACCGAAATATTAACAAAATAGCTTATCTAGTGGGCTGGAATGATGCTATCACATAATGGTGATAAACTTTGAAGGATGTCAGTGACACACTGTAAACCCAAAATTGCCTTTTTATCTCTACTTTGCACAGACTACAGACTCATCAGAGCATCAGGAAATGACTTTGAATAGCCAAACATTTTTCCTGATGGCGCTCTGTTGGTTTCAATGATTGAAACAACAACAATGTGGCGTTTGTCAACTCTTGCTGCTGTAGAGACTGTGCTGTAACTCAGATTCGTCATGGACACTTTTACTTATGTTTGCATTCAAAGAACTGTTCATTCAGTTATGTGTTGCCTGCTGATGAAATCTTTCTCTGCATACAATAAGGCTGGAATCAGAGATATCTAAACCTTCACACAACACAACCTGAAGCTCTCCTCAGCTCCACACTTCTGATCTGATCTAATAGTCTTTATAGTAACCTTTATTAGATAAATATAAAATACGCAATACAGCCTTTACAGAAGTTGTCTAATCTAGAAGTTGCTAACCTATAGTACATGAAATGTACAAAATCACACACCTAACTGATTCACTAATGCGCAGCGATTGGTCGGGTCCGGGCATTTTTAGGCAATTCTGAGCAACAAGCAGAAGAATTGGAAGATATTTATGAATTTAGCAACACCATCTCCCTTTTGCATCAGCTGAGGCTTGAACTCACAAGCTCTGAGACTAAGAATCAGTTTCTATCTCACTGAGCTAATTAATCAGTAACCATTCATGTGTAGCTTCACAAACTGACTAAGCCAGACGTGCAGGTTTAGCAGCCGTCCATACATGGAAAAGCAGATTTCAAACCACTGTAAAAAATTCAGTTATCAAAACAAAAATCTGAAAATACACATATTGCATCTAGACAGCATGGAGATGTTGGTAATTTATTTTAACAATGATTTATTTGCTTCATAAGTGAAAAACTGATGTTTAACTGGTTGAGCTATGTGCAAAGTGAGAAGCCTCAGATTGTTTCACACTGAAGTATTGACACTGGAGCTTTGTGCAAAGTTTAGTGCAAAGATCAGTCATGTTCCAGCAATTTTAAGCAATAAGCTGGAGCACAAGAAGATGTTTACATTACAATATGGATTCTGCACCAGTTGAGGCTTGAATCCGCAACTTCTGGAACCTAAGGCAGTCATCTACCGCTCTGAGCTAATTGGCAAGTAGCAACACAGCAGTGGCTTCACAAATTGAGTAAGCCATTCACTGCTGTGTAGGAAAGCAGCCATCCGTGCATGGAAAGGCAGATTTGAAACCACTGTAAAAAATTCAGTTATTAAGACAAAAATCTGAAAATACACATATTGCATCTAGACAGCATGGAGATGTTGGTAATTTGTTTGTAACAATGATTGATTTACTCCATAAGTGAAAAACTGATGTTCAAAATTACCATTTTTGCATTGACTCCAATTGTTCACATTAGAGCAAAATTCAAAATGCTGTCAAAAATTCAGTTTTTGAGATAAAATTCTGAAATTTGCCACACATCATCTACCATGACTCTAGAATGTTGTCATTTTTTCATGAACATTGAAGATTTATTTAGCAAGAATTTGCATGTATATGTTTACAGTACCATTTACAGTCAAACATTTTGATGCACTGTAGGCTCAGTTTTTGATAAATCAAAAATCTGAGAAACAGTTTTTGTAGGACAGTCTGAAGATGCTCTGTAGCAAGTTTGGTGTCTATTGAGCAAACATTGTGGGAGGAGATAGGTTTAAGAAGTTTTACAGTTTTTGAAAAAAACAGAGTGATGAACTTCATAATTTTTAATAGGTTTAAGTGTACAAAAGTTTCTTCAGTATTGGGGCTACAGTTTGATGAAAGTTGTGAAGTTGTAGCACGTATGGTTGATTTGTTATGAATTTTCAAAGTTTTGAACTTTAGACACTTGCTGTAGCGCCACCATCAGGACTATTGGCTTGAATTTACAGCTGAGGATATCTGGCATGAGACTGGACCTTTGTGCAAAGTGTGGTGAGTTTTCACCCATGGGAAGTATGATTTACTTGGAAGAAGAAGAAGGAGAAGCACTACTGTAATCCTAGTTATTCTTGTAATTATCACTGGTGGTTGTTTGTATCATTGTATAAACGTTAATGGCCCATCTGCAAATAAATTTCAGATTACTTAAGCCACAAGTTTACACTCTTGCCCTCTTGTGGTAAAAATCAATTTGTATGCTTGCATTAAGGCATTTTATTTTGAAGGACGGAAGTGTGCTCTCCAGTGTTTTCAGGTAACTTTACTTTTTTTTTTTTTTTTCTCCATTCATCAACTTAGTAATGCCTCTACAGGCTGACCAGAGAGGTAAAGCATGGCAGACACCACTGGGATGCGCATCACTGTCGGGTATTTATTTTTATGTGAGTATTTTATTGTTTAAAATCATTAATTGAAAGTAAAACCTGTAACCTGCAGAGCAGTGAGCAAATACATCCGTGTTCAAAGTTTGTCTACTACCTACTCAGCCAAGAAATATCTGTTAGTTGGTGAGTCATAACGTAATGTATCTGCTCAGCAAACTGCTTAGCTTATTTTATCAGTTGTACACAATGAATTATATGAAATTATTGATTTAAAAGGAAGTGTGTCATCTAGCGACGTTGTTTTAGCACTATATGGCAATAACCACACATATTCAATACCTTCACTCTGAGTATGTTCAAGGGGCAGAAAGTTTGTGGAGGACTGAGTATTTCCAATGAAACATTCAAAGTATTTTCTATGTATGTAGACTATTTAAGTATATATACTTTAACAATATTTAATTTTAATCAAGCTTTAAAAATCGGATAACATGCTTTCATACTTGCCAGAAATGAGAAAGTTTATTTTCCTTGTTGGTTCATGTTAAGGAGAGATTTAACCACATGTGCCAAGAGTTGTTTAGAAACAAACGCACATGGGCTGCTGACGAGTCGAGTACAGTAACTTGAAGCCTCACTTCCCTGGCTGCTGCACGAGGAGGGAGGGGGATTTTTCTGTTGTTACTAAGAGGAAGCGGGTAAGACAGGGAGGAATTCCGATCATGATTTGTGCCTAAAAATAGATAACCTGGAATGCACGGAGGCTACAAGAATAATAAAGAAAATAGTTTATTACTGTACTGATATTCCCAAGCATTCTATGTGTGTTAGTGGTATAGTACCATGCATATTTCAGAATAATTAAAAGAAAAGTACAAAACCTGACAGCACTCACTTAAAAGTGTAACACTTTTAATTTAATAAACTGCACAGCAGCAGATAAACGGATGCTGAGAATAATTAAAAGGCCATTTTCAGCATACATGTAAAGAAAAATAGAGAGTTAGGGCATCACAGCAACGATGGGATTAATAATGTTTGCATCCTCTTTTTAAAATCAGATCATTTGAGCAGCAGTGTAAGGAACAGTAAACTAGGCTACACCATGTGCATATTAACATTGCCAGTTTCATAGTTATTTTCAGACACAGCCTTTGAAATTATTATATTATGGAAATCTATCATAGGCAGTAAAAGCATTTCATTGCCAAATCTTGCTTCTGGTGATGTATTTGTATTTTCTTTCCCCTAGGCTGCTTTCTACAGTGTTGCAGTGCAAAGGACATAAACTGCACTGTCACTCAGTATGCTAACCAAACAATCTACATCATCTCTGAAATGTCAAATGCCAATGCATCCAACGCTGTGTACACGTGGGCCAACGCAAGTGTAAGTTAGACAAGCCAGAATAGTTTAGATCAGTGTTTTCTCACTTTTCTGACGTGATATGTGTTCCCTATATTTCTCATGACAAACATTTTGATTAGTCAAAGCAAGAAGAGCAGAGTTAAAACTAATAACATTATTGTTATGTCTATTACATTAATGGTTGCGTTCCATATAAATGTGCCCGTATGCATTAGCAGGGCCCCTGTACAGGCTGTTTCATACATGTGACTGATTGAATTTGTGCTCATTCAATGGTAGTGTAATGAAGGACTGAATTAATTTAAAACGGTTCATTCATTCATTCATTCATTTCTGTAACCGCTTCTCCTGTTGAGTCTGGACAGGTCACCAGACTATCGCAGGGCTGACATACAGAGACAGACAACCATTCACACTCACATTCACATCTACGGAAAATTTAGAGTCACCAGTTAACCTATCCCCAACCTGCATGTCTTTGGAGTGTGGGAGGAAGTTACAGTATGTGGAGAAAACCCCCACTGACAAGGGGAGAGCAGAAGGGTTCCCCCCCTGGGATTGAACCAGGTGACAGTGCCAACCACTACGCCAACGTGCCACCCTGAAACAGTTCAGTTATTTCTCATAATAAAGATTTATTTGTTTTGCTGGTACAAAAGGGGTAATAAATAACGATAAAAGCAAAATAAACCTTTGGTACTGACTATCGGCCAAATCGTTAATTTAAACATCAGTATCAGCTCAGAGTTTCACAATCAGTGCATCCGTAATATATTAATAAATTGACACCCCCCTAGAGGGTTCACATCTTTGTAACCTTTTCCCCCCTTATGAGTTTGCACCCCTGTATAAAGTTTGTGTGATGGACTGATGTTTTTCCTCTCTATGTTGACTGTAGGGCACTGTGCTTGCACGCGATGACGGCAAAAATCCCGAGCAGGTGGTGAGCTACAGCATCAAAGCGCTCATCACCTTAAAATGCTTCCACGAGATTGTCTATAATTGTCACCCACATTCAGAGGTAACCATGTGAACTACTATTACTGCACACTGACCAACTCATTATATAGTGAAGTGTAAATCAAATACAATTGTGTGGTTTGGATTTAATGTCACTTGGGAATCAGATAACGGTACTCATTTCAAAATGACACCTTTCTGTCAATGATAATCTCACGGCATTTCCCCTTTTGTTTCTTTTCTATAGACGAGGGGTTACATGGCTCACTGTAGGAGTGAGTATCATTTCCTGTCCAACTTAATTCTGTCTCTGTGTCTCTGTGGGGTGTTTTGAATGCTATTTTTTACCTTGTAACAGATTGTCTCATCCACTTGTATCTTTGATAGTTATTTAGAGTCTTATTCTTTATTTATTTGTTTGTTAACAGTCAACTGCACTCTAAATCCTCCCAGTCTACAGAAACAAAAAGGTAAGGAAGAACTAAAAGCCTAATTATATCTCTCTCTCTATTAGATATGAGTTACATCCTTTAAAATACGGGACCAGTTATCTAAAGAGATACGAATCAGACACAAGCGATGATTTGAAGTGATATATGTGAGGGTGAAGTATCTGTCAATTCTCTCACTCTTTGTTTTTTTGTAGTCTAAGCATACGTAGTGTTGCATCATGCGGCTGTACTTCCTGTTTCAGTGAGAGCAGGGAGTGTTGAGCTTGGAGTGCCACTGTTTGAGCACCAGGGACTTTTACTTCAAAGCATTTTCCATTCGTAACTAATAGACTGCAAAAGGATGCCATTTAAGAAGCTACATTTCCTTTTTCCTCACACAAAGAAAGCCTTTTTAAGGTCTGAGGCAGAACAATTCATTATAAATTGAGCAAGAAAAATGCAGCATCAGTTGGTGGATTTATTAGTACTATACAGCAAATGTATCGTATGTTTACAAAATAAACTATCCCTCTTTTGCCCCCACATATTGTTCATTATGTTCTCTATAGATTAGTGTGAGCAGACTGCGTGGCTGCCTGTTGTGTGGATTGTCATTCAAATAATGCATACATTGTAGTCAGCGAAAAGAAAATGTCCTTTTTTCTATAAACATGTTATTTTAACAAACAACTGGACTCTTAGGTAAAATGAAATGCTGTCTGTTGGTATATTGACCGCCAAACTAGTCTTTCTCCCGACAGAGATTTCCCACAGCTGGATCGCTCCTACTGCTATTGTAATACTCCTGGGGCTGGTGCTGGTGCTGGTGGGGCTTTGCATCAGATTCAGAGCTAACATTTCCAGGTATTTGTTTATCACATCAGTATATAAAATGACATGTATCGCCCTCAAATGGCAAGTTTTAAATAATGCTTCTTTTTTCATTGGTAGGATATGCAGCCGTGACCAACTCAGATGCATTTACACTGCTATGACTATGCAGAAGGTTGACCCAAAGGACACTAATGTGGAGGCGGGGAATGTGTAAAAAGACATTTGTTTGCCTTTCTATAATATTTTTAGCAAACTCATCTTTTCATTTGATCTGTGACAGCGATGTCACTATTTGATACTCTGTCAGTGCCTGAGAATGTGCCTTCCATTTTCAAGTTATCATTTACATTTTTTATACCGGGGTACGTAAAGGCAGACTGCATCTAGAGTAGCTTCTTAGCAAATATCCCGCAGCATGCTTAAATCTGCTACAGCATTATGACACATTCATGCTGAGGACTATATTCATGCTTTTTATAGTGTTTCCTTACTTGCTTTCATTACTATATTATATCTATTTATACAGCACTGGCCACAAATGTGTTTACACACGCCACATTCCCTCTTTAATGTGTATTTCAGCTACTGGATTTGTGATATGCATCATATCACAGTTTGAATTCTATTACTGTTACAAAACATTGGATAAGTAGCCCAGACATGTATTAGCAATGCTAATCAGTTCTTGATTAGGTTCCTTTATCACACATCCACTACATACATCATGTCAACATGAAACTGCTGCAAGAAAAAGTTCCCGTGAAATGCTTTTGTTATATATGTGCCTTTTTTTTTTTTTTACTTAAATATATTATCTAAGGCTGTACACTGTACACATTGTCCATGAATGTAATCACTTCAGAACAATCATGTACATGAATGTGATTGGAAACTATTTACTGTACCGGACTCGAGCAAAGACTTTATTAGTATGACAGTTTGCCACTGTTAGTGTCATTCACTGTGTCACTGATCACAGGCCACATTAAAGACAGGGTCCACCACCACAGTTTTCTCTAGACATATACTGTATATGACTGAATATGACAGACTTAATATGCCAATCTGTCACTTAAAACAATTCTCCCTTGTTAATTTTGTCCATAACACCTTCTATCAGTGTCATGTTTAGTGAGAAAGCTTTTAAACATTTCCAGCTGCCTATTTTTCAGATCAAACTTCTCAGCATCTCAGCTCAACAATATAAGTGTCACCCTTCATAATAATTGCACAGCAAGTAGTTGGCTGGGATGCTTTGGTGCACAGATAAATTATTGTTGAGGCTGTGAAAGCAGACAGACAACAACCCGACCTTGAGAACCAAGGCCCAGTAGCAATGTAGTAAGCCCCCAGGTCCAGTCAGGACCTCCATTTTGGTGTTAACGTGAACTAAAGCTGTGGAAGCTATGAGCCTGTTTAAACCTGATATTAACATGCGTCTTGGGTGATCCGATCACAAGCAGACAGCATCGGATACAAGTGTACAATTTGACCACTTATCTTTTGTTGTGTAAACTAACAGGAAATTACGTAAAAAATGCAGGATGTGGTGGTTGTTTTGGTGACAGCGCACTAATGTACTATAACTTGCTCATTTTACATCGAGTTGGGCCAAGTGCTGCATGACCATCCATAGTTTGCTCTATAGAAGGAGACATGTTGAAGTCTGCTGACAGTGAAATCTCCAGCTGTACTGACGCACAACTAACGTGACTAGTGAGCAGCTAGTGAGAGTTGGGAGGTAATAACAGCGTGCGGGGGCCCTTTGATAATGTAGGCAGTAACGATATCTGAACACAAGTGGTCAGCTGGAGATGTATGATAAACACAGGTGTGAACAGCGATGCGTCTCGGCTGTCCACTTGTGTTCAGAGCACCGAAACACATCTTAACACCAGGTATGAACAGGCTCTAGGACTCGTAACGCAGCACCAGGGAGTGCCCTTTCAGTGTCCTGTAGCATCACAGCAACCCCTCTTGATGTTATCTGAAGCCTGAAATATATGTTTATATTCTTATAGATATTCTCATACTGTTGGGTAATATGCTAAATATGAAATATAGAAAGTAAATAAGTATAGAATATGAAATAATACCTGATATTTATATGCAAATATATGTATATGTAGATAACATTGTTATATTATTCATTATTATTCATATTATTTATAGTTTATGTGCCATACATTTGATTATAATTATATAATAATAAACTATAGCCTTTGGATGCAATAATGTATGCAGTGCAATTTATTCGATACATTTTTTTGTGGAGATATAGTGAATATTCTGGGTAGTTGTATTGGACTGTGAGGCAGTTATGTCTGTTCATATTTATTCTAGTCATGAGTCCCTCTGTAAACTCTCTGCTTTAAGCAATCTGTTTTATCACATCATGTTTTCTGCATTAAAGAGATACCACTTGAAAACAGGACTTGTTTTTGTCGTGACGTAATAGTAAGTAGGTGTAATTTTCTTTGATAGCAGTGTGTGTACTGATATCTGGTGATATATGCCTCAGCCAGTAAGAAACGGGTAAGGTGGGGTGAACGCGTGTGGCGTGAGCAAACTTGTGACAGGAAGTTGAGTCGGGGAGTTGTTTATGTTAAGGCTCCCAGCAATGTCACGTGGGAAAACAAAACAAAACACACTACTCCACTTCTCATTATCTGAGTCATGACCTCAAGTTTATGACGCAAGTCGTGTGACAGTTTTCAAGTACTGTAATTATTTGTGGTCATTTAAACGTAGCAGATGAGGCATGCAAACATTCACATGGTGTGACCAGTAAGGAATGTGGATTTGTAAATGACACAATGTAAACATTACAAAGCTGATTCATCTATTAAAAATCAAAAGTGGAAATTAAATCTGTTGAACAGCGGCTGCAAAAACAACGTTGTTTATTACCCACAATACATGAGTTTCTGGAGGAGAAAAGTAATGTGCTCTGTTAATGTGATACAGATTGTAGACAATGTAGATGAGTAGCCTCCCTTCCTGAGCAAAGCCAGTGGGAATATCCCTGTGTAAACTACTACTATCACAGTGTTCAGTGTCTATTTTTAAAGAAGCAACCCCTCACCACTGTTGGCTATTTTTAAATCTTAGCAGATAGCATGTATCTATCTTGACATATCACATATTAAAAGTGAAGCCATGTCTATTAATTCCATATAGTCACCTAAACCTGTGGAGGGAACTGAATTGAAGGTTCACTGACTGTCTACTGTTGTGTCAGACAATAAGCTGGTAGCCAGGGTGTTGACGAGGCCCCAGTTTTTTTTTCCAGGAAGCATTCTGTACACATTACCATATCTGAATGATTCATATGAAAAACGTGATGACATTTGACCCAACTCCAACATGCTGAGTCAGTCTGTGAAAAGACTTCTGTGAAGTTTCGAGACAATGACCGTAAGTGTGGGAAATCTGTTGTGTTATGGAAAGTGTTTATTAAAATGCAACCTGTCCTGTGTTGTAGAGTAGTTGCCATGACAACGATGATATCTTGTGATTTACCAAAACAAAGGCCTCAGACTTACGGGAACTGTAGTCTGAAGTGTATGAGGTTATTGTAAACCAGAAGTCATGTGAGTTTAGATTGTGAGTTTGTGTGTATGTGTACTTGAGATGAAGAGTGAGTGTAGCCAAGATGTCCAATTGTCAGAGTCTGACTCAAAGGAAACCATGCTTGCGCAACACTGGAATTACCCCTCATGAAAAAAAAAAGCTTAAAAATGGAGCCTATCATGAATGTATGTGTATCTTGACCCTGATCCTACATTCTAGTTTTAGAGGTGTAATCTGAAACCTTCCACACTCTCGTTGTTATTTCTTCAGTAACTCCTGGAATCAGTAATTCTACACAGTTAGTAGGTCATTCATAACACCTAGTGAGGGTGTGTGATGTGAATCTCCACAGAACAACAACAGCTTTTAAACAGTTTAAATGTGTGTGAAAACATATATTCATCGCAGCTCTGCTTACTTGGTAATATCAAAAAAGAAAAAAAAAGTTTATTATAGTTAACTATGTGTTTCATGTTAGATTTTCTATTCTCCTCCTCATATACTTATTATATAACTACAATGTCTATACACACACAAGCACAATATGAGTTTGAAAGGGATAACCCGACCAGCGCATGTGAAAATGCTGTAGTGATTACGTGATTTATCTGTTTTCACTTCACTTAAGCAAAGGTTAACTTTCATGCGGTAAGTTAAATAAATAAATCTGCCAGTGCACCATTTCTGGGTTCAACTTGACTAATTGTGACTGTTAAATCGTCCATGGTTTGGTGGTTACAGGGTCATCAGTGTTCAAAGAGCCATATTAACTGAAGCATGGTTTCATGGTTTTGTCATCTTGACTGAAGCATGACTTGAGTGTTTTGTTTCAGTTCAGTGCTCCTCAGCAGAGAGATGGACTGGGAGCGTTAGAAACACGTGTTTGTCAACTGACATTTACGTGATAAACCAGGTGCAGATGAAGGTATGAACCTGAGCTCTACAAGAAACATTAGAGAATCATGCTGAGGCTGCCTTCTGTGAGACTTTTAATAGAAATGCAGCGCTCAGATGCATTGTTGATGTGAGAATGTGAGAGCAGGGCTGATTGATTTCACCATATATCTATATCACAATCAGTAAGCTCACTGCAGTGATGCATTCATTTAAAACCGTTGTAGCAGAGATGCATAGAACAATCAGTAGCTGACTGATTGTGAGAAGGTCTCAATGACTTAGGAGTCCTCTGAACTACCAGGGAGTGCTGAAGACATTTGTAGGAGTTTCTCCTCACTCAGCCAGTTAGAGGCTACTTTTAGCTGCAGGATGATCAATGAATACTACACCAGTTTCATTAACTTGGACTTGTGTTCAGTCTCATAAACATCCAAAAGAATTCAACAGCATTTTTCACCCACTTTGCAGTAAAATATTTTCCCAATTTTTAGCGGCTACAATGTCCTGGTTACTCAGGATAATCTACAGATCTCCATCGAGACAATTTTCAGTTGTCTACGTGTGATCACCACAGGTTTTATTTACCTCCATTGTATTGGGCTGTCAGTAACAGTCTCAGTGGCAGATACTTCAAGACCTCAGCAAATAAAACCTGACCCATCTGCATGGATGGATACTGTGATTATTAAGTGGGAATATGTACCCTGCAATTTATCTGAATTTACCCTTTTAACTTAGAGCTGCAGAGGGTAAACTAATGTTGAATGTGGGATAGCTTTTTGTTGCAGTGTGAGAGGCTGCACTGCCATCTGCTGGCATTTGAAATGTAGTGTGCTGGTGTTTATGACAATCCTCTAACCTGTCATAACCAACATTTCAAATGTCAAACAGTGCCTACACAAACAGTCTTTCTTTGTAATATTAAAAATGTATATTGCACTAAAATATCCTACTTGGATCACATTGTGGATGTCAGTTCAACCATGTCACATGTAAGTACATTTTCTCTCTCAGCCCCAGTGGTGTCTTGGACAGAAGAGAAGTTTGGTTCTTAGTTTAGTTTTGATCTCTGAAGGCTCTTCATCAGCTGTTTCTCTTAACCTTCCAAATGGACATTGTGACTGTTCATATTTTGCACCCAGATATCAGGATTGTGTTCACTCATGGTAATTATTTGAAGTGCAGCATTGGTGTGAGCTCTAATATGCAGATACATTAAAATGCAGAGGACAAAATTAATAGTTTAGAACAGCCACAAGATGAAAACAAGGAACTTTTGAAGTTGTTCATCACAGTGAGCATAATGAGACAGAGCTGGAGCCCGTCTTCGAGTTAAAATGATAAATGTGATCTCATAAATTTTTGGCTTCCTAACAGCAGGCACACACAAACACACACACACTCAAACTCATTTCAGGTATTTTTTACTGATCCTCTTCTTTCTTGATTATGTCACACACAATTTTGTCAGGTCACAGTAGGAGAAGCACAAGTGTATAAATAATATTAATGACAGCTGCGTTCCATTTAGGGCAGGTCCTGGTATTGTGCATGCTAGCTCACTGGGATAACGTACTGGCACACTTAATGGAACTCAGCCATTGTTAATGTTATCAGTTTCACCTGTGTTACCTTTCACCTGTGTAACGTCCAAATGTCTGCTGTGAAGAGATTTTACACCGTGGCGGTGTTATAATCTAAATTTGGGAACAATATTTAGTTTTAGAGTTTAAGAATCAGAGTTTTGTCAGTTCAGAGGCCATAAATCAGTAGCCGAGCTAACAACATTAAAGGGCAACAATGGAGAACACAAGTTTGAACTTGAACACCCCTTTGTGTCCGTTCTTTAATCAGGCGCAGTGCCGGAGGCTGAGAGAGAGTGCGCCGTGTGAGTATCAAGCAACAGGCCCAGGACTTGATGTTTGCCGATTTTCGGTGGAAGGTGAGTTTATTTATTTGCCTTTCGTGCGCAAAATCATTTGTGACGCAAATGAGTTAGCTAGCTAGTTAGCATTAACGTTAGCTAAACTATGACGAATGCTGCTAGCTATCTTAATGCCCGCCAGTACTTTTAGCGTTGGGAACATAGACTGTATAAAATAATTGGGAACCACCTTTTAATGACACATAAATTTGTTTAGTTTAACATTGGAAACGTGACGTTTGCAAATGTCCAACTTACACAAGTGTAATTTATTTGTTTTCATCACCAAAAGTTTTCAGCGTTTGTGTTTTAAAGACAGACACTTGCGCAGTTCATGCTAACATAACATTGAAGGGAATTATGTAACATAATGTTAGCTAATCATGAATTGACCAGTTAATCTCTAAAACTTTGGCTTGTTTCAGAAATGTATGACCGGCTTTCCTTAAATTATAGGCTAACTTAGCTAGTGGAAAAATGCTCACGTGCAACTGTGACTATTAACCTTGGGAAATAGCATTACCTGTTGTAGCACTTAACCTGGCCTCTGCTGACAGTGGCCGATAGTTTTGAATCTCAAGACAGATTTTAAGGAGTCCACTATTTATGATGCCACAGAAATAGCAGGCAGAGTGGGGTGTCATTTCATACTGGCTTTATTAAAAAAAAAGAAAAACACTGACAGTGTGTCTTTGGGAATTATTTGTTTAAATGGATCTTTAAATCAAAGCTAGGCCGCACAATATTAGTTTCGTAAAGATAACTTACACCCACCAAGAGGCTATAGAGAGTGATTACTTTCTGACTTATTTGCGATGGGGTTAAAGTTCTTGGTTTAATACTAATACTTGGAAAGGATGACGGATTAAATAAACAGACGTATTTGTGACGTGAAGTCAGATATGGTACAATTCAGTGAAATAAGCAATGTAATCCCATCATTTACTTCATTTTGGCAATTAGAATTTTGTCCCTTTTTGCCCTAATTTGTAGTCTGCAGTGCTTGTGTTTGTTATCCTACCAGGGTTGGAAATTAGCACCTGCCAAATGCTGGTAAAATATGCAAATAGATGCTAGATTTGCATCACCTACCAGCCAAAAAACCTTGGTAATCTGTTGAGTGGCTGGTCGATTTTGGAATCCACCAGCCAGTTAATCTCCAACCTCGATGTTTCTGGTAATCTATGAGCTATCAATGAAGTGAAAATGTTTGAATTCACCACAAAGGTAAAATATTTTGTAATAATAATTTAGTGTAAGTCATTGACTTTTTTGTGTGTAAGCTGTTTTTCTAAAATAATCTGAAGGTAATTAACTGATGATCTGGTATATGTGTGTTTTTTCCCCCATTTTTTTCAACAGACATGGATAGAAAAGCACATTCAACATCAAACTCAGTTTTCAATAGGCTCCAACCAACCCGACACCTGGCACCGCTGTCCATCTACTCAAGGATGATCAGTTGTGAACAAAAGGCCGCTCCCCATCACCAGAGAAGGCTCTCAAACCCATTCATAAATTTTAAAATCGAAATAGTAAACAATTGTGCCATGAAGAGAAAACAAGAGGATTCCAGTCCAAATGATGGTTATGAGACTCCGGCAAAAAAGGTCTGTAGTCCAAAGGGTTTGTCCCCTGACCTCGGCTGTTTCATGGACTTCTGCAGCCCTCCTGCAGGACAGGACTCCATGTCCTCTTCTGTGATCTCTATACCTAAATTGTTAGACGAGACACTAGAAGCTATGAGTGAAGTAAAACAAAGTGTGAGCTTTCAGCATGAGGAATGTGCGTCCTCAACAAAGCCAGGGGTTGATAAGGGGACTGAGCCACACAGTTTGAAGTCTGAGAAGGTTCTCTTAAACCTCGCACCTCCCTTTGACTGTGATGTTGATGACATCTTGTGTCTCAATCCCTTGGGCCAAAAAAATAGTAGTGAAGGATTTTCTGACAATGTAGAGAGCTGCAAAAGTCCAAGTAGCAGCACATTTCCAGACAACCCAGTTGCAACTCTCACCATGGTGCATGGACAGAAGCTGGAACGAGGAGCTGGAAAAGTGGAGGACAGAGAAGAGGAGCTCAAAAAAGAAACGCATCAGAAAGTAGATGATGACAAAGGCTATTTCTCCATGTCCTACTCAAAGGACAGTAAAACAGGTAAGACCCTTTCTCAGTCAGTATACTGTCAGCTGCCTCTTACCCCTCTGCTCAGGATGGATTAGGTTGAGGTGCCAGAGGAATGCCATCCTGAAAGTTCATCTGAGCCAGATTGTCATAAACAAACTGAGCTATCTGGATAGCATGTTTCTTTCACTGTTAGTGATTTATATCTCAGATATCTCTCATATCTCTCCCGTAGAGCATTTAGAAGGAGATGTTGAAGAGGAGTGGAATATTGGTCCCCCCATATTGGAGTCCTCCATCAGCCAAGTCACATTAGGTGGAGAGGAAACCACTTTGGACACCAGTTATGAGACAACATTACCCCTCCAAGTTCAGGTAAGCTGTTTGATCAGGAAGTACTGATGGTGTGGTTTTGTACACTTGGAGTCATCTTTGTTCACTGAGGTGATTTTGTACAATATATAGTTAGTATTGGCGTTGTCACGATGCTGGTATTTCTTATCTCAATACAAGACCTTGAAAATTCCAATATTCAATACAATTTTTCATACCACTGTGAAAATTTGACATTGAGGACATATGATTTAATTTTTTTATTAAAAGATAAGTATAACAAGGCTATAACACAGCAATAACGACTTTTCTTTACTTTGCCAGAAGCAGACAACAGCAGAGTGAACAGAGTGTAGTAAACAACGCATGTATTGATACTGCAGAAAATGTTTACTAAAACTGTTTTAAATACTCAGAATTGATTAGGGCTGGGCAATATATTGACATCAATATTCTTTAGATATCATCTTAGATTTAGGATATTGCAATATCGTAAGTGTTGTCTTTATGTTTTAATGGCTGCATTACAGCAAATTGTAATTTACCAGACTGTTCTGGCTCTTGTATTATGTTTTTACCCACTTAATTATATCCACATAATTGACAATTATTTACCAAAGTCTCACTATATTATATATCACTATTTTGTGAACAAACCAGCAGTCAACCCCTACAATCATGTCACAATTTTGATATCAAGGTATTTGGCAATATAAATCACTAACAGTAACAAAGTGACAGTACAAAATTACATTACTGTATTTACACACACACACACAAACAAAACACACACACACACAACTTGTGTGCTTTTTCAAGGTGAAATCGGTGGTGGTGGTTCCCAATCAGCTCACATCCAGCAGTAAAACAGATGCACCTCCTCTGCCAGTCCAGACTGCTAAGCCCACCAAGTTAAGCCCAGATGAGAACAGAGCTGCCACGTCTGCCAAAACTGTCAGTGCCAGCAGTCAGAGGTACTGTAGTATCCTCTGTCACCTGTAGGGGGAGCAGTAAACCCATACAAACAACTGGAAATTTTGGCTAAGGCTTAGTGAAACGGGGCAAGCATGTCTATCCTTGATCATCGTCCCATATTGTTACCTGTTTGCCTTTCTGTGTCATCAGTGTCTGTGGGCTAATATTTTTTAATCTTGGTTTTGTTTTGATTGTACTCATAGATTGCTCTCTGCAGCATGAGATTTATTGTATGGCTGAATGTGGTTAAGCATACTTTTATAACAATTTTGTCCCAATTTTGTCCCACCCGCCTCACAGTCTGGCGGGTGGGACAAAAAGTGATGAAGCAGCGTTTTGAGTACATAATTACTTCACCCTTGAGACCTGTGGTTGGGCAATCTTGACTTAATTCCCTCTACTTTTCTGCTTCTTCTTAAGTCTCCAAGAGTGCACATGGCCGAGGAGTCTTATGCTCCTGTATATGGATTTGCAGGGCGTTTACCTATGTTTATTAGGATCAACTTGCACATTTATCAACTTTCAAGGACCATGAGAGTCATCATTATAAGAATACAGGTGCGAAGACTTCTGCCATTTAACAACATGTCGTGAATCTGACCTCGACTTTTAGCAGGACTTTTTCCCCAAATTCGTTCTTAAGAAAATTTGGGAGGATATAGTCGACTGAGGCGCAATGACAATAGCGGCATATTTTAAAATTGGTCCAGTTTCCATGTCTGTGTCGTGTTCTAATAGGCCCTATGTGTCAGATACCTGATCACAAAGTACTGGACCTCAAATTGGAATTTGGTGCGTGGTGATATTTGATTTCTTTGCACAGCTCTAGAATTGATATGTATCGATAAATCACTAACAATAACGAAAACTTGTTTACATATTGTAATTTCACACACACACACACACACACACACACACACACACACACACACTAACACACCTTGTGTGCTTTTTCAAGGTGAAATCGGTGGTGGTGGTTCCCAATCAGCTCACCTCCAGCAGTAAAACAGATGCTGCACCTCTGCCAGTCCAGACTGCTAAGCCCACCAAGTTAAGCCCAGATGAGAACAGAGCTGCCATGTCTGCCAAAACTGTCAGTGCCAGCAGTCAGAGGTACTGTAGTATCCTCTGTCACCTGTAGGGGGAGCAGTACATCCATATAAAACGCAGCGTGGAAATTTTGGCTAGGGCTTAATAATTGTAAAGGCAGTTGTGTCTATCCTTGATAATCATCCCATTTTTTACCTTTCTGCCTTTCTGTGTCATCAGTGTCTATAGGGTCATGTTTTTTTTTTTTTAACTTTGATTTGTTTTTACTATGCTCATGGATTGCTCTCTGCAGCATGAGATGTCTTGTATGGCTGAATGTGGTTAAGCCTGCTTTTGTAACAATTTTGTCCCTTTCAGGCCAGTGTTATTTGACAGTGAGAAGGACTGGGACCGTGAGAAACAGCTGTATGTTCATGCAGTCAACAGACATTTGAAGGAGCATCAGCGAGCAGGAGAAGGTATGACCCTGAGCTCTAACAGAAACACCAGAGAGCTACACTGAGACCTCCGTTTATGGATTTTTTTTTCCGTAGCAATGCAGGGCTGTGCATGAACCTTTTTTGCACATAGCAATGATGCTGCAGAGGTTAAATGTTTGTAGCACAGGTAGAGATGGGTACTGGATTCTGGTGTTAAATGACACCCGGCACTGAATGATTAAAGACTGTAGTTAGACTGTAGACCGTTGATAAGCTCTGACGTTATCGGTTCTTTTATCTGTACTTTTAAACATTTTGGTTTAGTCCATTATAATACTACAGCCTCTCAGCTGCCGACGCTAACCTCATCCACATCCACACACACAAACACACATCCACGTATTGTAGCCACTAAACAAAAATTTTCTCAGCTTTATCTCACACACTAACGAATCGAGCCGGCACTCTCCTTGTTCTGTAAAGTAGAATTACTGTTTTTGTCAGTGGAGTCTGGTGGCTTTGAGACAATGGCCTCTAGTTTCGCAGACCGGGTGAGGCGGAGGCGCAGCATACCTACGCTTCGCCAACTGGGTGTGGCCAGGTGGATTTTGCAAGTTTGGCACACCGTGCGCGCTGGCGCAGCTACTCCTCTTTCCCACCTCCGTCCCTCCTACCTGCACAAGTCGGAAAGAGGGAGGAGAGAAGGCGTGGAGTGGGTTTTACACAGCCGATTCACATCACACCAATCAAATGAGCCCATCTCCTCGCCCTTAAATGCGCCGCGCGAAGGCGTAATGAGAGTTTACTCAATTCGCCATGGCAGAAGAGAGCAGCAGCGTCAGACGGCCAAACTCCTCCCAGGAGGAAACAGATGTTTTAGTCCGGGAGGTCTGCTCGCAGTGTCCGTATATTCGAACACTGCGAGCAGACCTCCACAGGCTGATGATACAAAGGTAGCCTGGGAGGAGGTCACCACAATTGTAAGTCAATGTTGCGTTTCTTTCGCGCGCGCGCTCTCTCTTTCTCTCTCGCAGTCTCACTCTGTTTCTTTTCTTTTGACTTTTCTAAGATGACAGATGCTGAATATATACTCCCTATCTGATGCTGTGGCTGTTTGTGGTTGGCTGAGAGGGATGTGAACTCATTAGTTTGCAGCTGTGTTAATCAAATCAGGTTGGGTTTCCATTACGCGTGCCAAACGGTGCCAATCCCCTTTGATCTGACATCAGATGTGACGGTATAGAGATACATTTATTTGCTGATTGCAGATAGTTGCATTAAATAGTGGTTTTTGTGAATATTTATTGCATTATTAATGTGCCTGACATTCTGGAAACCTACCCGTGAGGTTTTGGTGACGTGTGCGCACTGTCCACCGGTCAGCCAAATTTTGGCTTGCACCGGCTGCGCTCCGCCTGCGCTGACAGTATACGTGGTTTCAGCTGGCGAGCTTTTAGTGCACCTTTGGCGAAGCCTTTTGGCACAAAACTGTCACTGCGCCAAGCTGGATCTGTTGACACCTCCCCCTGCTCAGCGCATTTACATATTACATTTGTGTTTCCTGCAGATGTCATGACTGAGCTGCAGAATCTGATGAACCATGTGGCAGACCAGACACCAGGCACTGGCAGACGGTGGCAGCATCCTTCTGATATTACTCGCAGGTACATCTTTCTCTGTGGGTTTCTTTAGTTATGAGGAGGTGTGGACTTAAAATTGTCTTGAGGCAGACCTGTTTCAGCCAATGTAAAATATGGATATTTTCTTACTTTTAGGAACTATGTAAGACGCTTTGGGAACCAAATTCCAAAGGTGACCCTCCAGGAATGGCAGGCCAAGAACTGTGCGAACAAACGATTTGCCAAGGTCCCCAAGATATTTGAAAGGAGCCATGTCTAAATTTGTTTAGGACAGTCTTCTAAACACTTGCACTTAAGAGGTCAGCATGCTGGACTCAGTCTTGTTCACAGAGTATCTAATGCTGTACTAGGCAAAAATGGTACAAATATCAATGTTCTTTCTTAATAGAATTTGTAGTGTGTATTATTGGTCTGTCAGTTTGTGGTGTTTCTTTTTGTTTTAACTATGCATGTCCCCATACAAGAGAATTAATGCATGTTTTGATGTTGTGGAATTATGCTGAGACCCAAGGGTTTCAAGCATCTTGAATGCTGTGCCTTTTTTGCTTTTTACTGCATTTGAAACACTGACTGTAATAATATATATTTAAGTAAGTTTTGTACTTTCACAATTTGAAATTGTTGTAATGAGAACAAAGGTGTTCCCATAGAAGGACATAGAAGTAGAACAGACATTGCCATTTAGATCAATATAGCCTGATGGTCAGAGCGACAGCCATTTTTTATGTGTACTTTTGCCATTGCAACCGTTGTAGCGGGGTAACTTTTGTATAGACAACTGCCTTGGAGCACTTTGCAAACTCACTGAGGTGAGGTTTTGCAGTAATGACACAACAAGCAGATGAATGCTACGTTTTCCAATAAGCAATCCATCACTTTTAAATATTAGCGTGTTTCTCTGTTTCTTTTGTTGGCATTAAATGCATGTTTGCTGAAGCATGATGTGACGTTACTGTAGCTGCCTCTGGAGAACAAGTGAGAGCTGCTGCTCAGTGGACAGCTGAGAAACAGAGCGAATATGCATGCAGATATATTTTCACATCTAAGTCAAGTTAAGGGTTTATTTCAACCAAACCAGAGTTTATGATTGTTTGAATAGTGGACTGACTACGATGGTTTTGGTGAGTTTATTTTGTGTCTTTTGAGTTTGAAGTGTTTATTGATGGTAGGGTTAGGGTTAGGGTTAGCAGTAAAGCTAACATTAGTCTTAGTCGGTGAAAGAGAGAAACTTGGATTGGTGTACGGTTGTATTTTTCTGTTTAAATAAGAAAATTCGGCGTAAGAAGAGGGCGAAATTGGGTTCTCAAACTGGTGTGACATGATTTTGGCCCTGCTGATGTGTGCTATCACCATGACAATTAACAAGAAATTATTTTGTTTTGTACAAGTCAAATGACCATGGCTAATGGCTCTGTATGTTTTGTGTTCATTCATTTTCATGTGTTCATTGTAAACTAGAAGTCATGTGAATTAAGAGTGACTTTGTGAACATCTGTTTGTGTGATGTTCGTAGAATAGAGATGAGAGAGTGTGGATGAGGTGTCTTGAAAAATAACTAACAAAGCTATTGAAAAAGTTTTGAAATGGAGGCCAACATGAGTGTATGTGTATCTTGACTCTGATCCTACTTTCTAGATTATAAAGAACTTTAATCTGCCAAGGCAGCTGTTAGGACAACTACCCTGAGTCCAAGCCTCTTAGACAGCCATGGTAACCACGCCTGACTGACTGTAAGCATTTCAAAATTAAAATACAAAACATTTCTCCCATGCTTTTATAGTGTTTTTTTTTTTTAACTTTGCAAACAAAGTGGAGTACAGAACTCCACTGAAAATCTACTGTATTAGTATGTTCGACTGCACTCAAAAAAGGCACCAGTACATGTAGAAGTCTGCCAGCTACCATGGTGAGTGATTGTAATTTCTTTAGCATCAGGACTTGTACACTGTAGGTCAGTGCATGATTTAGTGGAGTTTAAAGATGTGTGAAATTCATTATGTGACTTGACAGTCAAACACTGTTCAAAGTGGACTGTATTTCATATTTCAACTTTACCTCTGTATACTACTTAGGTATAATACTTAGGAAATTACTGAAATGTCTATACACGCACATGCACAATATGAGGGTGAGAGGATAAACCTACCACATGGCTCATAGCTCAGAGATAGAGTGGGATGTCCACCAATGAGAAGATTTGGGGTTTGATTTCTGGCTCCTCCAGTCCACATGTCAAAGTATCATTGGGCAAGATACTGAACCCCCGAAATTGCTCCTGATGGCCATTTCATTGTTGTGTGAGTGTGTGTGAATGCCTACTTAGTAGCATGTGGCAACTTGTATGGTAGCCTCAGCCATCAGTGTGTGAATGGGTGAATGTGCCTAAGTAGTGCAAAAGAGCTTTTAGTGGTCAGAAGTCTAGAAACTGCACTAGAAAGTTTAGTTTACCTTTGTCATTTACATGTGCAAATGGAGTGATGACATGATTTATTTGTTTTTACCTCACTTGAGTAAAGGTTAACTTTCATGCAGTGGGCTAAATAAATAAATCTGATACAAGTGTGCCAGTAAGTGTGTGTGTAATTGTTCATGGTTTGGTGGTTACAGGGCCATCAGTGTTCAGAGAGTCATTAATTGGAGCATGGTTTCATGTACACCACATTAGTGTGTCAGCTTGTGTTGACTGAAGCATGACTGGGGTGGTTACATTAGTGTTTTGTTTCAGTCCACTGATCACTCCAGTTTTAAACTTCCCATACTTTGATGTTGTTAGTTGTTATCCATTATGTCTTAATGACATTAGATCTGCAGAGATGGATACTGTGATGAGTAAATGGCAATATGTAGCTCTGCAATTTATATGAATTTACCCTTTAACAGTAGAGCAGCAGAGGGTAAATAAGTGTTTAATGGAGGGGTATTTTTTGTTGCAGTGTGAGAGACTGCACAGCCATCTGCTGGCATATTTCAAACATGTAAAACTGACTACACAAACAGGCTTCCTTTTTATAATATTTAAAATGTATATTGCCCTAAATGTTTTAAGTATCTTTGCATGTGCACATTATTTTTGCCTTAATAAACTGTTATCCTACTTGGATCATATTTTGCATGTCCATGTCAAGCATATTTTCTCTCTCAGCCCCAGTGGTGTCTGGAAAAGAAGAGAAGTTTGGTTCTACTTTAGTTTTGATCTCTGAAGGCTCTTCATTGGCTGTTTCTCTTAAACTTCCAAATTGACATTGTGACTGCATGTTTTGCACCCAGATATCAGGATTGAGCTCACTCATGGTAATTGTTTTTCTTATTTGAACATAATCCTTTAAGGTCCCCATATCTGGGTAATGCAAGTCCAGGTAAGAATTAGATGTTTGATTCACCAAGCCCTGACTCTCAACCTGAACCACCTAAATTAGAGTTTGCTTGCTTTAACCCCAAAGTGCAGCATTGGTGTGAGCTCTAATATGCAGATACATTAAAATGCAGAGGATAAAATTGATACAAAAGAAGAGCCACGACAAAATTAAAAAAGACTGTCTTAAAGTTGAATTAATAAATATGATCTCATAAACTTCACAGATTTGGGAATATGTTAAGCTCACTACTGTACAATCAGCTGCATTTACAAGACAACTCGTTTATTTTTGGCTTCCTAACAACAGGCACACACAAACACTCAAACTCATACAGTGTGAAATATTTCTAGGTATCTTTCACTGATCCTCGTGTTTACTGATTATGTCACACAACTTTTTCACGGCAGACAGTTTGTCAGGTCACAGTTAATAAAGTTAATGATAGCTGCGTTCCATTTAGGGCAGGTCCTGGTATTGTGCATGCTGGCTCAATGTATTAGCTTACCAGCACACTTAATGGAACTGAGCCATCGTTAATGTTTCAATTGTGCTTTTCCACCTTGTAACGTCCAAATATCTGCTGTGAGAAGATGGAGGTGTTGGCTGATAATCTAAATTCGGGAACAGTTTTTCGTTTTAGAGTTATAATTAGAGTTTTGTCGGTTTAGGAGCCAAAAATCAGTAGCTGAACTAACAACATCAAACGGCCGATCACAAGTTTGAACTTGAACAGCGCCCCCACCCCCTTGTGCCCGTTATTTCATCTGGCGCATTGAGCGAGGCAGAGTGCACTGTGTGTGTATCAAACCACAGGCTAACGATTTTTGGTGGGAGGTGAGTTTATTTACATGCCACCACATTTTTGTACAGAAAATTTATTTGACTGACATCAGTTTACCATAACTTACCGCTCACCGCCTGCCTTCTGTGCTCCAAATTATTTGTAATGCTAACGGAAGTTAGTTAGCATTAGCTAGCTGTTGCTAGCTAGCGGCCACTGCCAGTTACTTGTAGCGTGGGGAAGCACCTTCAATGATATTTAAATTTGTTGTTGGAAACTGTAACGTTAATCGATAAGTGATATTTGTAAATGTCCAATGTCATTAAGTAAGTGTATTTTTTTTCCATCACCAAGTGTTTTGACTGTTTGGGCTCTAATATAAGCTAACCGCAAAGTTCATTCTTACGTTAGTATAACTTACAGTGAGAGAAATAGGTTAGCTAACGTTAACCCTGAATTGTCCTGTTAATCTCTGACACTTGTTGCCTTGTTTCCGAAACTACATGTATGACAAGGTGTCCCAAAATATAACGCCAGCAAATGCAACTGTGTGCAGCTGTATATCTTTCAGTAACGTTGCCTAACATGACTTGCTGTAGCACTTAATGCTGGCTCATGCTGACAGTAGCAGATATTGTTGAATTCCAAGGCATTATAGAGGAGTCTGCCATTTAAGATGCCAGATAAACAGAAGAAAAGTCAGGCATCATTTCATACTCAGGCTATTTAAAGCACACTGACAGCATGTCAGTATTTGCTTTATCTTAAAACTAAGATAAACCCCTGTGGGTTTGAGCAAATCTTTACTGCAAAATATGAGTCTGTGAAGATAACTTAAACCCACCAGTAGGTCATAGTAAATGTGTCAATTCATTTCTGACTTATTTGGGGATAAATTAAGGGTTTTGGTTAGATATACATGTTTTATACTTATGCTCGTTGTAGGCTGATAGATTAAATGAACAAAAATATGTTTTTCTTGTGGTTTTCTTGTATGTCTGTCTTCTTTCTTGACATAGTTGGTAATCAATCAATCATTTGTTACATAATATATTAGGTACAATTCAGTGTAATTTGCAATGTAATCCAGGCAGTCTCTTCAGTTTGCAGTGTGAATTCAGACCCTTTTTGCCCAGGCCTGTAGTCTGCAGTGCATGTGTTTGTTATCCTACCAGGATTGGGAATTAGCACCTGCTAAATGCTGGTAAAATATGCAAATGGCTGCTAAAAAACAAAGAAACAAACAAAGAGAAAAATAACTGGTAATCTATTGAGTGGGTGGTCGATTTTGAAATCCACCAGCCACAGTTAATTTTCAACCATACATCCTCGATGTTTCTGGCAATCCATAAGCTACTAATGAAGTGAAAATGTTTGAAGTAACTGCAAAAGTAAAAAAAAAATTAATACTATGATTTAGTTTCAGTCATTTTCTTTTTGTGTTTGTTTATTTTTCCAAAATAATAATCTGATGGTAATTAACTGATGGTCACTGTATGTGTTTTCCCCAACAGACATGGATAAAAAAGCACTTTAAACAATAAATACAGTTTTCAATAGGCTCAATCCAACCAGACACCTGGCATCGCTGTCCATCTACTCAAGGAAGAGCAGTTGTGAGCAAAAGGCCGGTCTCCATCACCAGATAAGGCTCTCAAGCCCATTTATTAATTTAAAAATCGTGATAGTAAACAGTTGTGCCATGAGGAGAAAACTGAAGAATTCCAGTCCAAATGATGGTTATGAGACTCCGGCAAAAAAAGTCTGTAGTCCAAAGGATTTGTTCCCTGACCTCGGCTGTTTCATGGACTTCTGCAGCCCTCCTGCAGGACAGGACTCCATGTCCTCTTTTGTGATCTCTACGCCTAAATTGTCAGACAAGACACTAGAAGCCAAGAGTGGAGTAAAACGAAGTGTGAGCTCTCAGGTACACCTGAAACATGAGGAACGTGCATCCTCAACAAAGCCAGGGGTTGATAAGGGGACTGAGCCACACAGTTTGAAGTCTGAGAAGGTTCTCTTAAACCTCGCACCTCCCTTTGACTGTGATGTTGATGACATCTCGTGTGTCATTCCCTTGGGCCAAAAAAATAGTAGTGAAGGATTTTCTGACAGTGTAGAGAGCTGCAAAAGTCCATGTAGCAGCACATTTCCAAACAATCCAGTGGCTACTCTCACTGTAGTGCATGGACAGAAGCTGGAACGAGGAGCTGAAAAAGTGGAGGACAGAGAAGAGGAGCTCAAAAAAGAAACGCATCAGAAAGTAGATGATGACAAAGGCTATTTCTCCATGTCCTACTCAAAGGACAGTAAAACAGGTAAGACCCTTTCTCAGTCAGTATACTGTCAGCTGCCTCTTACCCCTCTGCTCAGGATGGATTAGGTTGAGGTGCCAGAGGAATGCCATCCTGAAAGTTCATCTGAGCCAGATTGTCATAAACAAACTGAGCTGTCTGGATAGCATGTTTCTTTCACTGTTAGTGATTTATATCTCTCATATCTCTCCCGTAGAGCATTTAGAAGGAGATGTTGAAGAGGAGTGGAATATTGGTCCCCCCATATTGGAGTCCTCCATCGGTCAAGTCACATTAGGTGGAGAGGAAACCACTTTGGACACCAGTTATGAGACAACATTACCCCTCCAAGTTCAGGTAAGCTGTTTGATCAGGAAGTACTGATGGTGTGGTCCTATACACATTAGCCACATTTGTTCACTGAGTTAATTTTGTATGATGTATAGTTTGTAGTAGTGTTGCTCCAATACTGACATTTCTCACTTTAATTAAAGACCTTGAAAAACACTAATATTTAATAAATTGACATGGAGGGCACACAGTGTAATTAAAAGAAAAAAAAAAGATTTTATTTCAGTTTTTAACACTAACAATACACAAACACTGACATAAGAAATACTGGACAGAAAAAAAAGATGATGACAAAAACAAATAATAAAACTAGTAGTAATAACGATGATAAGATATTATAAGATAAACAGAAGCACTGACAGAGAAAAAACAGTGTAATAATACGCCAGTTCGTTTTGTGTCCACAGGAACTTTGAGGCAGAGAGATAGCATCCATGGGTTAAAGACCATGAGTGGTCAGGGAAGGTCCAATGGTGACATAGGGTGTTTCTCAAAGTCAAGGAAGCAACCTTCACCAAAAATTTCAAGGAGGCTACGTAATGGAACCCTGCTGAAGGATTGTTGTGTCAAGGATCCCTCCAAATTTCACAGAGGACTGAGGCATTCTTTCAGAGAAATTCCAAGGATGCATGTGTCAGCGCTCGACAGTGCGAACATTTAACTCGCATTTGCGACTAAAAATAGGTGTGTGCGAACTGTAAAAAATATTTAGGCGTACATGTGCGCATAAAAAAAAATCACCCGAAGCAGCTAACTGCAAATGTTGGAGGAACTCCAGCTGCTTTCCCTCTTCCCCGTGTGACACGGTTATGGGCGGTTTTCCAAGCCACTGTCGGCACAATGAATATAAGTCCCACTGTCGGCAGGGTGGAAATAAGTCAAAGTGTGGCGGAGGAGACGGACCGGGTTAAGAGGCGGACCTTCGGGGAAGCCTGCTCCGTTCTCCCCACAGTTAGGGACCGTTCTCCATGGCCAGGCTGTTGGCTGGGTGGAAATAAGTCAAAGTGTGGCGGAGACGGACTGGGAAAAGTGGCGGACCTCCGGGGAAGCCCGCTCCGTTCTCCCTGCAGTTAGGGACCATTCTCCACGGCCAGGCTGTCGGCTGGGTGGGAATAAGTCGAAGTGTGGTGGAGAAGAGGGACCGGGAAAAGCGGCAGACCTCCGGGGAAGCCTGCTCTGTTCTCTCCGCAGTTAGGGACCGTTTGTCATGGTACCGCTGCTGGGCAGGGTAGAAATGAGTCCTGCAGAGTTTCAGAGGACCTGGAGAATGTTTTAGGATAGTAATAACAATATATAAGATGATCATATTGCAAAGATAATATATATAAGATAATAACATTAAAGACACAATTAAATTGCAATACTTTTTCAGAACTTGATGATTTTACCTTTCTGTACATTTTGTATACAAATTCATTAAATAATTTTGCTTGTAAATGTCTATTTGCATCATGTTTATTACGGAAAACACATTATTTGATCAATTTACATTGTGCCCCTAAAGTTCTTTGTGCGCTCCTTACTTTTTCAACTTAGGAGCACATGTGCTCCTTGGGAAAAAAGTTAGCGTCAAGCCCTGTGTGTGGATCCTCAGTTGGTATAAAATCCACACAATGCTTTGCACACGATTTGCTGGAGGTGAAGGTGTGGCCTCTTCAATTAAACTTGGGCCAGCGAAGACTGGCAGGATGTAATTGTTTTTATCATACAAATGTGGGGAAAAAAAGGACAGCTCATAATTCACACTTTACAATGCATCCACTGCAAAATAATGAGCTTTTTAAAATAACTTGATTTAGATAAAAACAAAAGTTTTTTAATTAATCATTTACAGCAGAGATGGAGTGCTAAGTGTCCTCCTCCGCTCCCCCCCACTATTCACATGATAACGACATGATAATTGCTTTCATTCTGTCAGCTTCAATTGGTGTATTTTTCGGGGGAATCGCGGTGAGAACAGCCACAGTAAATGCAATATGTTGGAATATCCTGCAGGTCAAAGCATCACTCACTTGTTTTCAGGTGAACGTATTTTGGAGGATTACACAGCGGTATCATGTACAGGCAGCAGGTCAGCTGTTTCAGAGCAGCGCGGCTCATCAGATCAGATCCGCTATTCAATTTGAGAGTCTGTGTTTATACTGTAAGTGATAATTTAGAAGTTTTTTCAGCTGCTGTCTTTAATTCATTACTCTGAAGTATGATCCAGAGATAAATTCTCCCTAAAAGCCACAGTCTCTAAAAATACTACCATATTTGTCTGTGTGGAAGGACCCTTGCCTTGCATCTGGAGAATCCTTTCTTAGGAGGGAAGGTTCCTTGACTTTGAGAAACACCCACAGTGTCCAGGTAGTTTGAAGCACACAGTGCAGTCTAATGCAAGGAAGTAGTCCAGTGTGATTAGTCAGCTCGACTCCTCATCCTTTTGATGTGTTCAATAAAAGGTTCCCAAATTTTAGAAAATGTGATGAGGGAGTTAGACAGCCTACCAAATTTCCTCAGGATGTAGACAAACCATGTCATCTAGCCATTTGGTGAAGCAAGGAGAGGAGGCAAAATAACACTTGTAGCTATGACTATACTGAATGCAAGAGCTTGCTGTAATGCAGGGGGAAGAGTCAAAGAGTAATCAGAACAGCCCAGTGTCACAGTGAGACAGTCAGGAAGCAATATGACCTTTTAAAAAACACAAACTCTTCAGTTTACATCAGTTGTGTTAATGGGAACCATGTCCTCTAATTATTAGTGATTGATCAAGCTAGAAAATATCACAGTCTGGCGGGTGGGACAAAAAGTGATGAAGCAGCGTTTTGAGTACATAATTACTTCACCCTTGAGACCTGTGGTTGGGCAATCTTGACTTAATTCCCTCTACTTTTCTGCTTCTTCTTAAGTCTCCAAGAGTGCACATGGCCGAGGAGTCTTATGCTCCTGTATATGGATTTGCAGGGCGTTTACCTATGTTTATTAGGATCAACTTGCACATTTATCAACTTTCAAGGACCATGAGAGTCATCATTATAAGAATACAGGTGCGAAGACTTCTGCCATTTAACAACATGTCGTGAATCTGACCTCGACTTTTAGCAGGACTTTTTCCCCAAATTCGTTCTTAAGAAAATTTGGGAGGATATAGTTGACTGAGGCGCAATGACAATAGCGGCATATTTTAAAATTGGTCCAATTTCCATGTCTGTGTCGTGTTCTAATAGGCCCTATGTGTCAGATACCTGATCACAAAGTACTGGACCTCAAATTGGAATTTGGTGCGTGGTGATATTTGATTTCTTTGCACAGCTCTAGAATTGATATGTATCGATAAATCACTAACAATAACGAAAACTTGTTTACATACTGTATTTTCACACACACACACAAACACACACACACACACACACACACACACCTTGTGTGCTTTTTCAAGGTGAAATCGGTTGTGGTGGTTCCCAATCAGCTCACCTCCAGCAGTAAAACAGATGCTGCACCTCTGCCAGTCCAGACTGCTAAGCCCACCAAGTTAAGCCCAGATGAGAACAGAGCTGCCATGTCTGCCAAAACTGTCAGTGCCAGCAGTCAGAGGTACTGTAGTATCCTCTGTCACCTGTAGGGGGAGCAGTACATCCATATAAAACGCAGTGTGGAAATTTTGGCTAGGGCTTAATAATTGTAAAGGCAGTTGTGTCTATCCTTGATAATCATCCCATTTTTTACCTTTCTGCCTTTCTGTGTCATCAGTGTCTATAGGGTCATGTTTTGTTTTTTTTTTAACTTTGATTTGTTTTTACTATGCTCATGGATTGCTCTCTGCAGCATGAGATGTCTTGTATGGCTGAATGTGGTTAAGCCTGCTTTTGTAACAATTTTGTCCCTTTCAGGCCAGTGTTATTTGACAGTGAGAAGGACTGGGACCGTGAGAAACAGCTGTATGTTCATGAAGTCAACAGACATTTGAAGGAGCATCAGCGAGCAGAAGAAGGTATGACCCTGAGCTCTAACAGAAACACCAGAGAACCACACTGAGACTGCTGTTAACAATTTTTTTCATAGCAATGCAGGGCTGTACGGAACAAACACTTAAAGGAATCATGGTGTTCATGTGTCTCTTTTAATGACCGCAGTCAATATAACAACTGAGCAATTATTTGAACTGTACATTGAACTATACATCAGAACATTTATGTTATATTTGTAATGTTTTCTCCACTTTGTGATTTAGTCTATTTAAGCTTAATATTTAAATGAGGTTGTAAAGAAATACATTTGTGTTTCCTGCAGATGTCATGACTGAGCTGCAGAATCTGATGAACCATGTGGCAGACCAGACACCAGGCACTGGCAGACGGTGGCAGCATCCTTCTGATATTACTCGCAGGTACATCTTTCTCTGTGGGTTTCTTTAGTTATGAGGAGGTGTGGACTTAAAATTGTCTTGAGGCAGACCTGTTTCAGCCAATGTAAAATATGGATATTTTCTTACTTTTAGGAACTATGTAAGACGCTTTGGGAACCAAATTCCAAAGGTGACCCTCCAGGAATGGCAGGCCAAGAACTGTGCGAACAAACGATTCGCCAAGGTCCCCAAGATATTTGAAAGGAGCCACGTCTAAATTTGTTTAGGACGGTCTTCTAAACACTTGCACTTAAGAGGTCAGCATGCTGGACTCAGTCCTGTTCTAATGTTATACCTATAAATGTTAGCAATATCAATATTATAACGTGTCAGTGTTTAAGAAAATTAATGCACGATTTGTGGAATAATGCCAAGGAACCCAAGGGTTCAAGCATCTTAAATGCCTTGCCTACCCCCCCCCCCCCCCCCTTTTTTTAATTGAAACTGTTCTTGTTTTAATATGTATTTTATGTATGTTTTGTTCTTTTGCTATTTGAAATGCTGGACTTGTTGGAATGAGTGCAAAAGTATTTCCATAGAAAAAGAATAAGTAGAATGGACATTACCACTCAGATAAACAAACCGACTTGGAGCACTTTGCAAACTCACTGAGCTGAAGTTCTGCAGTAATGACACAACAAGCAGGTGAATAGTATTTTCCAATAAGCAATCAGTCACTTTCAAATATTACCATATTTCTCTGTTTCTTGCTGGCATCAAATGCATGTTTGCCGAAGCAAGTGAGAACAAGTGAGATCAGCATATTTTCACATCTAACTCAGAGTTTGTAATTGTTTAAACAATGGTCTGACTAACTAGATGACTACCAAGACTAATTAAGATGGTTTTGAACAGTTTTATTTTGTTTCTTTTGAGTTCAAATGAAGTGTGTTTTATGATGTCTTAACAAGGCAGTAAAGCTAACATTAGTATTAGTTTGGTGAAAGAGAAAAACTTGGATTGTTTGTAATTTTCTGGTTGATAAGAAAATTAGTTGTAAGAAGAGGGCTAAATTGGGTTCTCAAACTGGTGAGTGCGACGCACTTTATTGCGCCACTGACGTGTTTTCACCGTAACAAGAATCTAAATTTTCTTTTGTACTTGTCAAATGAAACCAGCAAACAATCAAGCTCAATGTCTTTTCTATTCATTCTATTTCTATGGGTATTCCAAGTCCATGTTTACTGTGGATATGCCTGTAAAAGTCCAAACCTGTACCGACAAGTTTATGTGTTTATCCTGTTGATTTCTTGTCTCTTGGTCCTGATAGCTTCAAGTCTGTTTCAGCAAGTGGTTCTGAAAAAGCATTCAAAGTTGTGCAATTGAACAGATTGGGCAGGGTTAGTGGATTGCATTATGTTAAGTGTTCATGTCACCCAACAACCATCAATTGTTTTGTCAAGACAAGTGCATAGAAAAGAAGCAGAGTAATTTGTGATGTAAATTTGTTACATATTCCTGGAAATGTTTAACATGAGGTTTTAGTTAGTTCCTGCATACAGGCCTCGAGATTCATGTAAATGGACATCCCTGCACATTTCACTTAAAATCAAGGCAACACAACTTTTCATTTATGTAATATCCTAATACATTTTTATATGGGGGCAGGCAGAAATTGTTTTGTGCCTCACATTGGACAGGTGTTAGCAGAAGTGATTGTTTGTTAATTAAGGTCTGTTCACCCACATTATTAAAACATTTTTCAAGTATAGCCTTAATTGTAATGGAGGAAGCCCTGCTTTTGAGTGCTTGAAAATAATTTTGTAAGCTCCACAAAGTTCCTGTGGACCTCCTTATTGAGGTGTCAGCGTCCATTTCAAAACCTGACCAGGAACATAAACATGACCCTTGGGGATTACATGGTAAAATGTTTGTGATTTGTGTGAACTGACCTTTTAGTTGTAGAGCAGCAGTGAGCACAGTGTACTCTCAGCTGCTTGGAGGATTCTCTGCACTGTGGTCTCATTAAACCCTGTAACATTGTAAGAAAAGTGTAAGTGCCACAGGCGCCGAGTGGAGAACTCGGCCCCTAGAGTCAAAGCAGGGCTGCGTTTGTGTGGGGGCGAGACACTGCTGCTGATGAAGTACTCATAATAAAGCCAAACCTGTTCAACTTGATCTACAGTTGTCATCACCTGTTAATGTTTGGTGAATATTGCTTCATCTTTTAGCATTATTCTGAGTTTGCTTTGCATCATCTGAGTGCTGTGCATAGGAACGGGCTGACTGAAGTGACTCCGGGGAGCCTAAATACATGGACCTTATCAGCATGGGGCCCATCCTTTGAATAATGCAGGCTGCTAAAGTACTCCTGTCTGTACAGATAGTGGGCCAGCCTGTCCCTGGCCAGCCATCCAGAAGGCAGAGGTGTATGGGTGTCAGTGAAGGCCTCGTGACACATGCTGTGCACACTGCAGGGCACGTGCGCAGCAGAGCAGCCACACCACCTCTCTATACCTTCCAACAATGTTTTGCCCCTCCAGATGCATGAGCAGGATCTCGGCAGTGAGGAAGCGGTTTGTGTTCATGCCTCACAGTTCCTCTGCGGCTGTGTTGGGTTTTGTCAAAACAGTGCAGAGCTGAAAACTGAGAGATACAAGTCATGTATGTCAGCTACAAAATCCCACAGCCTCCTTTTGGCTGCTCAGTCAAGCCAATTGCTCATGTATTGATGCAAAGATACACATAATCTAATGTGGGACTTGACTAAGATCCAAGTGATTTGTTGTGTTTTGCTGTTTAAGTCTCATTGATTTCGAAGTCATTACAAATTCAAGCACATTTTCTTACACAAGCTGCTGACTCGACAGTAAATGTAGTCGCCTGGAACCATGTTTTTCAGGAGAATTAATGTCTTTTTCAGGCAAAACTCCAGTCCTCCCCAGTCACAGTAACATGGCCAATTGTAGCTCTGTGTGCATTTTTTTGACGGAGAAAACTGTGACAGTTGATGCCTGGGCTTCACATGTATTATTCACTAAAGAATAAGCTTGTCTTCCTCGGTTCTGTAAAAGAGTTTCTTAAAAAAACATGTCACCACACAGACTTTTTTTGGTCCAGCAAGGTTGACACAATCTCATCTTTACTGTTTTTACGTCACTACTTAATGTTCTTCACAATTAAGCTCAAACACAGACTTTGTGGAAAACATTAGATATTTTTTATTTTATTGAAGCATACACAAGTAAGCATACACCATATTCTTCATAATTGAAGTCGTGTAACCTTGTGCATAATAGTTAAACCATGCTAGCCCTCATTAAGCAATGACTCCTGTACACTTCATACAATGAATATAAACATGATAGCACTAATAAAGCAGTTCAATTTTCTAAACCATGCTTCTTTGAAGATCTCGTACCTATATTTCAAGAACCCATAATGAAATAGTCCAACTTCTCTGTCATATCACAACCATGCGTTTCAGTTTCCAGGCATGTTTGTGGACAAAATACACACTGTGTAAGTTGTGAAAAATCCAGTGCCTCTTCACTGCCCTGTCATGTCATCACAAAGTAGTCCCATTACTGCTACCAAGCATACAGTATATTTCAGGCATTGTATCATACATACAGTAGCAATGAGAACACATCACACTGAAGGGAAGTCCTCACTGTGTTGTTAAGAAAAGAGTGGTTTGCCACCGCAGGGCTCAAGTGGAATGTTGAGTTCTTAGTCACCGTTTGTCGAAAGTGATTAAGGAAAAAGATTTTTCGCCTGTGGTTGACAGATCTATACTTCACCTGCTCCAACCAGAAACACTAACAGTGGCTGGATGTCCTCACAGCTATAAATAACTCGAATCCAGTTTGTGTCTTTAGTAGGAACATTTAGGTCCGTGTGTGACTGACTGAGCAAACTTCACTGCACTCCACCACCAGGTATGAAATGTGCGGACTAATTAGATACCAGATTTACCCATATGTAAGACCTCTGTGTCGTAGTTTGACATAAACACACTACTACAGCTGTGTACCATCAGGCTGAGGCTGCTGAATTATCTGTGCAGGGGAGCTCACTCAAACACATCGCTTGTATGCAGAAGCTGCAACCCTAAAAGGAATAGTTTGACATTTTGGGAAATATGCTTTCGTGCCAGGTGTTGGATGGGAAGATCGATACCACTCATGTCTGTAGAGGGGTATCAGTCTTCCCATCTCACTCTCGGCAAAAATGTCACGCTGTTCTTGAACAGTGAAGTTGGGCAACAACCTACCACAAAAGTGGATGTATATAATAGCCCTGCATTTAAATTGGTAATAAGGAGTACAGTATTTACAGCGGCAACCTAGAGGAGTATCACTTTTTATTCAGCTGTCAATTCTTTTTATATAGTCCAATATCACAAATTTGCCTTAAGGGGCTTTCTGTACAGCATGATACCACACTCTCTGTCCCTAGACTTGTGACTCAAATAAGGAAGACCTTATTCCTAGCTGAACTTCTGACAGTTTTAAACCTCTTATGTTGCTAGCTGAAGTTTTACCCATTCAAGCAACAAAAGAGGAGGGAAGTATATATATATAATTTTTTTTTAAAAAAAGGTTCCCCTACAGGGAATGTCGTTTAGAAATATATCGTTGGCACACTTAAGACATGGCCCCAGTTCAAAGAAACCATCCAGGGAGACAATCATCATTATCCGTTACTGTGTGGATGGATGCCTATCGATTGGAGAGCCTGCTACCGAGTGCACTGTTCCTGGGGAAAAAATGGATTCAACCTTCAGCCGCAGAAGTTTTCGATGAAACTCTTATTAAGAGTGGAAGCGGAGGGAGAGGAAGGTGGGACGTGACAGAGACTTGCCGTTGAAGTAGTTATCATTCTACCCACTCCATTCAACTGTAACCTTCATTGCTCTCTCTTAACCACCTTCTCTGCCTCTGTCTCTCCCCCCACACTCAAGGCTAAGGGAGTTTTGACCTGTTGTGTTTGTGTGCACCTGTCTATTTGTCTGTGTTTACAATAAGTGACCGCGCAGAATGAGATGGAGCCCATGCAAGACAAGAGCTGATGTGTTTATCATTCTGCCCATCAGCCACTAAAAGGCTCTCAAACATTATGTTTGGATGATTATTTAAAGTATCTTTTCATCATTTCCCTCGTCAAAGAGTCTTTTTTCATTGCACATAAACAGCGCAATGACATAATGTAATAGAAATACATAAAAGTAGAGGAGTGCTATGAAAGGGCTCAATAATGACAGGACTCCAACTAAATAAATCGCCTACATCTTCACCAGTAGCAGTACCCTTTTACATTATGAGTCTTTACATTTTCCAACATTAGTCATATTTCATTAAAGGCCCTCTGAGCTGACACCACCAAACAAGAATGAAATATAAAATGTATTTACACATTCTGTGGCGACCGTTTCTTCCAGATTTTCAAACTTACCTCAGCTCCATCTACATCTATAATGTTTCCTTTAACTTTGCACACACGTTTAAATATCATGTGAAAGCTAATGAATGTGACACAAATGTGAGATACAGGGCCTTTCGTCTTATTAGATAAATCATAAGATACAGTTATTTTAAGGCAGTACTACTGAGTTTGGATCAGCTCTCAAATACACTGTTTGCTTAAAACAAATTCCCTTACAGTGTACAGAACCGTATGGCAACAGCTGATCCCTTATCGGTGTTCTCCGTCTCCTCGACGTGGAGTTTCAATGCAAATGCTGACTTTGATTCATGAAAAAGTCTTGATAGAAGCCCTTCTGTCTTGGTGACATCTGTTGATGTCATAAGGAAGTCTCTGGGTTGAATGTTGGGCCTGTAAAAATTTTTTTTTTCCCCCCATGCTTTCCATCAGAAAGTTTTTACAACAGCGCTGAAAGACTTTGCTCTGAAAGTTCAGTGGAGGGATCACCTCAGGATTAATTCCCTCATGTTCAATGTGCAGTTTGTTCATCTGTCTGAACGTTGCATGCTGGGAGGTCGAGTTTTTTGGACGGACACGCTACAGAGTTTGAGTCCTCGCTTCCACGCTTCACCTGTTATTGCTGATATAAGGGATCTCTTCAGAGGCCGCTTCTCTATAGACATCCATAGAGTCCAGCCCCCTTTTAAAGTTCATTAATTAGATGAATGCACTCCATCATGGCACCTTTCCTTCCTTCCCAGAATGCTTTGAAATCCATCAAAGAGAAAGACACAAGGGAATACTAAAGGGCTCATCCTGGACGTGGAATGTAACATTTCTGATAATAAAAGCATGAAAGAGGACAAAAGCAAAAGTGGCCAAGATGATACCACACCTGGCTTGTTCTACACGATCCTGTATACATGTGTACAGATCAGACATGCCTGTCGATGCAAGTAAATGAGTTTCGTCTTTCCTGACAAAACCGAGTGATTCAGCTCTGGTAGTGAGCCGAGTGATCCCTCTTAAGCTGCTCTGGCGTCATCACAGCACGTCTAAGAAATGGCTCCGAAGTTAGCCAGGTGGAGTCTGGATTCCCTGAGGGGGGAAAATGAGCTCGCCAGAATGAAAACATTTCCCACAGGAGCTTCTGCCCGAGGGAGGATCTTTGAAAAACAAAAAAGAATGATACCAGAACAACAGGACTGCTCTGGTGGCACCTTGTTAAAGTAAAGTAAAATAAGTAAAACTACAATAATACACTTGAATGATCTACGGTGTTTACCTCCAATTCAGAAAGCGTAAAAAACAGGATGTTGCGACGAAGATGAGCGCAAGGATAAGGATTTCGACAAAGTGGATGCATCTCAGAGCCACCCAGTAATGGGAAATGTCCAGGTTTGTGGTTGTTGCTAATGCACTGAAAGATGGTGAGAAGAAAGAGGTGACAGAGAGAGAGAGAGAGAGAGAGAGAGAGAGAGAGATAGAATGAAAAGGTCTCTGGCTCTGTTCATCGGCTTTGGTCCCTGGGGTTGGTTTATCTGCAGTCTCTCCACCGCCGGAGCCATTTGGCCCTAATCTCTGCTGCCCCATGGTACAGTAGTTATTGAGCACGCTGCAGCCTCTGAACTCTCGCCACAGTCACTCCGCTGCAGATCCTGCTCTCAGACCAGCTCCGGCCAGGTCGTGCCTGACCCCCGGAGTCATGCAGCTTGGCTTCAGCGGCAGGCCCCGTGCCAAAGGAGAGTAAACGCCACCGAGGGGCCCACAGTCCCAGCCTCATCCTGACAAGCAGATGGGCTTAAAAGGGGCCCGCTTGTTTGTGAGAACACAAAGTCTTTTGGATAAAGAGAAGACGTCCTGGCAGTCACACCTCAATGATGTTGACAGATGGCATCCTATTGTTGTTGTTGTTGTTCTTGGGGAACTGTGGGAGGAAAGAGGAAGATGACAGGTATGAGAAGGCTGGAGGACTCACAGGAATCACACAATAAGCTTCTTCAATGAGCATGAGGATGCCTCTGTTCTCGGATGTTTTATTGATGTTTATAGCGAGAGTGTGAAAGGGATAAAGATTTGTTTTGACTTGTTTTCTGCACTGGTTTGACGGCAGGAAATGGATATGGTATGGCGCTCTGTGCATTGACCAAAAAAGAACTTATTTGAAGCCATGACTTGTTTGTTTTTTCAATGTTGCAAAGTCATGCACATAATGGTGCCATATTGAAGCAGCGTTTAGCCTACGCCTGAAGCCGAGGCTCTGATGACACTATGATAGTGCATGAAGTGTCAGTGGAAAAAAATCTAGAAGTGGCCGGGACCATTCACCTGCCCGGCGCCGCTGTGGGGGAGGCACCCGGGGGGGAGGAGGGGGGGGTGGGTTATACCTTACTGCGCAACAGCCCCCCTGTTGGATGTTCAGGAGTGCTGCACTCGGAGGAGTTTTTGGCTTTGTCCTTGTTGTTGTTGGGCTCGTTGTCTTTGATGATGTCGTACTGGCGACAGAAGAGCGCGATCACACCTGGGAGGAGACGCAGAGTGTGTTCATGATCTGCCAGCTCTCGTTAAATACACATTAATGCACATTAATGCACCTGCTTTTGTATTTTTGGTTATTTTGAGTCAGGTTACAACAGAAACAGTGGGCTTCATGCAGGAGGTGTATGAACAAATATTTTCTTATCTTTGTTAGTATCCATGGTTTGTTCTTATTTTGTTAGCACCCACTGATTTCTGGGATTCACTGTGGTCTTCTTATTTTTGCTCTTTTCTTAGGTAAGAGAAAATTTACTGAGTGGTTGAGAGCATTCTTACCGAGAAAAGAGAAAAACTTGTTTACACAGAACACAAATTGTCCAAAGTGCGAAGACTTAAGGTTTTAAACTTGAGGAACATCAAAAAATGCATGAATTTCATACAATCAAACTAAGATTGTGTTTTAGAGTAACTATAATGATTGGATTATTACATTTGTGAACTAAAGAAATACTACTATACCTTGTCTATTGATCTGAATTACTGTTTCAGTGATAGCTTCATTTACAGTGTATCTCTTTGCAGACCAGTAGGGTTGCAACAGCATGAGATTTTCATTTCATAAAGTATCGCAGGTTCACTGTATTACACAATTATTCTTATTATCATCAGAATTTTAAACATCAGATATATAAACTAAAAGTTTTTTAGGTTGAGCAAGCGTGTATTTTTTTTTACTATAATTACAACTTGAGAACATTTTTTAATGGAAGTATGTGTAAAAAGTCTTCCTTTTGAAAAAAAACTGCAGTAAAGATGAGATTCTCCATCTTGTAGTTTTTTATTCAACACCATAGATGAGAAAATGTAGGCTACACATTATTTGGTCGATTGATTAGAAAATTAATTGACAGTTAAGTTATTTTTCATGCAGGAACATTTAATGGTGTCAGCTCCTCCACTTTGAGGGCTTTTACTTTTAATACTTAATTAAAAGTATTTAAGAACAGTCAGGAACACATATTTAAGTAACATTTTCAATGGGCCTTTACCAGTAACGGAGTATTTTAACAGTATAGTATTAGTGTTTTTACTCATGTAAAGGATCTGAATACTTCCTCCGTCACTGCTGCTGACAGGTTATTTACAGTATCACAAATGTTTTGCCATTTTCCGATGTTTTGATTTTCCTTAACTCCAGTACTGACACTCTGGAAAACCACATATACTTTGCTTATGTTTATTTAGCAGTATGTTTGTTTCACTGCTGCAAATATTATTCTTCCTATAGCCTTTTTTTAGTGGCATTTCTCTAATCCCTGGGCATATGTCAAAGTCTTTGCAAACAGCACCACACCTGCCCTCTTAAAGAGTTTAGGGGGTGTTACCTATGCTAATAGATTACTTATGATCTAATTGAATTCATCATTAAGCACACCTGGGTAAGAGCAGATTTGGATGGTTAAGAACATTTGGTACATCTGGAGTTGACTTGTCTTATTGTTTCTCTTAGAAAGTTAAGAGAAATTATAAGAGACATTTCAGAGAATGCTGCTGTGTGAAGCTCACTGTGCAATTATGGTTCAGTTAACACTTTTGTCCTCACCTGCCCACATGATAAGTACCACCACGATGATGATGAGCTCCCCCGCCCTCAGCTGGGTGGTTTGGCCCACTTCTTCCATCGTCACTTCGTCTGAAGGAGTCAAGGGGCAACATATTAAACTGAGTGTTAGTGGATTATGAGTCACTAAAAATGTCAAATTCTGAATAATGACTGAAACACAGAAGAGAAAGCAGCAATTATTTAAAATGGATAATTGAATGATTTGCTCCAGACACATATTCATCCTATCACTCCGTGCAAATGTAAAAGAAACAAGGTCATACTACTGCTGATCTCCATCAGAGCTCATAATTATCAGCAACTTTTAAATTAATTTTTTTTTTAATGCTGCTAGCGTGACAGTATTGTCTGCTGTCTTGCTGACTCAGAGGACCTCTCCTGACCTGAAGTTTGGATAATTTCCCTTTTACACTCAATGACCTGTCATACAGTTTTTGCATCATCGCAGCCTCTCACATTCTGCATTAAGGTTTCCTAACCTTGAGGCAAGTTGTTCGGAAGACGAGGAGCTAATTGGCTTTGAACAACAGAATGATTCAACATATCGGCAAAACAGTTTCCTATAAAATCAAGATTTTCACTGAGTCCAATGACTGACACTTCAAGCACACTGAGCTTGGAGGCAAATAAGTTGGCATCGCTGTGTTGATGCAGCACAGCTCTGTTGTAATAAGACTCGCTGTATCACAGAATGAGCACACAAATCCTGTGTGTGATAGAGCAGCTTTGCATCAACCGTCTCCTCAGACGTCAAGCGGCTGACAGATCAGGGTGCTGTGATCAGAGAAGAGGTTTGTAATTTGAATAACTTCAGAATTGGTGACACGGCTGATATAACATTCAGATATCAAATGGTAAACAGCTTCTGATATTCATTTTTTCCTCTGGTAATTAAGGAACTGTATGGCAATGAAAGGGGGTGGGTTCTGTCGTTTATATTTTTGCAGAGATAGCAGTCAGACTTTTGAGAGAGTTGGGGTGCATGTTTAAACTTTTCCTCACCACAAATTTAGATTTTATTTCAGCCTTCCCCTGTATGAATAATTTAGAAAAAAAATTGCTTGCCCAAAGTGAAGCCTGCAAGCCAAAGTTGGACTGCCATATGGTTTAGTTTGGAGTGCCAGATTTTTCTAGTGGAGAAAAAACATAATACATAGGATCCCTAATTAAACCCTTTAATGCATGGTGGTCACTACAGTGGACTATTTAAGAGCTATTTAAAATCCATTTTATTGTATAGCCATTGGTTTTGATAAAAACAATAAATGCCATACGCTGCCCCCCACTGGCCAGGTGTTGTAGGTGCAACACAAATCTCTTGAAACCAAGATGGCTGAAGGCATACAAGAAATGTTTTGCAGCTCAGGAATATCTTGACAGTCCTTTAACAATAGGAGACCCCTGCAGGTTAATAAGATTTAGCAATGCAAAGTAACAATAAAGGGGTAATACAGTTGTTGCTGAGGAGTCAAGAGTAAGAAGCTTAATGAATGAGGGAGGGAGGGAAGAGGCTGAGGAGTCAGGAGCAATGTTCAATGCTTTTGCATTGCACAAAATATGTGAACACACTAGTTTAACAGTAGTAAAAATATATTCTTATAAAGTCACATAATATATACAGTTTTTCATTGGTATATATTTCTTCCACTGAAAACTTAAATATATACTGTCAACCTGAGGGGACGTGAAAAACACCTTGAAAAAACTCAACAAAACAAAACAAAATTTAAAAAAAATCTAGACCGAGGTAGTCATAATTCATGCATGATGGAGTTTTTTTTTTCATAATCTGAGCATGGTTGGCAGAGTGACACTTTGCACAAGAAGTCAGTCTGAGTGAGATAAGCAAAAAAATGGTAAGGCAGAGACGGTGGCACACAGACAAAAGGCTTTTCAATAAAGGAACTTGGGATTCTACTATTTTGCATCTTTACAATAAAAAACAGAACAATAGGTGTTTGCTTTTGGCCCACGGCCCTCCGAGGGAAAAAAGTTGAGCAACTTCGCTTTAAGGTGCAGAGAGGGTTATAGAGATGTGCTTTAACACAAGCAGAGAAACAACAGTCTGTTTCAGGGCTTTATTTTTCCCTTCGAAGTCAAATCAGCCCAGTCACCAGAAGAAAATGATGGCACTGTACGTTTCTGCAAACCACAAATACATTACATTTGGTATGGTATGGTGGATGGTCAGGTGAGATGCTTTGGTCAACTGCAGAACTCTGTTCAAGACCAACAAACAAAAATGGTTGTGTTTTTAGCGACCCATTGCTGTATTACCAGTGGGGACTGTGGCCCCAAACCTGGGCATCTTAAGCCAAAACACAATCTCTTCCTAATCATAACTAGCCAAACCATCAAATGTTTTTTGTTCCTAAACCTAGCCACGTATTATAAAATTTGTCATAAATTTGACAATGGCTACTTCCCCTTCTAATGGACGCATTGGTGGCTTTTGTAAAAGTGATTATTACCATAAATATATTGAGGTTTAAATGAGATGACACCATCTTAAATTCTCTATGCATTGCTTCCTTTAGTAAGTAATAGTGAAACAAGTTGTAACTGCTCTGTATTATATTTTGAAATACGTCAAAGGGAGCGTCCAAAACAAACGCTGCTAATGTGAGGGAGAAAATAGATTCAATCCTCCTCCATTGCCCTCCCCTGTAACTTTTGCACAGCAGTCTGCAGGCAGCTTATTAACTGGGACATTACTATCTCTGCAAACTTGAATAATACACTATGAACGCTGTTAAGTGTTTAATAAACAGGCTGACAAACTACTTCATGGTCCTGTTTTTAATTAGATCATTAACTTTGTCACTGCACCTGCTATTTATATCTCATCACATAACCTTAAATACCGTCTTATGTTCTGGATATCCAGTGGTGTAGTTGATGAGGTGGTGTAGATAAGTAGATGGGTAGGTTATTTAGGAGGAAGTAGGTACACTCTGGTATATATTCAGATGGCTCTTTGGCTGATGGGCGAGAAAAAAGAGGGTATACCATCCACTACACACTCCTGTGGATATCTGTAAACTGTGTGTGTCTTTGACTTTTATCGTGTGTTGTATTTTTTAAGGGCCACCCTTTCTCATAATTATAGTTTGATGACTTCCTTAACATTTGACCACTTACAGTTATTGCATTTGCCTGTGCTGTAGTATTGGTATCTACCAACCATTGTGGACTGAATGCAAAGTTCACTACTGTTCGTTTCCCAATTCTTGCCATTTTCAGAGGCGCCTCAGTGGGGCTCCTCACCACCAACATAACTTTAAGTCTTTTTTTTCCTGCTGTTCCTGAGAGGACAACATTCATCTCTGTCTTTGCTTTCCAAGTTCTCAGTGCACATGTAGCACCAGAGCAGACCTGATTGAACTTTACTGCTCAGTCACTTTATCCATTTGGGGGTTTCACTGATGTACTCTTTTATTTGACATAGTTGCAGTTCAAGATCTGTATTCTTACTCTTGAGATCTTGAACTTCCTCGCACAGATTTTTTTTAGGGTTGGTGTCACCATTTCACAGCTGTCTTATTCCCTGAATGTTCTGTGAATCGAGTGCTTTTACCCGTTCACATCTCAGTCTAGACTCTGTACATCCATAAGGAGTACCTGCACTTGTCAGCCAGTCTTCTCTTGTCGCCATTATGTTTTAAATTACAGGTGCAGTGAAGTAATGACAGGGAGCTGAAGCACAGGTGGCTGCAGCAAGAAAAGGAGTGACGATTTTCAAAAGACTGACTCCATACAGGCAGGCATCTTGAGCTGTATAAACATAGCCAGACGCTTGTGCAGGAGCAGCTATAGAGATGTATCTTGTGTGATCGCTAATAGGACTGATTCTGTGAGCGCCTGATGGAGTCAAAAGATCACAGAGAGGCAGAGGATGAAGAGAACAGTTCAAGCTTCATCTAGGCCGCTGGGGATCCCTCGTACCAGAGCACGATGCAGAGATAAAGCATTCAAAAAAAGTTAATCACAGCACTCAGGATCAATTCTCACCAGCCTCAATTAAATTCCATCATCATCTTTGAAGTCGTATGACCATCAGGAGAAATATCAAAGAGAGACGCGCGTGTTTTCTCGCTGTTTGCAGCAGTCTGCAGCTTTCTCAAACAAAGCAACAACACGTAGTAACTTCTTCTTGTCCTGCTGAGTGTTGTGGAAGTCAGAGGCTTGAAATTCACCGTAGCATAGAGAGCGCTCCTATCCTTTTATTAGATGCAGTGGGTGACATTTGGAGGGCCCAGTGTGGCAGGAACCCCACGCTCCAGTAGCTTTCAGTAACAAGCAATTCTGCCAATCGATTGGCCTCCGTTGGCCAGTATTAACTAATCAAAGCACAACAGCCCAAGGCGCCTGACACTGTTGCCTGCCGGCCTCTCTGGGGCTAACTGGTCAGCTGTAACACCTCTGATGCATGCTGACCATTCGCTCGACAAGATTTTATGAATGAACAGCTTTAAAGTTCAAATAACTTTGAGGATTTCAGCATGACTGTGTTGCTGCTTTGTCACTTTTATAATCTGATATTCAGTTTTGATACTTCAATCTGACACCCTTAGAGATGGAGATCATTATAACCCCATAGACCTACATTACCACTGGGTGATGATGTTGTTGGAGCTGATGATATGCTACTAGACCAAATCATGTATCAGCAACAATTTGGCCATAAAATTATCCGTTTTAAGATTGTGACTTCCATGACATTAAATGCATCTTTAAAGAATTAGTTCAGTGTTTTGGAAAGTAAGGGCTTGACCTAAGGTTGGGACAAAATGTCAGGACATCTCCATCTCTGTTGCTTCAGTTTTATCATTCTCATTTTTTCTCATTTGACCATATTACAGTGCAGAGGGAAGCTTGCATCTACTCCTGGCATCCTCTTCAGCTGAGCTTTAATGTTAGCTAGCTTAAAGGGACATTGTGTAACATTTTCAGTTGTTTATTGGTAAAAATTGATGTCTGCATTCATAAATATGTCATCACTGGTGTATTATTACCTCCACCAATAATCTGACTTATTCTCGTAAAAGTAGAATTTCGGATTTGTTTGTACATTGTGCAAGTCGTCTGTGGGGTTCCATTACGTTTCGCCATCTTAGAATACACCCGCCAGCAAGGGACATACAGCACCGCCTTCGACGTTTTCGTTGAGAGCCAGGCCAGCACTGCGTGACTGAGGAGCCGAAAGAGAGGAGCAAGAGGTGCTTTGCTACTACCCTGGCAAATTTGAAACAAACTCCCACTCTTTGAACATAATGCAGGATCATGCATATGCAGCATCATGGGAGACGGAATCCTTGTCACCAAGAAAGCGCAAAACGGAATAGAAAAGGCAGCGTGACCGGCGAATTAAAAAAACGAAGGCCCACATCGGGGTAGCCTTTCCCAGGTAGCGAGAGCTGCTGAGGGAGAATGGTAATGCAATCAGAGGCCAGCGCTGCTGTTAGCTGTTAGCCGCTGTTAGCCGCTGTTAGCCGCTGTTAGCCGCTGTTAGCCGCTGTTAGCGCTGGCCTGTGATTGTATTACCTTTCTCCTTCAGCAGCTCTCTCCACCTGGGAAAGGCAACCCCAATGCTGACCCTTGTTTTTTTAATTCGCCGGTCACGCTGCCTTTTTGATTCCCTTTTGCACTTTCTTGGCGAGGAGGATTCCATCTGAACAGCTGTTAGCGGCGCAGTAATGCGAGGAGAGGGATGAGGTGTGTGAGGTTGAGCCACTTGTCAGTTGTCAAAGGACAAGACGTGATTGGTTTGTTTCAATTTACATCCGCCCCAACAGTCCTACGTTGTAAACACAGCCAGCATGGTGAGGAGGGGGTTTGTCAACTCGCGTCGCGTGTGTCTGTGTAGGAGCCTGAATGAATACTCCATGTAGTATCGGATGACATGGTTTCATCAGTGTTATCATAGCTTTTTGGTACACAGCGGCTACAGTTGTTGCAATACGTGTTTGAAACAGTGAGGCGCTAGAGTGCGCCATCTGTTTGAATGCAATATATGATTTCAGCGTTAGATGGGAGAAATTCCTACACACTGTGGCTTTAATTGGTGGGTGTAATTCAGTAGAAATAAAACTGTTCCTACATGAAATTGCTCACAACAATTATCTTGAGTAACAGGGTTGAATTTCTCGAAAAAAACATTGCTGATGAGTTTTTCAAATGTACTTTTGGCAGTTTGAACACCACAGGCCAAGTGTCATCTAGTTCCATTACAGATGAAGAGAGGGCAGACATTTCTATGGCCGATATCTCCAACATTTGGCAACTCACACCAAAACAATCTAGACTGATAAATAGCACTACAGGTAAAAGGAAAAATATATATTTTTGATTCTGTCTCTTGAGAGTCCATAACTTGATAAGAACCCTATGCAAAAGAGTGCAACTTTGTCTCATACAGATGACATACAGAATTCTTGAGGGATTTATGTGCCGTAACTTTGTTTTTGGGTGAACAATAGCTGGGTACTTCCACCTCTTAGATCACTGTAAAGCAACCTGGAAGTTTTTCTTTTAATTTGGATGTTTACTTTGTTTAATTCATGCTTTTTATACATAGAAATTTTGTTAATTTTTGATTCATTTAAAATCAGCTGTTCATCCCACAGTTTCTCTATATGATGCTGAAGTGTTTCTTACTCCACTAGGAATAAACTGAATACATTTATGGGGTTTAAAGATACCAGTGTCTGTCTTTTGAACACCTACTATGGGTAATGTTAATTGCTGAGTGTATACTGCACCTCAGGTCCCTATATTCCCATAAAACAATACTAAAGAGATAACCCCTGTGTTTAGAGGCAGCAGTAAAAGTCCTGCTTGTCGGACAAATAAACTGCTTCAAGTCTTCATGCTGAGCTCTGTATTTAACACACAGAGACTGATATCCATCCTATCATCTTACTGTCGGAATAAAAGGGAATAAGTGCATTTCCCAAACTGTTGAGCTATTCTTTTTAAGTGGCCAAGTATTTTTCATCCTATGGGATGCAGCAGAGCTGAGGGATGCCGTCAATGGAGAGATCTCACAGTATTTTAACAGAGCCCTGTTTTGACATACATATGAAACTCCTTTGTGACAGAAGAAAGGAGAAACTTTTGCTCCATCCTTGTTTTTGAGAGATTTCCTATGGGCTAGATAAAATAAGTTTCTCTGTTTATCAGATCTGAGGACACCAATGAGCCTTGTGTGCAGCACTTAACTTGCCCAGAGCTAGTGAACATGTACATATGTGTATAAACACACACTGTCTAACAGTAGAATTTACAGGATTTCTTATTTCCCGGCATCTTTTTTCTCCTCCGTGTCAGTCGCTATCTGTTCCCCCCTCTTCTTTGTCTGATGCATCGTCTCCTCTTCCTGTTTTGTGCGTTTTTTGCCCATCTCTCTCACTTCCTTTGATCTCCTGAAGCTTAAACCCATTGTGAAAGAGGAAATTAGATGAAACATGGAATAATCCCGCATTTCAGGCTCATCCTTTGCTCTTTCCACTGAGATCAGCGTGATACAGCAGAACAGAAGGACTGAGCAGTCGAGCGAGGATGGTTAAAACCTCCCTTTTCTTCTAGGGACGCTCGCCTGTCATATCGAGACAATGGTCGGACTGAGAGACTCTGTCTCCCACACTCTCTACCCAGTGCAATTATCTGCAGTAAATGACAAACTCTATTTTTCTCTGTTTGTCTCATTGGTGTAGCAGTCCTTTTCAATAACTGTTGAACAGACACTTTTGTTGTCGTCAGTTTGCACAGTAATGAACAGGTAATGTTATACTGCATCATCATTTGTGATCACCTGTGTGTTATGTGTTATGTCTACTGAGTTAAAAAATAAAAAGGGCAATTAATGCAAAATATAGTCTTAAAGCCCAACATATCCTGGTGAATTTAAACAAATTGCTGTTTCATTCATTTTGATGCTGTTGTGGATCCTGAATTGTCACGACACTGATTTTCTGCAGAATTACAAAATGTTGACTTGAAAAACATCTGCTCATCTGTCATCAAGAGGTTTCATTGTTCCAACTTAGCTAAGCAAATTAAACAGACATCCTTGAGCAGGCGGTGCAAATGAGACAAAGAAGGATGTGTGGTGTTGAACTGTGAAGTTGTTGTTGTGTACGAGTGAAGGATGATGAATCGCAGACCTGCTCTCTGTGGAGATCCGCTTTGTGAAACGTTTGGATGGTGGAAAATGTGTGGAGGAGCGGGGAAATCTCTTTTGCTTTGCAGGGGATAGGGACTTTGACTCGCTGTGCATCTCTCTTTGTGTGTGTGTGTGTGTGTGTGTGTGTGTGTGTGTGTGTGTGTGTGTGTGTGCAGAGCCTGCCAATATGTGGAAATCTTACATTTTTGGGAAATGGATGACTGAACTGAGGCAGAGTGCTGCTTCTTCTAGCAGCCTCATAGAGGCATCAACTTCATTCAGCTCAACAACTTTATTTAAAAAAATGGAAGTGTGACGTAGTGATGACCTGCCCTTCTTAAAGGAATAATTCAACATTTTCTATTTCTTGGAATCAATGAAATCTCCTTGCACAGCCACAGATCGTCAGGTGCTGGTAGGAAGCAGGAACGTAAGTCATAAGATATGCAAAAAAATTCCTCCGCACACTGACATATACTTTACTATCGAAATTTCGATAGTAAAGTCTATGTCAGTGTGCGGAGGAATTTTTTTGCATATCTTATTTTCTATTTCTTCTTTACATTTACTTACACAAGTTACCAGTATCTTCGTGCTAGCTTAAAAAAGAGCATGAAACAGCCTCTTAAGGACAGTAATGTTGGCCTGCATTTTTTCCACTTGGAGGGGGTCCAGCAATCTTTTAAACCTTTAAAATTGCTGGTGGACAGATTTTTGATGGGAAAAAGAACTTATGGACAGAACCAGGCTAGCATTTCCCTCTGTTTCCAGTCTTAATGCTAAGCTACGTTAGCTGGCTGCTAATGGTAGCTTCATGTTTAGTGCATCATATATCTAACACCCTGCAAGAATGTGAATGTTGAACTTTTTCTTTAAGGAGTGCATAATTTTCCTGTCGCCTCTATCCCTCATAAAAAATTAATTTCTGTTCTCAATATAACTATATCTGCTCCTCTTTGTTTGCTGAGTGTGTGATTGTGGTAATGATGCACTCCTGTTTGTTTCTGTGCATTGTGCATGAGTTACAGCCTCTGTTCTATCTTCACTGCCTTTGAAAACAGCAGGAGAGAGAATCATATCTGCAAACTCAAGGAAACAAGCATGTGCATGTACACAAAAGGATGAAATCTTTTGTTTATCTGGATCCTGTGCAGTTATTGATTTCTCTGAATTCGTCTCCGTGCAGAAACAACTCACAGACAACACTTTCTGTGCTAATTAGGCCTCAGTGGTGGGAAGAACATGTCTTCGGTGCTCTGCGATGATTGTACATGTCTCTGCCAGCCAACTGGCCACCATAACAGAAGTTCAGACTCTTTCTGGCTCCACACCCTGGGAAGTATCGAAGTATAGCTCACATGAGAGATGAGTGTAAATGAGAGGAAGAATAGATGGAGTGGAGTATCAGCCAAAAGCACATCGATTCGCCACCCCTCACAGCTCTGACTGCCTCCTCACTGTGTCTGATAAATGCCTGTCCTCATTGTGGTTTACTGTGCAGTTGTGCTGGGTGCATGCAGGGTGAGGCCCACAGAGGCACGTCAATACACAATGAAGTATGCACCCCCCTCGTCACTTTTATTCCCTGAGTTGTGGTCAGTGGGGGCAAGCTTCAGGAGCACTCTGTTGTGAAATTTCATTTCACGCTTTGCGTGTCTATTGATTTTTATTGGTCTTTAGACAAAATCAGTCAAGATATTGTCAAAAGGCCAAGTCCCCTCTGCACTCACTGTCTTGAAAAGGACAGAAACAGAGTGAGGAAGTGTGCCGTTTTTTCCCTTTAAGTGTGGATGTGTTGGATGACTGCGCAAGCGTTCAAATTTGCGTGTGTGTGTTCTGTCATGGTGCCACTTTACCTTTACTCTTAGAGGCCTGAGTCTCGGCCTCCTTCGGCGTTCGGAAGCGCAGGGGTTCGCTCAGCGGGCTCGTCCCAGACATGCTGATGGACTGGACATGCACAATGTAGTCTGTCTCTTCCTCCAAGTCCCATAATGCACAGGAGCGTGTGGTGGTGTTGACTTCCTGGATGAATCGCAGCATGCGCACGTCTTTCTTCTGTTGGAGTATGACACGGGAGAGAGGATGGTGAATATGGTTTACAGCAGGAGGACAGATGTTTTGTGTTCAGTCATCATGTTCTATAACGGAGGTGTACACTGACTCAATAAGGGGCAAAGGTGAAAATAACAAAGGCCACCACGTGTTTTCATTCTCAACTTGTTAAATACCAATGCTTGGACAGTGGCCCTGGGTGGCTGGCACCGATGCACAGAAGCACCTTTAGCAGTGGTATGACACGCACTGGCTGGTCACTGTTTCTGATGCTGCTAGTAACTACTTGAAACCACAGGTTAATGAAGTTATGTTAATAACACTACACGTAGGCCTATGTCACGTGACTTTACATTATGTTAGTAACAACCGTACTTGATCCAAACCAAACTCTGATATTTTTAATGAAACCAAACCAGGGATTTATGTTCCCTAAAGTCAAGTAAACCTGAAAACCAGGTGTTTCACCTACGTCATGAGTTTATTTTTATTTATTTTTTAAAAAAGAAAGACTGAATGCATATAAGGGGGAACATCACCTAAATTAAGAATTCCATTATGTTATTTCCGTGGCCTTGGAAAGCTTCAGTATCAGTATTTATGAACATGAGTTGTCTGTCTCAAAGCAAAAAACAACTGAAGTAAGTATCAAACATGTGATGTCATAGCCCCGTTTCCACTGCCACACTTTCGGTATGATACCTTTGGAACCAAAAGTAACCCTTCAGACATGGTGCCTAGACCCTAGCGTTTCCAGTACCCTTAAATGTAGGCGGGTTTGTTGTCACTCACTGCTCCATCCAGCACTTGCTGTATTTCCTCATCACTGGTGACACAGATGGAAATATGCACCTCATTTATCGTCCACAGAAAGAGGTTGCACACTGGCATGTTCTGAGCAAAATAAAACTGCAGTGAGGGTCTCTGTCGATGGGATATTTAAAAATAGCAGGTTTGTGCATTAGTCCTTCTCAGGCAAGCACAGGGGTTTAGTGTTGCTGGGGCCCACAGGAACGGTGATGCTGTTTTTTTCTTTGAGTGAGGATTGGAATATATGCAGTTCACATAACCTGGCTGAAATTAATATATATAAATGCTTGAAGATCCGCTCATTACTAAAAGTGTATGTCATATAAAAACTGAAGTAATGGTCCAAGTTGTCATATGGAATATTTAAGGTGTGTTGATTGATTCATGTTGTCAACTCATGCATTACGTAACATTACAAGTTAATGTTCCACCTTAAAAGTCACTGGCAGTCGGCCCAATGAATTACATTATTTTCTCTCAGAATCCAGCTGCTGCAAGAGGCAGCAAAACATCCTTTCATTTTAGAGTTACAGTCTACTGATAAAACTCTCCATTATATTAACAGTGGTTACATGAGCCTCAAAACCAACTACAACTCAGCCCTGACCGTCCGCTATTGACCAATCAACAGACTGCATTTCACAGCTCCACCTTTTAGTGCCAGATCTGTGTGCTGGGTACCCCAACAGAAGGGGTGACCAAAAACTGGGGAGGTACAGAACAGTTCCATTGGTATCATCCACAACTTTTCACAGTGGAAACAGAAGAAAAGTATACTGAACTGGATTGCACCGTACTCTACTGCTCGGTAGAAATGGGGCTATAGAGTAATAAGTCTGGAGCTGTTCCACAGACAATGAATGGGAGCCTGATTTTGTGGACCCACAGAATGTTTGTTGTCTTTTTTATACCCGAATGAGAATTATTCTATTGTGTTGTTCTCAGTTGTAAAACAGAAATGTACACAAAATATACTCGGAACACTCCCGTGAGTGCTCTCAGTGTCGGCTAGAACATCTTTCACCATTCATTGTCTATGGAGCTGCTCCAGACTTTATACCCTCTGACATCACAAATTTGAGTTTTAGCAACTTAGTTTTTGGATTTGGGAGGGAGTCGTCCATGTTTACTGATACTTTTGCACTGTCTTAGACCATAAGAATAACATGAATTTCCCTGTAAGGCGCAGAAACTATATTTCCTGTGAAAACAGAAGTGTATTTTGAAAAGAAACAATGCATGTAACAAGCATAAGTTGACATGCCGTCCCTGAACAACCAAAACTGATGCAGGGGGCCACCTAGTGCATCGTATTTTGACATGTGGGGCCACTGACCAAGCGTCCGTATTAGATGAGTTGGGATGAGAACATAGTCCCATGTAGAGCATTATAGTTAAGCTTGAAATTCACACAGGAATGACAGTTTAACTAACTGAAGGGACGCCTCACATCAGAATCATAAATCATAAATGCTCTGTTGATGTGACATTGTGGCAAAAATGACATTTAGAAGTATCCTTATAGGGCAGAGAGAAGTCCTGGTTGAATTAAGTTACACTTAACAAGACGATTGTGATACTGAGAGTGTGATGCTACTCTTGTACAAGTCCGAATACATACATACTTCACTGTTAAAGCACAACAGTTCAGCATTTTAGGAAATAAGCTTATCTGCGTTTTGACTGAGATTCAATACCACTGTCATGTCTGTACAGAACACGTGAAGTTGGAGACAGAAGCTGGTTATCTTCACTTAGCAGAGGTGCTGAGGGCAACAAGTAGTCTGGCTCTGTTTAATCTGTTTTTGTATGGGTTAAACAAAAAAGATATAAGATGTAAACAGATGTTTCTGCTGCGAGGTTGTGTGTTGTTTTTACATTCGGAACATCACAGTTCACATGTACAGCATTTCAACAACCTCTGCAAACCTGTGTGTGTTTTATGTGAGCATGATGGCAGCTAGTAATGTCACCTTTTACCATGTTAAAGAGCGATCAGTGTCTGCTGTTGTCAGAGAGCAGACAGGCAGTTCAACAGGATCCAGTGTCCTGAGATAATTCCCATAATGCACACTGACTCTTAGCATCACGGTAAAGAGAACTGCACATGGCAGCGAACAACCAGTGATTAATTCAGTTTGTGGTTGTGTTTGCATGATTTATCAACCCTGTTGTAACATTTACATACAGTATATATATTCAGTGTGAGTTATCTGTACTGTGTGTGCGCTGCTCACCTGCTGTGTGATGGCAAAGCCAATAACGGGGTCTCCCTCGGGGATGTCCCATGTCACCACAGCAGAGTTTGCTTTCACTGCTTTGATGGTCACATTGACAGGAGGCGACAAGCTATCTGCAAACACACAGAGAGAGAAATGAAAGCTTGTTTTATCGTCTGCGGTATGAAATGAGAAGTTCTGTCGGTTGCAGAAATGGCCGCCAGTGTGGCAGGAAGCCAGATTCAGTGGTGTGAATAAACGGCTCAGCTGCATCCATTATGTAAGGTGGAACCAACGAGTATAGAAACGCAAAACAATTCCTCAGTGTCACAGTGCTTCTGCCCAAGGCTGAGCAGACACTGCAGTGTGTATGATGTGAAAGGATCAATGCAGTCTGTGAGGTAAAATCAGCCCCACCATCCATGAGGATTTAAAGTTGAAATTAAGTTTTGAAAGTTTAAACTCTGCTTAAACAAGTTTAAAATGGATTGGAGGGATTCCTTTAAAGCTGTGCGCACTGACATTTGTGGTGCCCAGAGTATGATTCCTCCTGTTGATCCCCTGACTTCCCCTCTAGCACCATCATGATGTTGACATTCGAGGTTCTGAGTAAAATGTTTCAAAAGTGTTGGAGGGATTGTCAGAAAATTTGATAAAGACATTTTGGTCCCCCTCAGCATGAGTTGTAATCACTGTGATCCTCTGATTTTCCTTTAGCGCCATCAGCAGGACAAAAATTTAATATGATTTATGACCAAATCTCTGAAAAGCTTCCCATCAGCCTCACCTTTGACTTCTGTTAAGCAAATGTTGGCTTAATTAAGATGGTGACCACTGTAAACATTACACCATCAAGATTATTACATTCAAATAAAATTAAACTTAAAACTATAACTAGATATGAAAAATATTTTAGTTAACTGTAATTAAAAAGAAAATTAGACTTTAGAAAAAAAGCAAACCAGCTGAAATGATAATGTGTACTTACAAAACAAAATAAAATAAAGTCTAGTCTAGTTTCAGCCTTTTTTTTAATGTGGTCATATTTGTCAACACAGCAAGCATAAGGAGGCACTGGTGCATATGTTCATTTTTACTAACTGAAACCAAACTGAATTGAAAACAAAAATTAAAAAAGGAATAAAAATAAAAACAAATGAAAAATACAAACTATAATTGCTCTGCTAAGCCTGTCCGTCGTTGCAAACATGTAGCAACAACCTCAAAGTGCCACTATGCCTATAAACGCAGCCTCTCAGAGTTCCTAGCAAGCCTGTAGACTCTTTTTCTGACATTCAGCACACAACTCTTAGACATTAAAAACTTTTCTTTTTAGTGTTGCATGCATGGATTTCTAATAACACAGTTTTAATGATGAAAAGATATGAAAGCCTTAAAGACACAGCAGCCTAAATCAACTGGGCCATGAGCTAGCAAGAGGTCAACCAATCCAAACTGTGCCAGTGAGAAATAATGAAATCTTTCTGTATTACACTCTGGATTTATCATTTTCTTTGTGTCTGTCTGTCTGTCTGTCTGAGGTTATCTAATGGCGACTGAGATTTCAAACTATTTAAACACCAAATAACTTTGTTGGAAAAGCACTTTTGTCCCAACAAAACACAAGTGAACATTGCTGCAGGGATTCAAAAGTAGACAGAGCTTTTTGATGCCAGACATCATATTGCATGTAGAAACAACAAAGCTGATGCCAGAACACATTACAAAAGAAATAATAATAATAAGTCTATTGGCACATGACAAATCTACCTCTCATTAAAACAGTGTGTTCAGAGCTGGATGCAATGAAAGATTTAACACCAACTACAGTAAGTCCTCATTAAATTCTGCTGCTGAAGTGTCCACTGACCTGTTTCAATATTTTTGAACGATTTTGTGTGGTTCTGAAACAGGATGAAATGCAAGCGTGATGAAAGGAAAAACAGGAGGCAGTTCACAGGCTGCAAGATTCGACCATAATGACTCAAATAATTAAAGTGTGAGATTGTGTGTGTCTGTGTGAACTTTGGTGGCCTCAGCTACCGCCATATAGGGCTCACTAATTACTGTATGTGTTGCACACACACACACACACACACACACACACACACACACACACACACACACACACCTAATGAGCGGGTGCAGGTCAGATGATCACAGTGCCTGCAGCTTAGAACACATCAGTTTGCCTCAAATGAGTGTGAAATGGATTTTTTCTTTCATACCGTTTATACAGTCTCATCTTCTGTGGGCTTTCTGTTCTCATAAAACTCATTTGAAGCATAGAGTGTGTCAAATATAATACACTGAAACATTCATTGCCTTGCAGTACAGGTGTAACAATGTATCGTGGCTCCATTTTGTGACAGTGTGCACTGTGGAGCTTAAAATGGATCATAATTTCATTTAGATTTAATCAGTTATAAGTCCGTAAGCGTGCTCTCAGTTTGTATTTAGATGCAATTAATGCCCAAGGGGCTAATTAAATGTAATGCTGCCCAAAAATGCTGATTTTCAAAAAGAAAGGCCAGCAAATAATCAGTCGATTAAAATCAGCTGATCTTAAAGGTCCAGTGTTTAGGAGTCAGGGGGATCTATTGTCAGAAATTGAATAATATATCAAGTATGTGTTTTGTAGTGTATAATCATTTGAAAATAAGAATTGCTGTGTTTTCATTTCCTTAGAATGAGCTGTTTATATTAACACAGAGAGTGAGTCCTTGTCCACGAAGAAGACTCTTGATAGGGCCATGCACACTTGGTATTTTCACATTAGCTGTAGTTAATGTGTAGTTCTCATCCCCTCTGTATGAAACTGCTTTATTCTGTGTTTTTACGAATTTTAATCACCTGGTCCATTTGTTTTGGAAAGGAAGAGACCTCTACAGATAGTTCGGCTCCTGGTAAAAACCTCTTGTACAATGTACACTGAAGGAATTCCAACCGGGAGAAGTTTCAGCTGGTTGCGATCTGCAATCCTCACCACTAGATGCCACTAAATCCCCCTAAATCATAGACCATGTTTCTTTAAGATCTTACATTTAAATTAGAATTTGTGTCAAACTAACGCCAGCCTTAAACCAAATGATTTTTAAACAGTTTCACTTAAAGGGAAATTTCGGTTTATTTCAACCCGTCTCCTATCGTCCTAAATTTGTTTCAAGTGACTAGTGACATAGAAATAATAGTTAGCATGTTAGCCGTTAGCCTAGATACAGCCGTAGCGTCAGACCTGTTAAAACTTAATTGAACGGGCATCCTTTCAAGTGCAAAGTTAGTCCACTAAACAAGCTTTTTCTCCACAAAGACCGCCTCATATCGTTAGGATAAATGTCAGAGAACATATAGAAAACGACATGTAAACGTGTTGTCTTACCTTACCGGTGTGCTGCCATGTTTGTTGTTTACCATTTAGCTAAGGCTGCAACCGGTCCCATTCCTTGCAACAGAGATATTCCTCTTCTGTGGGCACTGGGGTACAGCATTCACAGGTAACGTTACACCACCAATCTCCAGAGCTAAAGCCTTCCAGCAGCCATTCCTCCTCTGACGTCCTCTACCTGTTGCGCCTCTCTCTCTCTCCTCCTCCGTTCTTCAATTTCACGAAGTTCTTCGTCAGTGTATTCTGGCTCAAATAAATAAGGGCGGCCATCAAACTCTGCAAAATCAAATTCCTCCTCCACAAAGTCGAAGTCTGGCAAAAAGTTATTCTATAAATCTTTCATAAAATAAATGAATGAACCTTTCAGGCTACTGTCCGGTTCTGCCTTGCAGCTGCTGCGGTGTGTTCTCGTGATATTTCGGCTGCTCTTTGGGAAGCAGAAGTAAACGGTAAACACACGGTAAGGTAAGACAACAACTCTGAAGACCACCTAAATGTGGAATGTTAGTTTATAGGCTTTCCACATCGAGAGGCGATGGCCACCCTTATTTATTTGAGCCAGAATACACTGACGAAGAGCTTTGTGAAACTGAAAAATGGAGGAGGAGAGAGAGAGGCACAACAGGTAACGTTAGAGGATAACAGAGGAGGAATATGCTGGAAGGATTTAGCTCTGGAGATCGGTGGTGTAACGTTACCTGTGAATGCTGTACCCCAGTGCCCACAGAAGAGGAATACCTCTGTTGCAAGGAATAGGACCGGTTGCAGCCTTAGCTAAATGGTAAACAACAAACATGGCAGCACACCGGTAAGGTAAGACAACACGTTTACATGTCATTTTCTATATGTTCTCTGACATTTATCCTAACGATATGAGGCGGTCTTTGTGGAGAAAAAGCTTGTTTAGTGGACTAACTTTGCACTTGAAAGGATCCCCGTTCAATTAAGTTTTAACAGGTCTGATGCTACGGCTGTATCTAGGCTAACGGCTAACATGCTAACTATTATTTCTATGTCACTAGTGACTTGAAACAAATTTAGGACGATAGGAGACGGGTTGAAATAAACCGAAATTTACCTTTAAGCAGACCGTTTTCCAATGTCACAACAAAAATATGATAGTTTTCTGTCAGATGGCGCATGTTCCTGTGCTCTCAATAGTTTGGTGGAAGATGGTCATGAAACTCAGTCCGAGCTGCTTTAAATCAGTATTTTTCTTCTTTTCCTGACAAACTCAAACATGTTTAATATTATCATAACTTTAAGTCTGGACTCATACAAATACTGAAGTTCAATGACTTGACCATTGCCAACAACCAATAGCTGCACTCTCTCCAATACCAAACAGCAAACCAGGTCAACAGTAAACATGGAGGGGACTCTGGGGAGGAGCAAGAATGTGAACAAGTCTCATTTCTCTTCTACTGTGAAAAAGCTCAGTGAAGGGCAAGTGGTCCATAACTTTAATTTTGGAGACAAAAAAATGTAGGCTTAGCGCCCTGTGGTCCATTGCCCAATAGGAAATAGGAGTTACTTTTCTCAGGGAGTAACGTTGGAAGTACTTTTAAAGTAATTGAGTCACTTTACTCAGGGAGTAACACAGTAAAGTAACTGGTTACTTTTTTAAAAAGTAATGCAGTAACGTACTTTGATTACTTTTAAAGTAACCCTTACCCAACACTGAACAAGAGTCTGTTTAATTTGGTGCTTATCTGATCCACCAACCACTTTTTATTTCAGTAAAAAAAATTTAATTTTTGAAACAGTTCACTGCCCATTCCCACAGTCTCCTCCCACTAAAATAACACAGCTGACCTACTGAGACTGGCAGCAAGTTCAGGCAACAAAATCCAAAATGTAACATTTGTAAGCAAACACAGTTTATCTTAATGGATTATACTGAAACTGAATTGACAAAAATACTGTTGACATATGAGAGTTATGAGAGTTCTAGAGTTATGTATTTCCTCAGAAACATAAGAAAATGTTGATACGCCATATTTATTAAAGGGAGTTTGGCTTAATATTTTCCACCAGGAGCAGGGTGGGAAATCTTAGTAGTTGTAGTGACTCTGTAAGATCCCCAGTCTTTGTAAAATCTTAAAGTGTGTGACTAAAAAGTCACAATGTCATTAGATGTGAGTGGGTGTCAGTCTTTAGACTTTTCAAAGTCTGGTAGGCATAAGGTGACTGCTAAAACATCTACTTTTTATCTTAATGTCTAATTTAAGATTTTCTCAATTAGGTGTGTTTTATTATTCAGTTCATGTATTAAAATCTTATGTACAAAACCTTATTTAATGTAGACTTTGCTTTCTTGCAGTTAGATGAGAAAATGTCAGTATCCCTGTCATGTCTGTACAGTAAACATGAAACTACGGCCAGCAGCTGGTTTGCTAATCTTAGCATAAAGGCTGTGAACAAGGGGAAACAGCGAGCCTGGCTCTTTCCTAAGCTCAGTCAGTTTTTATATGGATTATACACACAAGACATAATGTGTTAATTAGTGTTCTTCAGAGTTGCTGGTAGGGAGATTTTGTTGCTTTGGACAGAGCCAGGCTAGCAGACATCACTGAGGCCTTTTGGGATTGATTGATGCTTGTAATGTGATGCAGGACAGAAAGAGATGAATAGGGACGAGGAGAAGTGGTCACTCTCAGTGATGCCACTCTTGTGTCTTTAATGGGATATAAATCTAATTCAGCCCACCAAATGCAGTCAATGAGTTATTGAATAGGTTAACGCTCACTTACCCTTCGACGGGTACAAATCACACAGCTGGTAATTACAGGATGATGGGCTGCTGTAGCACTCATATACACACTGACACACTGTACATTCAGAGACAGCACATCATATCCAAGCAGGCCTGTGTGTTACGTTTCCACCCGCCTGCTGCTGGCGTTTTGATGAATGGCCTGACTAACAGTGGATGACAGGATGGAGACCTGCTGCATCTCTTCATCTGCGGGGACTCTGATGTTTGAAGTGGCTTTGCTTTTGTTTACCATTTCCTGAGAAGCCTGAGGGACGGGCGTCTTGGGCGGAGGGGACTGATGGGACTGAAGAATTCACAAATCAAACTCATTATCTCACAGTTAGTCCCCTCTCGCTGTCGTTCTCTCTCTCTCGCACTAACGCTGCGCTCAAAATACACAGTGATAGTTAACATTCAGCTCCCAATGCCCCCCAGGGGATTCGACTCTGACACAGGTCGTTGCTTTGTTTGCACGTGCTGAAAAGTCCCTCAGAACTGCAAATATCTATGTTCCCTTTCTCGTCTTTCAGCCCTTACAGGAACCAGACCTAAAATGGAGACTCCAGTGATTTACTGTGGCACATTCATCAGATTAGAAGACTTGTGAGGGCCAGACAAAAATAAACGAATAAATAAACAGATCAAAATAAACCAAAAATCAGTCACTTTCACATCTATACTTTTTGGTTTATTTAATCTGGAGTGAGGAACACAAATTATACAGTGCTGTCTTTTAGCTCTGGTCTGATTCATGTTCACACTGATTTACACATAACAAATAATGTAGTAAACATGAAGTCAAATGGACTCGCAGGTAGTTTTGGTGATGTCATCTTGCATAATCTACATAGATCCAATTCTGGTGAGTCAGAGGAAGTCATTCAGATCATTACTGCGCTACTCATTTTTAGAAGAATAGTGACAAGTAGAGACAGATGATCAGTTGAATTGATTGAATCATTTGAAGTCTTTAAAGTTCAAGAGCAGTCTGTGAAGAAACGGAAAAAATGGAAGCTGGTTTTGACTTTTAACATGACTTCAATTAACGACAAAAATTAAAAATAAATAAATTGTATCTTCCAGACGTGATAAGAATCGTCTGATGTGAATCTACCCTTCTCATTTCTCAACAGAGAGGCAACAGTCTCACCTATAAGGCTCCGTACCTCACACCTCATGTATTTTAAATCCTATAATGTTGCACAGAGCTGGTTAGCTTTTAATAAAGCCTCCAAATTTCTGGTATTATTGAGAGTGCTTTCTCTTTTCTCCTTAAAATGGAACTGTCTGTTGCACAGCCCTTTGAAATCAGAACTTCCTCTCACACTGGATGATCTATAAATATAAATAATAATACCTCATGTTTTTATGTTTGTAACTTTGAATAATGTAGCTGAGTGTAGCATTTCTTTTGTTTTCTTCTTCCTTTATTGTATATATTGCTCTCTGCCGGTTGGCATGTGTAAGTAAATTATTTAGTTTTTGAGTCTCGCATGGAAAACAGACCTTGATCTGTCTGCGACACTGAGATTAAATACGAGACAAATGATAAGAAAGATGATTACATATAGATTGCAGGAGATTGCGATAAGGTGGGGAGAAAAAAAGCAGTGACATGCCCTTGTTATTTCTGAGCTTTTTGCAAAACAAAGTTAAACCATCTCTGAGTGCCCTCACGTCCTACAGCTTCTGGTCAATTTTTGTCTGTCTTTGTCCATCTCCTTTCCCCCCCGTATGGCTGCACTGCGTTGAGGGACAACAAGAGCGGACGCTGGCAGTGACCGCAGGCCTTAAATATCCACATGACATGAGAGTCAGCTCTAATGAAACACCAGACAGATGTCTTCATCAACTTTCGCTCATTGCGGTGGCACACAGTCTGCCTCACCCTGAGAGATGGGGGTGACTTTGAGCCATGGCGGATGTCCCTGGTGTGTAAGTGTGTGTGTGGGTGTGTGTGTCTTTGTTAGCCCAGTGATGATCAGAGTGACAGCTAGTTGTCTATCCCATGCTGAGGAGTGTGAAGGGTGACAGCTCCTTAATATCCCCGTTCATTAGAGAACACACCAGGAGTGACTGTATACAGTCAAGGAGAGAAAGCCGAGCTGCACACACGCACACACACACACACACACACACACACACACACACACAGAGCGAACAGTCCTGGTCCATAAAGAAACCTATCATTATTTAATGAACATTCCTCTCATCTCTCTGACCTCAGAGAGACAGCATCGCTCCTCCCACACCTCCTCCAGGCCTGCTGCCATCCCTCCCTCCTAACTCCTCTGAATCTGCTCAGTTTGTTCTCTGTTCACTGTTTTTAAGGTAGTGAATTCCTGAGTGGATTTATAGATGAGATGATGTAATGGGGAGATCATAGCATACTATAAAGAACAAATAGTTCTTTTATTTGTTGTTCCGAGCACCAGATAAATAATTCTGGTCTCTATGGAATTTGTTTTCTTACCAACAATCATCATGTATAGGGGACCACATTTACAGCTGGTATAAACATGCAATCTGTGTCTGGATATTACATCTGGATGACAAAAAAAACCATGTTAATGTAAGCTGTATGCAGGCAGAACGTCAGCGGCCAGTCAGACCACATCTGCAGGATGTCCAATATTTGTTGACAGCCAGCTCTGGCTACATAATTTGCATATTGAGATCTATTCACAGTGAGGGAAGAAATGAGATAACAAGAATGCTTATCAATATGATAAGCATCCCCCCCTCTGGTAGAAAGCCCTCTTGCAAAACTTTTCCCAACTAAATTGGGTTGAGGTGGGGATGGATTAACCCACCAAAGGGGTGCAGGGTTAGATTGTGTATACATTAGCCTTCAAATAATCATCGGGAGCATACAGCAAGGCCACTCATGGCAGCTCCAATTAAGTTGCCCAGCACCTGAGAAAACAACAAGTACTCCAGTCAGCAGGTTTACTACCCCACGCCTGGGTTGCTACATGTCTGCGAGGACGAGGTAAATTGATTAAACATACATGAATTAAGAATTACACACTATGCAAGCACAACTACAACATGTGCTTTTCTTACTATGACATGTCAAAGTGTCTGCTGTGAAAAGTAGAGCTGGGCATCATTTAAAAAATCACAATACCAGTACCAATAAAAGTTCCCTTGAGGTGATGCTGATACCGAGCAGCCTACTTAGTTGATACCTTTTTTCTGTCAGTCGATACCCATCATGTGGATAAAGCATTTAGTTGTGTAAAATGCCACTGGATGCTACAGGTGTGTAGTATAGCTGTACTTATGAACATTTTAGTGGCATGTCAGTACGCTGAACTGCTAGAACGCCAAGTACACCATGCTTGACTATATCACACCACAGACTGTCTGGACTGTAGCGGCTGTGATAGTGGGCCAGTTACCTCACATTCAATTGTAAAATGCTTGCGTTGATTGGGTGCCAGCAAAACCATACAAATTGTCCTATTATTTTTTACATCTGGCTAGAAAAGTTTTGATTCTACTTGGTACTATGTTATTTCTGGTGAAAGCAGTACAGTATCAAGTACTGATACCCAGCCCTGCTGAAAAAGGCCTATTTGATAGTGTTTTTGGTGAAGCTGTCCAACTGCTGCCTCCACTGTGTCTATGACTAACTCTTTGAATGTGCAGTCTCTGAGTGCAACCTGCTCAACTGTACTACACTCTGTGACCCCAGTCAGCTGCACCAGTCAGATTCAGTGTGACACCTGAGCAGACAGCAGAGGAGAACGATCATGAATGCTAGCAGGGTGGTGTTCCAGCCTCCATCCGCCCCCGTGGGGAGATATAACTGATTTGTACCACCTTATTACAGCTCTGCAGTACTTAGAAATGCATTTCTCAGAGTCAGGCCTCTGGGCTGCCTCCGCTCCCTGGGATGCTAATGAGTGAGTCTGTGGGTTTGTGAACTAACATGAAAACTGCCTGTTAGCTTCATCATATTCCTCTGTTATCTGGTATTTTAGAAGCAGGCTCAGGCCTCTGGTTTTTGTTACTTCCTGCTCCTCTCTTTGAATCCCTATGGGAATCACTGCGCTACTAATTCATGTTTAGCATATTAAACCACTTTAGCTCATTTCACTGCTTATAGTAAGTAAACAGTGACTTTGTATGGAAGGTGTAATAACCAGCAGGTGGGGGTGAATGTCGTGCATCTGAAGTAACACTTTAGTAAGGGGAAGGCGTAAAACTTTGTGCTGCAGCCATAACGGCTAGAAAGCGTGAGGCCGTGGAGGAATTAACGGCTATAAATTAGCACATGTTGATTAACGCGCTGATGTCTCACACCGCGTCTAACGATGCAGTTGCTGAGGGAATTACTATTGCCGCTTGTTTTCCCCGCTAACATGTCATTGAGTCTCAGAGCGTGTATGAGCTTGCGGTCGTGCTGTGCTCTCGGGGGGTTAGCGCACATGCAGCTGGCGGGGACGCCGGCTCCCCCTCATCCATAGTTAATGTGCCATGATAGAGCCATCAGGATTTTGTGCTGATCTGGAGTTTGCCCTTGCATGTGTCAGAGGAGACCTTGGCACATGGTATCGTCCTTGTGGATACACATACACACAGAAGTTAGTAGGATCACACTGTGACATAAACACGAGGCGTTAATGTGTCTCATTAATATGCTAAAACATCTGGTGAATAATACAAAAGTGCTATCTGACTCATGTGTACGCATCAGAGCCACGCTGTAAGGCTGTGTCATGTCTTATAATCACCCATAATGCCTTTTTTATTACTGTTTCACACCCGTTCCATCTCTTTCCATGCTTGAACTGTTACGTGATCCACAAAAGGGAGCTCCTCTGTGGATAACCTCTTTTCTTCTTCTTCTGTGTCCCATTATTTGTTTCACAGAAGAGTGTTTGGATCTGAATTTACCACCTCCTTATCAGAGGAAATCCACCTCACAGGTTCCCTCTATTTCATCCTCTATTCACTTTTGCTTTCAACGCCTATTTTTCCAACTGTAATGGACACTTGGTGCTAAACCTCGCCCTCACACACACCCGCACTGTCTATCTGTTTTTGTCTCTCTTTCTTTTTCACCTCTGTCTGTCTCTCCAAAACTCCTCGCTATATATCTGTATGTCTACTACATCAGGACTTTTTGGCAGCTCCTCCATAGCCTGGTGTGTAAAGCCTGTAACTGACACTTCAATGGGAATCTGGGTGAGACAGTTACCTTGCTGTGACTCACTCATGTACTATTCTGCCGTTAATTAGCCCCATGCTCCTTAAACTCTGGCTGCTGATCGGCTGCATTACACAGTGCCAGACTTAGCACATTCAATGCCCTAGGCGAGCTTCCCTTGGCCCTCCTACCACTAAAATAAATACTGCTTGTAATATTATTATTACTACTACTACTATGTTGATTGCATTTATTACAAACAAGAACTAGACATAATGAAAAATCAACGCAAATAAACAACAAATTGCAACAGCTAATAGGTTTGGGCAGTATCAAGGTATTAGAGTATCAGGGCATTTAGAAATCCTAAAGGTATGATTTTTCAATACTGTCAAAAATACAGACGCTCCTCTTTCTATTTAACTGACACTGAGACACTGTATAGAGGCGATGTGCTGTGGTACACAACATGTGCCACCAGAGGTCAGTCTCTATAGGTGCAACAGGCAGCTGAGCTGAGAGAGATGGTGACTGTGAGTGGTGGGGATGATGTTACAGGAGTAGTAAAAAAGAAAAATACCTCTGCCCCTGTTTGAGAGTATTGCCACATAAAACTTTATCTTAAGATGACTTCTTCCAACTACAATCACAGTTCTTTAACCACACTATTTTATTTAACACATCATCACTATTTAGGGTGGCATGGTGGTGCAGTAGCTATGTTGCTACACAGCAAGAGGGTTCCTAGTCAAACCTGGTGTGGGAGATTCAAACCCTGGGGTGGGGAAGCCCCTCTGTGCAGAGTTTGCATGTTCTCCCCTTGTCAGCGTGGGTTTTCCCCGGGTATTATGGCTTCCTCCCACAGTCCAGAGACATGCAGGCTAGGTTAATTGGTGTGAATGTGGGCATGAATGGTTGTCTGTCTCTATGTATCAGCCCTGTGACACATAGAGACCTGTCTAGGGTGTACCCTGCCTCTCGCCCAATGTCAGCTGCAGTGTTGGGTAAGGGTTACTTTTAAAGTAATCAAAGTACGTTACTGCGTTACTTTCTAAAAAAGTAACTAGTTACTTTACTGTGTTACTCCCTCAGTAAAGTAACTCAGTTACTTTAGAAGTACTTCCAACATTACTCCCTGAGAAAAGTAACTCAATTACTTTAAAAGTACTTCCAACGTTACTCCCTGAGTAAAGTAACTCAGTTACTTTAAAAGTACTTCCAACATTACTCCCTGAGAAAAGTAACTCAAGTACTTTTAAAGTACTTTTGAGTATTCTACATTTCTTATTGGGCAATGGACCACAGGGCGCTAAGCCTACATTTTTTGTCTCCAAAATTAAAGTTATGGGCCACTTGCCCTTCACTGAGATCCAATTCTCCCATCACAGCCGTCACGTTGACCAGTAGAAACACAGAACGATCTGCTGCCGTAGACAACTGTATGACAACAACACCCCAGCATTTTTAATATTTCCTCTAGGGATGTTACCACACAGAGAAAAGGGGGAAATGATGGTGTGAAACAGCAGAGGCACTTTGTCAGCCCGCTGAGTTAACATTACTGTCATTAGCATCAAGCTAGCTAACAATGGTACATCCTCACAGTCGGACATAAAGTAATAACATTAACAAATAGCGGCGGGGCTTTTACTCACCACAACTGCAGAGGCTCCCAGCTTCATTTGAAACAGACTACATTATTGGACTGTTATTTATTAATTAATCCCTCTGTGTGTTTATATATCTACTTTTTATCCGCTCCGTTGTCTTTATAAAGTTAACACATCGCACCGTCATTTCAAAATCAACACTTGTTTCAAATTAAAAGCTCCTTATAACCTCCTTAAAACAGGACAAGAATAACCCGATGACATCACACACGCCGTGAAAGACAACCGGGGATAATTGGTGAGTACCAGCGTGTAGCGTGTACCAGGCATAATGCCAGTCCTGAGTCTGAAATATGTCTGTCAGCGAGTCCTACTCCACCTATTTAGACTCCACCATAGACAACGGCAGCATTTCTCCGACCACATAGCGAGCCACAAGCTCCGTGGCTTCTTTCAGACTGATAGGTTTAACATTATCTCTGTTATTAGAACCAAACGACAGTCGTTGCTGTTTCAGAGCTGAAGGACCAGCGTTCTAAAAGTAATGGAAGTAACTGATGTCTTGTTTGAAAATGTACTTAAGTATTTGATTAGCCTACTCAAACAGCAAACTAACGCGTTTGGTTACTTGTTACTGCAAAAAGTAATTGAAGTACAAAGTAACGCATTATACCCAACTCTGGTCAGCTGGGATAGGCTCCAGGTAGTGATGGCCTCATGAAGCATTTTCTTCATTTTCTGATCCCACTAGATGGCACTCTGGATTAAAAAGAGAGGCTCAAAGAATGGCAATTTAATGTGTTTTAAACCATTTGTTGAACAAAAAGCGCCATCTAGTGCGCTCAGAAAATAAAGAAAATGCTTCATGAGGCTTCATTTGGCCATCACTAGCTCCAGCTACCCATGCAACCCCCAGCAAGATAAGCGGTTATGGAAAATGAATGAAATGAATCATATCTGTTTAGCCCACTGATGTGTTGATATCCGTTGCGGCATAAAGTGTCATCACGTCTTCCAGCAAGAAGGGTGCTTATTTCCTATCTATTCATTATTGTGGGGGCCATAAGTATTTATGGCCCTGGCAGATGCAGAGAAGCTCATCCACGCCTTTGTCTCCTCCAGGCTGGACTACTGTAATGCACTCCTCATCGGGATCTCTGGCAAGAGCATACAGAGACTGCAATACATCCAGAACAGCGCTGCCAGGATCCTGATGAGGGTGTGCAAACATGATCACATCACCCCATCCTGAAATTGCTTCACTGGCTCCCTGTCCCACTCACGATTGAGTACAAGGTCTCCCTCCTCACCGACCAGTGCATTCACGGACATGCCCCCCTTTACCTCAAGGAACCCCTCACCCCCCAGACCTCCTCACGCACCTGCCATTCTGCAACCACAAACACCCTCCAAGCTCCCAGAACCAAGCTCCGCACGTGGGTGACCGGGCCTTTTCCTCTGCTGCTCCGAGGCTGTGGAACGCCCTCCCTGACCACCTCAGGGCCCCACAGACTACTGATGTTTTTAAACAAGACCTAAAAACCTATCTTTTTACAAAAGCGTTCTGCTAAATGTCTTTTATAGGTTCTCCTTTTAACTATTCACTGTCTCTAATCATTTTTAATAATTCTTAAATTGTATTAATTCTGTTTTAATTTTTTTTTCTGCTCTGTAGCACTTTGAGATTGCTAAAATGTAAAGTGCAATACAAATAAAATTTATTATTATTATTATTTAAATCCAGCAAAACGTGTCTACGCAACATTGAAGATGAGACACAAATACAAATTACACAAATACTGTCATATACCATATACCCTGGTGGCTAGATTACTGTCCGCCTATATATTTTAATTTTGGATGCATTTATCATGTCTTCCCTTAACGCCCACAGAGCTCCTGCTTGTGCGTGTAGGTGTTTGTATATGTGTGTTTTCTGCATGTGTGCATGTCGAAAAGAGCCTGTGCATTTTTTTGTGGTCTGTTCTGCTCCTGCACACAGCAGCCCGGCACTGTCAAATAATCACACCTAAGGGTCTTTTTGTCCCTTTGTAGAGAAATGAGTTATTTACTCATAGGAAATGAATTTTCCAACCCCGCTGGCCACCAGAATGCAGGGTGGGATTGCAAAACAGAATCTTTCTCCCTCTTTTTCCATCAGACACACACACACACACACACACACACTTTTCTCTAATTAAATGTCAAAAGGCAGGGTATGAAAATCAATGCAGCATTGTGTGCAGAGAGAATGCATGCCAGCTAATTCAGAAAGGCAAAGGAGTGCCGTGAGGCTGATTATTTGACAGGCCCACTGCTAATGAAATCTCAAATCAGCTGGGATGGGGCTGATAACGCGAATGAAGCTCACAGCTTGATATATGGCTATGAATATGATATTAGCGCTGGATACATAACTGTCCTCTTTTCTCTGTCTTTCACTCCGGACTTACTGTGTCTGTCTCTCTCTGTGGACTCAGGCACAGCTGGTAAAGTAAAGCCTACAGTAGCTGCCCGGGAGGATTGGTGTCACAGGCAGGTGGAGGGGGAGAACGTGAATAACACCCTCTCTCTGATTCCTCCATGTTTCACGCTCTCCTTTTGCCACTAGCGTTTTCTCTCTGTCTCTCTCTGGGATTTGTCTTCCTCTCCTGTGCCTTTAATACTAGCACTCTTCCCCTTTTGCATAGATTAATTTGCTTTCTCTCCATCCATCTGTGTCTCTCTCAAGCAAGTATTCCCCTAAGAAAAACACATGCTGTGTGACTTACGACTGGATTGAGCCCCTGCCCCCAAAACCAGACTTGCAGCTCCAGGCACAAAGGTTAAACATTGGAAACTGACAGTGAAGAGCACACACGCATATGTAGGCGTCTACCACATTTACATCTGCGCAAAAACATAGTCTGTCTTATCTGTGTCGGACACAACTCCTGGAACAGGAGAGTTTTGTAAGAGGAGACAAATGAGCAGAAGTGTCTGTGTGTTGGTGAAGGTGGTACAGGTGAACTCATAGAGGGCCCACCTGTGCTGCAGACTGCTCGGATGTAAAACGCACCATCTGGGCCACCACAACCGCCCCACAGGATTTTACTGCCTGGTGGCAAATAAAAACAGTATTTTTTATGCTCTGCTGGGCTGCTGAGGAGAACAGAAGGAGAGGGAGAAATTGAGCGGCCCCAATCCATGCATGCACTCATGGTATCAATTCCTTCTTGTGCTTTACAATGTGCATACATTGGCCTTTTTTGTTTAGTACAGGTGAAGAGTGACAGGAGAGAGGGGAGAGAGAGAGGGAACGACATGTAGCAAAGCTGCTGCGGTAAGGACTCAGCCTTAACACATGGGGTGCATGCTTTTCCAGGTGAGCTACTGAGGCGTCCCATTGGAACCAATCCTGACTTGCATACCAACAAACCCCCAGTGGCACGCAGGTGTAATCATGGGTAGAGCAATTCCCATATTAGACACACATACTGCAGATACTGACTCATAGAGGCACCTGTTAGCGGCTGTATGAGACACACTGGGTGACGATGGCATTTTTGACACTCTGAGCAACTTCCATTGTATAAAGGGAGACAAAGTCAACATAGGGCTGATCAGTGGTGTCAAACAAACTCTGGACTTTCACCCAGGGTACCACAGTTCGTGTCTTGTGAAACAAAAAGTCAATCAAGTTATTTTAAGAACAACATAGTTTGCTAGTTTTTGTAGCACAATACGCTAGTGATGTATGTCGTATGCATTACATTAGTGACAAACATACGAATTTTAGGCTGAATCATGATATTTTTTTCCAAACCTAACCACATGTTTTTGTTATCTAAAAGAAGTAAACATAAACACAAAGTTTTCAACATATGATCCAAGTTTATTTGGAAAAGAGACAAATGCAAACTGTAAGTTTCCAGTGAAAATGGAAGTTTATTTTGAGAAACACAAAGCGTGTAATGAGGGTAAATGACACACTGTCATGGAGTGTCCAAAATTAACGCTGGAGGGCTACCTTGAGTCTCATAATTTGACGTATAGGACCACTATGCATATAAGCATAATAAATCTGGATTAAAAATGACATTTAGCAGCATTCATTTTAATTTCCCTAACTACGACAGGTACATTTTCCATATGCTGAATGAATTTACCTCTCCCCATACTGTATCTATACAGTATTAATATTTCTTTGGAAAAGTCTCTTGTGAATTTCATTTACGACTAGTGATTTTTCAGCTGTGACACATTAAGAGCGCGAGGAATTGCTGTTGCACAGTATATTAAGGTAACTAACAGCTAGAACAGCATTTCAGTCAAACCACCCTCTGCCAGAAGGAAATCTGTACCAGCTGTACACACCACATCACTCTGGATATAACCACATTTGTGCATAATAACTGATTGTATAACTGTATATAAAATGTGGACGCAATGGGAGTGTTGTAGAACACACTGTAAAATACAAAGTACAAATGCAGGAACACACATAAACTGAGACTTATGTCAATAAATCCTTTGCTCCAGTGTATGCTGGGGAGCTGCCATGCATGTCTGCTTTCGACACGCCGCAGTATCTTTTCCTGTCTGTTTGTGATGTTTCTTTATCTTTCCCTGTTGCTACTTCTGTCCACAACAAGTGACTCTATATTAACACTGCTAGGACTTCAGTGATGATGTTGACCATATGTCATTCTGGACTGAATGTAAATGAGCCTGTATGTGCACAAGCAGTTCGTCATTGATCACTGTGTAAAGAACTCCTATTTGATGAATACAAATTTTCTTGATTGTATGGACAACTCCTGTAAGAACATATTTGGAACTTGTTTTACAAATGCTTTGATGAATGAGGCCTCTCAGAACACACACACGTACACATACAACTAAGTCTGTGATGCAGATTACCCCACAAATACCTTTACATTCATGGCATGGGTCCTCCCCTCCCACCTGCACACATTCATACGTGACACTGGACAGACGACAGACTGCGTCAGCGAACTGCCGCTGCCACGTCAGTCTTTTGGCATTGCCATCTCTTTCTCCCACAGGCCTGGTGTCCAGATGATCGCACCAATCTGTCCTCTACTGCCTGTTTCGTTCCATTTTCGACTGAAAAGAGCCGTGGTTACATGGTTACAGAAAAGCTTAAGAAAAAGTAAAATTACATTAAAAACAATTTCTGAGGAGAAAAAGATTAAAATCTAAATTATTTTCTTTGTGTTTCCAGCTCCTGCTGTTTGGTCTTAATCTGAGTATTGCTACCAGATCTCAGAGCTTAAGAACATATGAGCCCTCGTTCTTAACCACAAGGCCATCTCTCTATTCATCTGCATCTCACTAAGCCATTGGCGAGCTCTCAAACAGGAACTCAGAGAGGCTTTTTGAAACAAAGAAAAGGCTGATGAGGTGCCAGAGGAAAGAGCAGCAGCACTAGTACGTTAATACAAACACTAAGCGACACTTATGTAAGAGGACTTTGACGGGACATCATAAAAATGTACTCTCACTTCTTTTAATTTAGCTTGTCAGGTGGCAATTAAAACGTGACAGGGTGAGGGTAAGATGAAGGAAGATTATCTGGGCAGCTGTGACACGGTAACCACAGCTACAATGCTATGGGGAGGACAGACTTCTTAAACACAGCTTTTTCTTTTTTGTCTTCCAGCCCCAATTCCATGTTCCAGAAATACACCAGCTCTGTCAAGTCAACTTATAAATTACCTCTTGCTTCATTTTTATATTCTAAAGCTTGTTCTGTATTTACACACAGATCTGCATACAGCTTGAAAAACAAAAATACCAGGAAACAAACCATCACAATTTATATATGACTCTTTTATTCAAGTTTGAAGAAAGATTTCTTGTCAAACACTAAATTTTAAATGTATTCATCTAGAGGCCAAAAGGACTGTAACAATCCATTGATCTTGATCATTGTATTGATTCAGTGATCAATGATCTAATTTCATTAATGTAATGTGAAAACATAGATCGATTTCATCAGCTTGAGTGTCACTGCAGGTGTGCAGCCATGAAAAAGATGACGAGGATAAAGTTATTTATCGGGAATAAAACAGCGTGGAAATATTGTGGATTTAAGAGAATATACAGGCCAACAGACAAAGCACAGGCTCTATGTAAAAAATGCCGTTATGAGATAAAATACTCAGGAAACACAACGTAACATCACCTGCCTGGTATCTCACTCTGCTCACTTCTCAAGACAACAACAGCTGCTCTGTTTTAACAATGTTTGAATGAAAAAACATGCAGGCAGAAATTAAACAGTGCTGTTTGTAGGAAGACGTAGTGACATATTTGTTAACCTGTGAGTGGAAAAAGAAGTCTGCCAGTTGCTGGCTAATTTATGCAATGTTAAAGTGATAAACTAATAATGGGTGAGAAGCAAAAAATAATGAACCTTCACAGATAGGGGGGGGGTCTGAATGAGAACCTGAGGATATTAGCCACAGACATCCTCTTAAAAAATGGCCATGCCCTTACTTATGTGTAAAGTGCAACACACACCGCCATCAAAACGCTGTGCGTCAAAACGCTTGCCTCCATTATATTCTATGAACCAACCCACACTGGCCCCAGCCGATGCGCTGCGCCGCTCTGCTTCAGCCCACTGCTCTATTTCCAGCACGGCCGGCACTGCGAGAAAAGCCTTTTATGTACGTCTCGGCCACCGTAGTATCAACTCCGGCTGTTTCAAATTTTTAATAAGACAACTTTGATAAGAAACTCACCCGTGAAATCCAAGTTGTTGTTGCCTCAAAGTTTTTCCTCTTCTTCTTCCGTTACTAGCAGTTGGCAACTAGTGTAGGTACAGCCACGTAGCGGGCTGGGTTGGGAAATACACGTCGACGGTGTGCGCCACTGCCAGTGTGTGTTGGGAGGCGGCACTTGACGGCCACAGCGCCGCGCTGGCGGCGGTGTGTGTTGCAGTTGCATTGCCAGTTCTACTGGGTAGGATTTGGTGGCAGAACTGAAACTTCTCGTGCGTGAAAACACAAATGGCCCTATCTAGAGTCACGGTTTGGTTTGTCTGTTGTGGGCTACTGTAAAAAAACACAGCGGCCTCCGTGGAGGAGGACCTGCTCCATAGATATAATTGGTTCACTATAACCAAACCACAACAATTCTTAGTTTCACTTAATTATACACCAATGAAAACATAGTTATGAATATTTTGTACCATATCTGCCAATAGCTGGCCCTAAACACTACATGCTGGACTTTTAAACCAAGGGGCTATCTAGTTATAGAGACCAGAAACATTTTTGTATCAGGCTGTAAACATGGACATTGTAACATGGCAGTCTATGGGGATTGACTCTGTTTTGGAGCCAGCCTCAAGTGGCCATTAGAGGAACTGCAGATTTTGGCACTTTCACACTGACTTCATTTTTCAGCCTCAGAGGTTGCTGCTTGGATTTGGGGGGACATTTTTCTTTTGTATTCTACAAACTGTGATGATTTAAGAGTGCCATTTTCCCATGAAATGGCTTAAAATGGCTTCTTTCTATCTGTCATTTTTTTTCTTTGAATGAATGAAGCAGCACTTTGGCGTGACAGTAAAGAAGTAGTAAGGATCCGTCATTGCCTGTTTTGTTAATTAAAATAAAGTGTGGATGAGATGGACTGGTGTAAAGCCTTCCATACTGTGTATGTCCACTGCAGCCTGGAAATTCAAGTTCACTGTGGTGGCGACTTGCCAATGTATATTTATGTCTTCTTGGAAATAATATGGTAGAAATAGCACTGCAAAATAAAGTCACAAACATCCTGGAGTTCTGGCAATGTTGCATGCAATTGCGACATAATAAGGTGTTTCTCTGCCAAATCCCCCAAATCTGATGCAACATATTTGTAAGAAGAAAATGCAGTGACTGTGTGGTGATAAGCCCCTGGTAGAAAAGTGCAGTACACTGCTTTTAAAAAACTGCAAACAAGATTACAAAGAGCTAATAATTACAAACAGCTAATTGTGCGCACACAATTGACTACAGGGAAACTAATGAACAGATAATCACATGCACACACACACAATTCTGCTTCCCCCGCGTCTCTTACATGGACACACACACACACACACACACACACACACACACACGCTCCTGTACTTTCTCTGCTCTGTTAAAGTGCCTATTCAGAGGGAACAGTAATGATTCCCTCGGATCAGGAGACTGCCCCAGATATCCAGCAGGTCTAAAGGACACACATTTAAATAAAACCAGGGCAGCAGCGTTGCATTCTGAGGATTAAAACTCCACCAAAAGACACTTATGCTGTTTCTAATGTGCACAGTAAAGCTCATAACATCATTGTTTCAGTTTCAGACCATGAACACGAGTCCTGCACACTGTCTGCTGATCCTCTGACACTGATGATGGACATTGTTCAGTCCCCTCATTTCATACATGTGACAAAACTGAAGTCTGGAAACAATAACATCAAAGACCCAAGGGCTGTTTTTAAAAAATGAATAATGCAATGCGTCGTGTCTACCAAACAGTCCTTCTGTGTTTGAGGAACTGTGTGTGTGTGTGTGTGTGTGTGTGTGTGTGTGCGACAAATAGCACAGAGAATCTTATGAAACCACATTCATTTTGATTTGGTCTTCTTTTGTTTGCATCGCTCTGACTGAATGCCAGCTCAGAAATATTCACACTTTGTTTCTTGTTTGATGTTAATTTGATGTGAAGGAGGAGAAGATTGGTAGTTTTTACAAACTTTGGCTCTCACAGCTGAGGCCTGCAGCTCCTCTCTATAGATGCTACATGGCTTAGCACTTGACATGTAATACACTGGCACTCACAGAGAATTTATCACCTGGCAGGTAATTGCCAAAATGTTCCCAGTTTTTTGTTTACAGCATAAAAGATAACCTCTGAGCCTTTGAAAGACTCAGATTTCTTCAATCATCATTATAAGCACCTCTCAAAACAAAGAGAACAGCCTGGAGCCTTTCCACCGACTGCATCACTGTTCAATTTGTTGATTGATTCATTGATTTTCTTTGTTTTTTCTTTCTCCAAATGCAGAACTGTTAGGGACCGGGACAAATTGCCTGTGAGGATTTATTGCCTCATTTAGACAAATGTGTTGGAGAGTCGATTTACATTTTAAATGGAAACATTACCTTTCCTTTCCCAGGATCAACTGAGTGTTTATGAGTCACTATAAACACAAACACAGTAAAAACGTCACCGTAGTGTACATTTCTATGGTGCTGAGGCGCGCACCCACTCACTCCTGCTAGTCCACCTCTCTGCCTCGACATCGATTTGGCCTGCTTTCTCTGGTGCAGGTGTCTGACTGAGTCCTAAAATAAACTGAGAGACAAAAACTTGAATTGTGAATCAAGAGTAATGCAGTTACATGTCAGTCTACAGTAGGGATGTAACGATTACCGATATTACGGTAAATCTTGGTTAATTTTTACACGGTAAGAATTACCGTTTATGTTTAAATTAACTGCATTATCGTGGTGGATTATCAGGATATGTAATAACAACCTCATTCAAGTCTCGCGATGCAGGCGCTGCGTGAATGCGTAGCATGTGTAAACACAAAGAATGAAAACATGGTGGAAGGTGGTGATAGCGGCACTCAGGACATTTCCCCCCCCCAACTAAACACACAAAGTCTGAGGTCTGGGTGTACTTTGGGTTTCTGAAGAATGCAGAGGGACAGCTGGTGGAGGACAACTATCCTGTGTGCAGAACATGCATAAAGAAAGTTGCTGCGAAGGGTAGCAACACTACAAATCTGCTGGCTCATCTCTGTGACCATCATCCACAGCTTTACAACCAATGCAAGTTATGCCATGCAAACGTCAGTTATTGTGTGCGGGACTTTGGTTTTACTGAGATTGTCATAATGTGTAACTCTCGACGTATACGGGACATTTGAGCCGTATCTGTCCTCCTATACGGCGACTAGGTTTTCCGTTTTCGTTTAAGACAATTAGGAGCTAATACTAATAGCTGTATTAGCAGCTATGTTGCTAACGTTAAGTGTTTCAAAACGAAATGGAGCTGAAAACACTGAGCGGAGCCGACAGAATATAAAGCGACGCAACGTAACGCTAACTGAGATCAACTATGATTGAATCACTGTGATTATGGTTATTGCATGGCGAGCTAGAATCGATATAGACGGCCAGTTATGCTTTCTCGACATAAGCTCAAGGAAACAACATAAAACGCTGCCGTGTTAACCTTTGACCGAGAGCATGCACTTCTTTTCTCATACAGGTAATCCTCTGACTCACATGCACACTTCTAATGTGTGAATTATTCTGTGTAATGATGACCATTGCCCTTAGGGTTTTTTTGGTTTCTCCTGCACATTTGTGATATCTATTCTATATATAGTATGCTTTTTGTTCTACTCTTGAATTGTTTTGTTTTATATATATTTTTCCTGTCGTGCTAATGAATGAATAATTAATATATAAATTGTTTACATATTTTGCTGACTGTTAAAATGCACCAGGCAAATAAGCTTTGCTCCTGTAATGTGTTTACATATTTTGTTCATTTAGAATAAAATTTTCTGTTGCTGTGCCAATCCCTTGCCCCTTTAATGTGAAAGTTTCATTTTAATATAATATTTTGGCTGTTAACATTTTAATATGATGAAGAAGTTACAAGATTTGGTGAAGTTATTTCAATGTATCTATTTTTTGGATATTTTATAGCGCTTAAAAAAATATCGCAATATTATCGTTTACCGTGATAATTTGGTCACTATAATCGAGATATCAAATTTTCCATATCGTTACATCCCTAGTCTGCAGGTTTCTGAATTGGCCACATAAACATTTCAGCACACCTATTTTTGACCCTGAAAACAGCAGTTGTCACAACAATCTCACCTCAGGGTTCATTTAGTAGCTGTTCTGGAGCTTTTGATCATTTCACATGACTTTCATCCACAGATAAAGTTTACTTATTTGTCATAGAATGGTACGATAAGTTTTTGGGCATTTAATGTCTTTACTGGATACAGCCAAGCAGGGGTGCACTGTCAGGAGAGGCGAACCTGGCAAATGTTTGGAGCCCCCCCCCCAAAAAAAAATTAGTAAAAGGGCAAAGGGATGCCATGATACTGGCACATTTTGTAATGACAGCAATAAACTAGGTTTGCCACAATAGTCAGCGGTTTACTGGTATTGTGTTCAGGCATGCATTGATTACATTACTTGCCCACCAACCCCACCATCGTTTTGCGTTTTAAAATCATGACTTTGTCAGACAATAGTCACCACAATTATAAACAGAGCAGCAATCAGACTGCATTAATCACGTGATGAGAGTAAGTAGAATCGGACGACAAAACCACAAGGCAGAGGATCTGGTGTCAAAGTAAAAAGTAGGGGGCCTCGATGGGCTGCTTTGCCCGGGGGCCCCCACAGTCTAGGATCGCCTCTGCAGTCGAGAGATGAAAGCAAACAATGGAGAAAAATGGAACAAAGTTCCAACCAGAGAAGCTGAGGGCCCTGGCGCCTTGACCCCAAAGTCACGGGGGAGCCACTCCTGCGCACTTTAAGGACTTTGCATCCATCTGAAAAATTGGACTCAAGCACATTCATTGATTTGCAGTCTTCAATGATGCAAGCAGGCCACACATTTCATTACTATTGTGTCCTCATCAGAGTCCAGATGGACAAAGACACCACATAAACCCCTAGATAGCCAAGCTAGAATAGGTGTACAATTGTCATTGTACAGCTGGTTGCTCCAATCAGGCCCTTGTTTATCTAGAAATTTGCAGGTTTGCCTAAAAGTTAAGGTTTAAAGTTGCAGATGAGGATCTATTGATATGAGCTAGAGCTCTAGAGCAACTACTAAATGGCTGTTTGTCAGCATTTAAACACGTCACTGAACCAGTGACCACATGATGACCTGGTATATCCCCCTTCTTGTATTCTGATACACTTTTTCTGGATACACTAGGTGACAGAGTTGTTGACTGTGGTGACAAATCATGTACCGTTTGTTGTTTTATTATTATTATTTTTTTGCATTTTTACTATACATGCAACTATCACTCTATTAATATTGTGCAGATCGGTGATTAAGAGTGAATCACTTTAAACCACTGGATTACACAATATAACCTTTTTTCTGCCATTAACTAATATTACTTATACTTTATTAAAACACCTATTTATAAGCAGCATATAAACACTTCATTACTGGCTGATAATGTAGCTGTAAGCTAACAAAAACAAAATTCATACATGTTATTCCTATGGTCAAAAACTGCCCCAAAATATCAGTAAACATGAAGAACTCTCTCACAAATCAAGAACTAGAGGGCTAAAACTCAAATTTGTGATGTCATCAAGTATAAAGCCTGGAGCTGCTTCACAGACATTGAATGGTGGAAGATGGATGGTGAAATATGTTATAGATGACACTGAGAGCAGCCAGGGGAATGTTCTGAGTATCGACTGAATTGCCATGATGCGTTAACAATAACAATCACTTCAAGGTACACAACTGGCAAATGATTTCAAGTGTGGTATGTAAAATCTGCAAACTTGTTATTTCTGTTGTCATTTTCAGCCATTACTGAAATGTTTAAAGATACATAGTTAAACACTTTGGTCCGACCAGTCTGATGTTTCTACTGTGCTTTTTTATGCACTTTGTTGCTTTGCTATCATCTTTGAAGCTGAACAATGTACTGCTATGGATGGGGCCAACGGAAAGTGCATTTTAGCCACCTAAAGAAAAAAAAAATCAATATCAATGTAGTGTACAGTATATCTGAATACTTTACCCCACAACCTAACTGACTGAGGCTGTGGTAGACCAGTGGCTGTGTCAGTGGAATCTGGTGGCTTTGATGTAATGGCTTCAGCTCCCTGTTGGAAAAGGTTGTCTGATGGCAAGGTAATGCTGTGGAAATATTCTCAATACAGCGCACGCTTAAACTGATATTGATTTTTTTTTTTTTTTGGTGGGACGTTTTTAGGTACCTAAACTTGACCATTTTAAGATACCAGGATTTTCTACCTTTCTACCTTTTTGTTAATAAACATTGTGATTTGGTAGAGAAGCTCATTTGGGTGTGAAAAACATTCTGTGCGTTCACAAAATCAGTCCTCCATTCACTGTTTATGGAGCAGCTCCAGACTTTATACCCTATGACATCACAAGTTTGAGACTCACTGCTCTGGTTTCTGTCTTTGAGAGAGAGTAGCCCACGTTCACAAAAAGCGATTGAAGTTCCCTTGGAAATATCATTTGGAAATCTTAATTTAGGTAGTCTTTGCATTTAAATGTTTATTGATGTATCTGTCTCCAGTGGTAACTCCACTAACAAAGCAATGAACAACTGGTGTATGAACAGATAACAAATGCTTGAAAACATAATACACCATAGTTGTAATTATGTAATGATTAAATGCCTAATTATGCACTGTAGGGATCTGTTAATGTGTGTAATCTTATATCATGAAATATGATTGTCAAGCATTCATTAACTGTGTCCATCAATTATGGAGATTTCATAACAGGAGTAACATTAATAAACACAGATGTATATAACAGAGCAAAGCCTACAATTACATCAGAGTGTGCTGTGAACCACTTATGAGGTGTTAACCATCATCATAAACATTAAGACTACTTTGTATTTTTCTTTTCAAGTGCTGCTTAATATAGTGGAGCACATACAGTCAAAATATAGCAACATGCCAGTGCTAGCGTCCTTTACAGACATCCCACAGCCTACCAGTAAAAATGCTAAGGGGCTAAAGTGTGTGAGTGTGTGTGTGAGAGAGAAGAGCAGCATGGTGATCCATCGTCAGTGGGAAGATTGAGGAGTGGGAGGATGCCGAGCGAAACCAGGGGTGCATTTTGATGGCAGCAGTGAAGTGTGGCACTCCATCGCAGTGAGTGGTCAAAGTGGGAGTGTGTGTGTGTGTGTGTGTGTGTGTGTGTAGAGTTTGTGCTGTAAAAAGCATGTTTTATAGATGCACTCATATAGACAGTATATGTTGGACATCAGCACTCACACACACAGACACAGGCACAGCACGCATCAGTGGTGTTTCCATGGATCTGTGTGAGAATAGAGGGCCACTGTTGCTCCTCAGTAATGCAATCATGTATTTCCAGTAGCCAGCGGCAGTTCATTACATCCACATTTACACTCTGTGTATAAAAAATGTCCAGTGATAATAGTCAACAAATGTCCATACAGTATTCTAATATTCACACTGACAGACAGAGTTATTAATATACAGCTCAGGTCAACATTGAGCTGGCAGTTGCAGCTTGCAGTTTATAGTACCTGCCTGATTCAAAGGTCAGCTTGGCTTACATCAAACACATACACACACACACACACACACACACACACACACACACACTGCAATGCTTTGAGACACAGACAAAAACATAGTTTGTAACAGGTCCATTCAGCCCCACTAATCTTAATCAATCCACATGACAACTGATTATGATTCTATGTAGGTCTCTCAGATGGGAATGAATTGCAGCCCCTCGTGTTTGTTTCCTCAGATGACAACACGGAAATGCTTCCAATAGCCTACAAACACAGTCAGCCTTTTCCACACAATACAATACGCAACGTCTCACAATAAACCCGGCTCTGATCTGAACCCCTGCACAACCCAGCTCCATGTAAGCCAGCAGTGTTTCCCACACATGCCTCTGCAATCCCTCCACGGTTCGTTTACCACTCTGTGAGCTGCAGCTCCAAAAAAAAGATGCATGGAAACATCCCTCAGATTTGCACATAAACATAAACTTACCCGCTGTGACTCGAGAGACGCAGAGACAGCTGAGGACGAGCAGGGAAAATCTCTCCATCTTTCTAACGCTCGGACGACGTGCGGTCCCATTTACTCTGGCCGGGGGTGCTGCTGTGTTAACCGGTGCGCCGATGTTGTGCTGCTCGGCGTTCACGTCAGTTCATGCGTATCGTCTCGACTGGTGGAAGGAAAAAACAGAGAGGGGGACAGCGACGGCGGCTGTTCAGTACCTCGGACAGCGCAACACCTCATTCAACAGCCTCGACTGCTCCTCGAGCCACCGGCAACCAGCCAGCGAGCCATTATCATCTACTGCTCTCGAGCCTGCCGATGTTCATATGCGTCGTCGGTTCACCGACTGTGCTCCAAAAAAACCCTCCCCGATCTGCTGCTGCTGCCGCTGCTGGTGATGCTGGAGGTGGTGCTCAGCGCCGCTCGGCTGCTGCAGACAGAGTGAAACGTGCTGGCTTTGTATATGAGCGTCTGGACTGTCCCTGCCTGCCACACTGACTCCTCCAGGCTGCACAGTGAGAGAGGGAGGCTGCAGGACAGGCAGCACAACCTGGCTTAATAATTCATAAAATACAAATCAGTAAATGTGGAAAAATGGAATGTAAAATGAAACTTGAATGATTTCTATAAATGATTCCACAGTTTTCTATTGTTCAGTAGTTACGGCCTTCTTTCCCACCACATATTTTACATTACAAAGCAGCCATCAAAGCAAATCCAGCTGTTAAAAAATTATTCCGGGCCTCCAAAAGCACAACAGCGAGAGACCAGCTGATCACATGAAAACTTGTCACCAATAACAAGCCCTCTTCTTTGATCGGCTACACTCTCTCCCATCCTCTTCTTTTCTTTGCCCACTTGGTGAGCCAGTACTCTGAATTACTGCTGCCCACTCATCGATTAAATATGCATACACTGGCCCACGCAAACAGTCGCCTGCGCAAAGATAAAGTCTCTGTGGCGCTGCTTTCCTTCCACTTCAAAAACAAACACGTGCCTCTTGACTTCAGCACTGGGTTGACCCCTGTTACTGCTCACATTGTTTCCAAAGCACATTAGAGAGGAGAGAGCGCATGAAGAAGCGAGTAGAGAAGTGGATAAAGTCTGCATACAGTACCTGATGGTCTCTCTGCAGCGTGCTGTGGACTTGAAGCTTCCCGGGATATATGTGTGTTTGTTGCCTGTGTGCGTGGGAGTGTCAGTCCCGAGTCAGGAGACGCGCACTGTCCCCTAGCTGTGTCCCCAAGAAGTGTTTGCTTCACCCCGCTGTGCACCTCGATTCATAGCCTGCTGCCTCTGACGTGCTTCAGAGGAAAACACTGTTGGTGGTGGTGGAGGGGTTATTGTGCTGTTTTTTTTTTTTTTTTTTTGCATGCTTCACTCTCCTGTAGGCTACTGCTGCTCTCCCCCTCCATCTGTAACTGAGAGAGAGAGCCAGAGTAAGAGAGTTTGTAGCCCTGTACCATACACCCCTATCAGCACTTTAATGTATCCATCAGCAGCAGTGGTGGAGGAAGTATTCACACCCTTCACTGCAGTTAAAGTGGTATCATGTATCATGTAGGGGTCAAAGTCCTGCACCAAGAAAGTATATGCCTGTGAGTGTTACAATAGCTATATTTTATATTACTAGTCTACTCTTACTGATCCATGTATGTGTTTTTGATGTTGGTCAAGGTGGATCTAATTTTAGCTGTGCCATTTACTCTTGGGGAGTTTAGTCTGATTATATATTGCATGTAAAAGCTAAATTTAGAGAAGTACAAGGTACGTTTTTGCAACCCAATTGCTAGAATAAATAGCATATGTTTTTGCAAACCACAGATATGTTACATTTGTACGTTTCATATGAGGCTTATGTATTGAAACTGTACGTTTCCTTACCAATCAGTTTTTAATATCAGTTGTGACAGCGCTGGAACATGTGGTCAGTTTTAGGGTTAGGAAAACAACATCTTTTAGCCCAAAATACCTGGTTTGGTTTCTACAAAGGTGGCTGGAAATGTCCTAAATTCTCATTTAAAATGCCCATTTTTGTTGCTACAAACTCTACTGGAAAAGTCCCAACATCCAGTTAAAAAAATATTTGTTTTTGTCCCTAAAAAATGGCCGGAAAAGTCCAAACTTAGTTAAAGTTAAAAAATGCCCACTTTTGTCCCTACAAACATGGCTAGAAAAGTCCTGACCTCCCATCCAAAAAATATCTGCCTTTGTCCTTACAAACATGACTGAAAAAGTCCCTATTTCCCATTAAAAAAGGTTCACTTTTGTCCGACTTTATTCTGAAGACAAATATGACTGGAAATGTCTTGACCTCTCATCTAAAAAATACCCACTTTTGTCCATATAAATATGGCTGGAAATGCCCTGACTTGTTGTTAAAAGTACCCGATTTTGTTGGTCTTGAACAGTGGTCAGCTGCTGCTTTCTCACCTAGGGGTCATGCTATCCACCGTCCCCTCTTACTCCTGATGAATAGCTCAGCCCATAAAACTACCTCATAAAAATACAAATGTAATGTACCTGTGGTTTGCAGACATGTAAAATGCCGACATTTTAATGTATTAAGTGGCAGGAAATGGAGATAGGTTGCTCAAGTAAAGTAAAAGTACCTAATTTTATTCTAAAGTATAGTAATAATGCACTTGGAACATTTTCATGCTATTCATTCAATATCCTCTAGGCGTTAATGATCTGCATGATAGGGAGTTTATCGACACCGCAATCAGTGCAGAGCTGGAACACACCATCTGTATAATACTCTCATATTTGGTGCCTTTGAATAGCATCAATAATGATGTTTTTTTTTTTAATTACGCTTGTACGACATACAAGATATGTCCAAAATTGAGTACAGAAACATTCGTTAAAGGAGGTGTAACATTAATGATCGTGCTAAGACTCCTTGTCATTGCGCCTTTAACCCAAATCTGTAAGTGGTTTGGACATCCTTTGTTAACTCTCTTTCTCTTTAATGCTCGGATCTCTTGGCTTCATGCCAAGCTGCTTTTTCTGCTGCTGAACTGAAAAACCACAGATGGAGCGGTGAAACAGAAAAGACTTATTGTAACTTTTCAAGCCTGTGCTGTGTTGGCCCCTAGGTTCATCAGGTCTAACTATTTTTTGTGCATACATTCCCATCTGACATATGAGATGTTTGCCTTTACTTCTGTAAAAACTTGTCTTACAGCTCATGTTTCTTGCTCCATCTAACTGGCTTTCAGCACAGATCCCAGCCATTGTTTTGGTGAGTAAAATGTTAACACAGCTGTTCACACTGTTTGTTCAAGTTACAAAAAAAAGACCCAAATTGTTCTAAACCAGAATGATCCTTGCATATTCTGCACCCTAGGCAAGCTTCCCCAACCCTTTTGTTTCTGAGATGTTTTAAAGAAACAGAAAAGGACTTGTATCTGAGATCTTTGAGGTAGAAAATGGAAATAAAGTGCGGGATCTGACTCTATGTCGGCTACAATTTATTGGCAGTGAATGCTGTTTCTAACAGAGATGAACTCTGTAACCTCTCCAGAGTATGATACAGTTGTAGTGTGCTGTGGGAGTTAGTGAGCCCTGAGCCCCGCCTCCTCCTTTCTTCTGCTGGTGCTGATGTACATGCCAGATACTGGCGCAGGTGAGACTCACCCAGCCACAAATGTCGTACACAGAGAAAAGGAAATCAAACCTGCATCTGTATTAAAGATGGCATGGAACAACAGATTGCTGAAATTTGTAGGAGCAAATATTCAGTGAGAAAATGTGGAGGGACTAAACAGCACCAGCTGGATGACAGGCGATGCATGAAGATCACCCAGGATGTAATGCATGTAATTTTTGCTACTATTTCTGTTTGTTTCAGCGACACTGTAAGTCAAGTGAAGGCAGCTCTGGTGTCAATACACAGCAACAAGAAAAATGACAGAGTGCTGTGTTTGATGGTCAGGGAAAGTGTGTATGGAGTACGATTTTGGCTCAGGGGCAAGAGAGGTACGGGGTGTGCTGAACACCTCTATTTGTTTAGAAGGCAGCAGAACATGTGGAGAACTGATGGATGGTTGATGAAACAAATACTGAGTTGCAGAAAAATTGACCTGTCTTTCCAGAGTGGATTTTACTAGGTTGATGGCAGTGGGCGCTTAACATTCAACAGATGTTTTCCAAGTTTGGGGACAATGGACAACACTGGGCCAGAAAATGTGACATCACCAGTGATTCACATGTAGACCTGATAAACTGTGCTTTTGTAACATGCAAAAATTATTTAATCCAAAAAATGAAATCTTAAAAAACAGTTCCAACATGCACCCCTTCCTTACTTTTAGATTTTCAGTTATTTTCCTCCTCTTTAATCTCTGCCCACAGCAAGCTCTAAAGTTTTATTTTATTTATCTATTCATTCCAGCATCAGAAAAAACACGGCCATGGTTCTTGTTTTATTTCTGTGCATTCAACTAATGTTTCAGCCACTGCAGAGGTCCTCAAATTCTAGCTATCCGTACTAATGTCATCATATCAGTGCAAAACATGAGCCATTAAAATATGACCCTAATAAAGGCTGGAACTGCTACATATTTTACAAATGATGAAAGCTGAGGGATTTTCTGTGTGGCTATGTATTCACATATTTTCCAAAATTCAGTGTCTTGGCTGTTCACTGATAAATTTGCATTCATGAATATGGACCTTAACTAGCTGCTAAATTAAAATTAAAGGCCCTTTAGTGTTAATCTGGCTGTGGCTCAGGAGGTAGACCGAGGCATCCACTTATCAAAGGATTGATGGTTCGATCTCTGGCTCCTTCAATCCACATGCTGAAGTATCCTTTGGCAAGATAATGAACCCCAAATTATTCCCAAAGGCAGTTCCATTGATGTGTGAGCGTGTTGAAGCTGAGTAGCAGGTGGGACCTTGTGAGGTAGTCTCAGCCAGCAGTGTGTGAATGTGTGTGTGAATGGGTGAATGTGACATGTAGTGTTAGAAGTGCTCTGGGTGGTTGGAACACACATATAGGCTTTATGTGCAAGTGCAGGTCTGTCTTCTGTCTATTTAATCTACTATTATTCCTGCATACAAACTTTGAAAACACTTCTCCCTTGCATATGCTTTTGTAAATCACAGGTTAATTTCCGTCACAGATAGCTGTGAGGATCAACAAGTTGTTTCCAGTCCAGACAGGCATATGAATCACACCAACATGATTTAGTGACTAATAATCATGGAAAGCCGGGAAGGAAAATTGATTTACTTCAGTACTGCATTTTCAGTTTTTGAATCAATTTGTTAATGGCTTATATATAAGGTCATATCGTAAGAACACAAAGCCAAAGTGAGAAAGCAAAATGGCTGACAGTCTAAGGACACAGACCTTCAGTGCCTTAAATAGCAACTCAGATTCTGCCTGCATAAACTCCCTGATGGATCAGCAATCTTTCTGTTGCTGCAGTGACACAGATTAGACCCAGCCGGCTTTGACCCCTAACACTGGAGTTTCAGATGGCTGGATTAGAGTTGCTACAGCTGCTACTGAAAGTCTGTCGCTGGAGCTAATTCTTGTCTCATTTGTGGTCTCATAAACAGAGCGAGTGAGAGCAGGACGAGGAGGGGCTGAGTGAAACAATGTGCTGCACATAGCTCTACAATAAAATAATATTTTACCCATTTTGAATTGTAAAAAATAAATAAATCAATATGTAGTGGATTCATAATAAATCATTGTGTTGGAAACACTGCAACTAGCTTGATGAGCAGAGACAGCTAAAACTTTAAGTGTATTTCAAAAAGAATATATATTTTTAATTCATTCTATTGTACATGCACATTTTAGTCAGCAAGTAAAGTTTATTTAATATAGTGCCTTTCACAGAGCAAGGTGACAAAGTACCTCACAGGAATAAAACAGTTAAAGTTATGACCATAAAAACAATAATCAGAAAGCCTGACTGACACAGTTCGCATTGTGTTTGGATCTATGACTTGTGTCTCAAAATAGGTAGGATTCAACTTTTTCCATGGTGCAGTTTTAAAAAAATAAACAAAAATCAAAATAAATCATAGTATTGAATCACAACATCTAAAAATTGCAATAAATATGAAATCAGCCCCCAAGTATCGTCTAGAATCACAAAATTAGCATATCGTCCCAGCCCGTTGGAAAATGTGCAAAGTAGTGAAGTGCACACAGCTACGGCAAATTGACTTCATTCATTTTAAGCCCAGGCAGCACAAAGACAGCCCACTGAACTGTCAACAGTTTCCACACCGAGGGGAACTCTCGGGGATCTCTCAAAGTCCTGGGCCAACAGAATGTTAATGGTCTTTAAATTCAGCACTCAGCAAACACATAAAGGACTCAGCCCAAGCGAGTAATTTGCTTCTGGAAATTGGCCTCAGTGATACTTTACAGTCTTCTACATTAAACGCAGATCAAGCAGAAAATCTGCAATAAATCTGATGTCTTTATGGACATTCTAGTTCATCTATGTTCCTGTGAGCTTCAACCTAGTGGAGGGAGACGTTGTTTATCTCAGTATGTGTTGGTGTTTGTGTTTGGTCAGGGAAAAGGATTTGTATGGTCCCCGTAATCACTTTTCAAAGGGGGAGCGGGGGGGCATGAAGTGGAACATTAGACCAAAGTTATAGAGGTTACGCTCAGCTTATCCAGCTCTTTGAAGTGTCCCTTCTGCTAACGCTGACTTTAGGAATCTCTGACTGTGCGGCTGGTTATATAATGACAGAATGGCCTGTGTCACACCTGACAGGTCACTGATATGTTGAGAGACACTGAAGACATGAGCAAAGGGTGAGAATTGATTTAGTGAGGCATCCTGGTAAGATGTTTCTAACCATCTGTTAGTTAGCAAGCTGTTATCATGTCCATTAGTTTGTAAAGCTTTTTCACTCCTCAATTAAACTCTGTGGAATAAAATTTTGTTCAGTCTTGTGAACAAAAGGCCAGGGAACAGTAAATGGCCCAGTGCAGACTAAAGAGAAATAAGCTCAGGGGAAATATCGGGACTGAGTAGCACGAGTCCTGGCAGCTATTCATAAATCCTTTACTGAGTTTTTACCACAAGTACTTCCTAAGTTCTTAGTAACTAATAGGTAGTTTCACACTAGGGTTGAAATATCTGAAATTTGGCTGACACTCAACTCAAGCTATACAACAAGGGTGTTTTTTTTTTTTAACATGTGGGAACACATATCAAGCAGGGGCGTCCTTCTAAGAGATTCTGAGCATCAAGCACTTCACTTCCTGCCTTGTGGTGAACCTTAATGCACCAACTTGTGCCATCAATTTATGTTGGAAAAGTCATGCCGCAGGCATTTTCAACCATTACTGAAAAGTTACTACATAGACTAACTTCTTACCCTTCCTTCATTCTTTCTTTGGAAAAATCCAGTAGTGTTTTCCCCACCTGAACCCGTACGCTCTGCCATTTGTCTTCTACAGCCTGTGTCACTCATCAGACCATCAGACCATCAGATCGCACACACGCGCACACAGACCTGGATTTATTTTGACAGACTGGTATATTACAAGGACTATTGCGCATTTACAAGTTTTTTGTCGACATTACAACAGGCTTATGACAAAATTACCTGGTGAGCTGGAGCAGCTGTGCTGCTACCAGAAGAGCCGCTGACTGAGTTTAGACTGAGTGGCCAACTTTTTTTTTTTTCAGATGCACTGTTAAATGACAGCACTGAGCCCAAAGGGGGAGGGGTTTGAGGATGTGAACGGGCCAGCCCAGTGTCAATTAAGAAAATAAACCAATGGGCCGATCTGCAGTACCTGTTCTATGAACTGGTCTGACAAAACATGGCCCCAAAGGCACATTGGCCCACCAGGAAAGTGCCTGGTATGCCAGATGGCCAGTCCACCTCAGGCCACAGTTCGACCAACCTGCCCTTTATGTTTTGCGTCCACATGATGGAAAGTTACCATGTTGCAATGCACTTTCAGATTCCCTGTTTGCCAACTGCATGGGCACAGTGAGAAAAAAAAGGCACTGACCTTGGGGAATCAATTCTTCTTCAACTATGTGAGAGCCTGATGAGGGTCGACCAAAATTTCAGAGAAGTCAAATTTATCCGAACATTCAACAGCCAGTTAGTCAGTCCTTGCTCCCCCTACACTGCATGGCAAATGATACCCAATTAAGCTGAAACTTTGTCGGACTTTACAATGAGTTGTGAAGCACAAAAACTAGCTCAGAAACCAGCTCAATTCATACAGTATATGCCCAGCTTTAACTAGTAAAGATTCAAGACTGTCTCTCATATGGGGGTGTGGGTACCGCTAGGGATACTTAGGAGTGCTGCTATGTGAGATTTTTTAAAATGTTAATTAAATTTTTTTTCAGTAATACACAATTGTTAATACATTTGTACTATAATAAATTTAATACAAAATGCAAAACTACGTTTGATAAACCACATTTTACATTCAGTATTTCTATTATCAATGCAGTCATTAACTGCTGCTGCAAATACAATCATGTTTACGTTTGCATCAATTCTCCAGTCAGATGCCATTGTATCACTGCAGAAAATGGAAGGTAACAACAGAGGAAATGAATGTATTTAATGGAGAGCACATTAAACAATGAAAAACAGAGAGTTTATTGGAGCTATGAGCTCTTGGTTGAGGTCTTTAACAAACAGCCTTTTGTGCATACTTAAGCATATTAAAAACCATCCAGACATGCTTTCTGCTTTCATTTAAGTTAGTCTCATTTACCTTTTAGAGATACACCAACTCTCCTACCTAAAGCGTACATTTTTTTGTGATATTCCAAGATTTTTTCAAATTTTAAACCTTTCACTCTTGATTTTTCTGTGCAAATGGGTGGATTGAAACACACCCAGTGAAGTGCTTTTAATTTTCATTTTTTCCACCATTTATAGCCCACAAAGGTGAACAGAGGAAGATAAAAAGCAATAACTACAAATATTTCAACCTTATGAGCCAAAAATCCAAAGAAAAGATATCATGACAGATGACTCAGTTACTGACTGACAGCAGATAAATGCAATGCACTTTGTTCATGGTTAATATTTGGGGGCAAAAAATGATGGATTGGATTTTAAATTGTACCTTAAAGGTCCAGTCTGTAGGATTTAGGGGCATCTATTGACAGAAATGGTATATAATTTTCACAAGTATGTTTTCAATGGTCTATAGTTGCCTAACAGCAAACAACTTGTTTTTGTTACCTTAGAATAAGTCATTCATGTCTACATACAGAGTAGGTCCTCTTCCATGGAGTCTGCCATGTTGTTCTACAGTAGCCCAGAACGCATAATTGGGGACATTCATGTTTTCATTTAGGCTGCTGTAGTGCTTCCACACAGCTGGTGCACAGGAGAAGGTTCAGTTCTGCAACCTCAGCAACAGATGCCACTAAATCCTACTCACTAGACATTTAAAGTGTTCCCATCCCACCCGAGAATGGCATCAGGATACCCCAGGAGGAGCTGGAGGACATTGCTGGACAAAAACATCTTGAGTATCTTGCTTAGTCTGCTGCCACTATGACAAAATGATGAGGTGGTTGTTCAAAGGTCAGCAAATCAGCTCAATCCTGAACCTCTATTATGGTCCATATATTTATTTTTAGTTGATATAAACTATAAAATCCCATGTATATTGCAGCCCCGGGGCTTTAGTCCATGGTTGTTTGAGACAATTCAGACATTTTGTTATGCATTTAATTTGAAACTGCTGAGGCATGAAGCTCAGCCATTATCACTTATAGTCACAAAGTAAGAACTCCATCTGACCAAGCACTAGAGGATTATAAAAAAAAGTCAAGACTCCAAAACAGTTGCTAAAATCCACATACTGATATAGCATTTTTCTTAAACACAGAATGAAACAGCAGCCAGAACACCCCGGCATGAATATTTTACACGCACCAATATTTCCTGACGCGACATTGGAGCTTACCAGGACTTTTCTGCTTTTCAAAATGAGTTTGGATTATGAGCTCTGGCAGGTCGCTCAGAGGTGAGGACCAGGACCAAGAGGGGATTTTTTAGAGATTGGTGTGAGGTGGAAGCAGGTATGGAGTGAGTGAGGGACAGCGGTCTTTGTTCCTGTTTCAGCTTGATGGGATTGGGACTCAGGCCCAGGGAGAGGAGACACAACAAATACTGAGCTGTGATGGCAAGGGAAGGTGTGATTAAACCTGTGAGGAAGTGTAGAGTTATAATTCACACATGGAATAAGTTCAAAAAACTTTGTCTCTCCCTTTTTAGACTCAGCTTGAAGATTTTGATTGGCAGCCACTGTTGACATGCTCGGAGGAGCGGATGCGTTGGTTCTGCTCACACGTGGGGCAACTGTAGCTCTTGGATGATTGAGTTCCTGCTCATAATCCCATTACGGCGCTGCAGATTCAGAGTTCATTTGTAGCTTTGTGGGAAGACACGCTCTCGTCTGAAAATGGGGAAAATCTGAACTGGCAGCAGCTCACTGACTCAAAGCTTCTTATGGCAGAACACGGAAGATGAGGCATCTAAACTGACCAAAAATTAAACAAAATGAATTTCAACAGTAGCAGAGAGCACAGCCACCTCTGACAGGCAAAAAGTAAGCCCGTTTCTCTGTCAATGTGCTGTCTCCTGAGGCAAATTACGCTTGTTTGTTGCTTTAGTAATTCTATTTGATGAGGGGCAATTTTATCTGTCAGCATGCTTTGTTGAAACGTGGGGCACCACACGTCTGTTGGATTATACGAAAGTAGAGGCTGGCAGTGTTAGATTGCAGTGCAGTTTGTTGGGTTTTTCTTATTTTTGACTTTGTCAGGTTATTTTGATGACAAGTTATCAAGCTATTTGTACCCACAAAGATACTAGAAAGAAGAGCTGTGTATGCTGGGGAGGACCCATAGAGAAGGCCTATGCACAGGGTCCAGGATTATGAGCAACACCCTATACAGTGGTGTATATGTGTATAATTGTGTGCTTGTGGAAGCTTTCCTGCACCAGCTGCTGTGAGCGGCTGAACAAGAATGAAGACCAGAAGACTGTAAATCAATGAAGGCAGGAGGCAGTTCTGACTTCTCTCCTAAGCACAGAGACCACATTCAGCTCTCTCTGGGGCAGATAAAAGAATTCAGGTCAGGGATGCAATTACAATCATCTGCTTCCTCCCTCCTTGCTGCCATCTCGGTCTCCACCCTCCCCGCTGTCTCCTGTCTCTCCAACCTCTGCAGCTTCTGTTTGACTGAGTCGGAGGAATTACAGCCTCATTAATGACATCCAGTCTCTGCCCTGGACCACAGGAACATCTTATCTCTCTGACCATTGTTTGGGTTTTTCCCTCGGTATTGTCTTCCATCTTTTATGCTCTCTTTCATCATCTCTGACTTTTGGCACTGAGTCAGCCTATCTTCATTGTTTTTGTTTTGTAATCTTTTTTGTAAAATGGCTTCCTGATACCATCTCGGAGTCTTTAAGCGTTTGCCTATACGAGACAGTGAGATTTAGAGCAGGTCTGGGGGTCAGGGCCGTTCAGCCTGTTCATGCAGGCAATCAGGCCATCCCACAAAATAATGACTGTCATGAATCAGCCCATGAATGAGGCAGCCATTGGATTCAGCACCACGGTCAGCACTTCTGCTTTTAACTAACCCTACGAGTGGATGATAAAAGTATAGTGCAGACTGTTTGTGTTGAAATGAGTGTGGCGGGCGTCTGCTCTCAGGTTAGCTCGGGCTGAATGATTTGATTCGGTGGAATAGTTACAGTGGAGAGGGAGCGTTTCTTCCCTTGGTGGAGAAGTCAATTTAATTGGCCACGTTTTGCATCACAGAGCACAATTGCATAGTTGTTTTTTTATGAGAGGCCTCATTGGAATAAAGCTCTCTGACTCCTGCTGCAGCACCTATTCATCAAGACTGTAATCTTTACTTTAATGGGGAAGAGTTAATGTTTACTTTGTGGAGTGGAGGAAATGACCTGCCTGCTGTGCATTATAAAGAAAAAATAGTAAACCATCCTTCTTTATGTGCAGGGTGTGTGTGTGTGCTCTGAACTTTTTATTGATTTTAACTGCACCTTACGCCCCAATGATTGAAAGTACTGTCCTAATACGCAGATATGCTTTTATTCACTTTTCTTTTTTAGAACAGCTCTTAGGAGTAGAACTTTGCAGTGTGTTCAGACTACAGTGATAGTAGTTCACTTAAATGATCATTAGAAGAGCAGAAAAAATAGAGCAGCTCTGTGGGTGCGCTGAACCTTCTGATTTACAGCCAAATAAGTAAAATCTTTCACTCTCTGGGCCGCTCAGATGGCCAAACTATGTTGCACTTACACCCAGCACTGATGATGATCCAACATCCAAACAAAAATTGGCATTTTCAAATTCGCCCCTTAGTGTTCATCAAAGTCACATCGAAACCTGCCACTTCTAAAATCTCAAAGTGTGCACAGATCATCTGAGATGAAACAGCAGCGACTGATTGAGAGAAATCCCCTAAGCTGCTTCTGCATCTGGTTTCTGCCACTCTGACTCTTCATCTGCAATGTCATTGAAGTTCCAGCGCTCCAAGAAAGCACTCAGGAAAACTACTGCGGCTGCTGAAAAAAGAAAGGAATAAAAAAAAAGGCTGACATCACCTTCCACTGTTTGATGAATATTCATTAAGCAGGAGGAGTGGTGAAGGTGTGATTTGTGTGTATGAGAGTGTTTGTGTGTACACAAAAAAGAGGAGGACATGATGAAAGTGCACATTTGACAAGCTTCAAAGTGGTTTGTGACAGGAGAAGGGTCACCTTCTTGGCATGGATGGGATTATCACATCTACTGATGTCAGTGACCCTCCTTCTGGCAAGCACGCGCGCACGCACGCATGCACAATAAATTTCATTGTCATCCATCCATTGTCTCTGTGTGAACAAAACAAGGCATTCTAGCCAATCAAAAAAGTGGATAAAGTTTTACCCACCTGCCACAACATATTGTACATGTGAACATAACTTGGATCTTATTTTCATTGTTAGTTTTTGTCTCCCTCTCTTTGTAATTCTGACATTGCACTCATCATCGTCACCAAAAACACGTCCTACGTGGCAGGAAATATAGGAAGTCACAGGATTAGACAAGCTTTACACAAACAGATCACAGTAAGAGGAAATGAAGCAAAGCATTCAATTTATTATCCAAACTGTCTGCTGTAAACGTTCATCACAGTGTTTAGCACAAAATGGAAATACTTACGGAAACTACAAGTATCTCATATTGTACTTAAGTACAGTACCTACTGTACATCTACTTAATTATATTCCTACACTGACACTGTCACCTAGGTCAGATGTCTGCCAAGCTGCAGACCACTGTACACAACCAGCAAAACTGATTGCAGTGGCTTTTTAAATGGTAAATGGACTTAACATTTGTAGAATGTCTTTCCCATCTTCTGAGTCATCGAAGCATTACTACACTTCATGCCACATCTATGCCTCATTCACCCATTCACACACACATTCATACACTATTGGCTGAGGCTACTGTACAAGGTGCTACCTGCACATCAGTTAACACGCACTCACACAAGCAATGTGGGGTTCAGTACCTTGCCCAAGGATACTTTGACATGTGAACTGCCAATGATGATTTTTAGCACCCCGTCACTGAGTTTTCTGCGGCTTCTCAGCCAACAAAAATGAACTTTTTAGCAACCTGATAGTGCCACGAAAAGAGGGTGTTTAAAGCTAAACATGATCTTTTACTAACCATGACCAAGTGTTTTTTGTACCTAAACCTAACCGCATGTTAACCACTGTGGTGAAATGTAAGGAAGCTTAAAGTCTCAACATATTTGCTACATAATGATGTACAAATGTAACATAATGCAGAAAAGAGTGCCAACATTTATTCTGCTATTTGGGTTGTTACTTATTATATAAAATGCAACTGTCTTGGAGTAGCATTAATCATGTGTGGCCGCAAAGGCATCATCAATCAATAATACAACATTAAATGTACAACGTGGTTTAGGATTGGCTCTTGTAATATCCCATTAAAATGATGTAAAACCAATAAAATATTAGCTCTGATTTTTTTTTTTTTAAGTGACAGCCCTGCTGTGCTTGTATTCCTACATTTTAGGCGCTCTCACCCTGAGTTCTAAGTGGTTTAGACAATCAGGCTAAACTGTTGGCTTGTTTACAAACTGCTGTCTGCTTGAGCTTCTTCTGACTTTCTTGCAGCAATGTCGCCATGTTCCCCACAATTAACTTATTGCAAAATACTACTGATACACACACAAAAACAGGAGGAATAAACACAAATGATAGCAACAGGAGAATCTACATGAACCCTCCAAGCTGCACTGTGCACAGTCACAGCGTGCTTGTGTGGGCGGACTCACTGGCTTGAGGAACACAATTACTGACACACCACAGCGCTCATTTGCTTCCTGAAATAGTGCATCGGCTGTTGAGTTCTGTAGTGCCTCTCTCAAAATCATGCTTTGTCTTCCTGCTGATCTGATGTGCTTCCCCAAAAACTCACAGCGACACTGCCCTCGGTGTGTGTGTGTGTCTTGTTCTCTGTGCCCTCCTGTTGTAAGACGCTGCAAGGATGCTGCTGCAGCTGTGTTCTGCTGGCTGCCCTTTTCACTCTGTCGGCCTTTTCGCTTCATCTCCCCCTGAGACATTAATAATCTGAGAGGTTGCATTGTTTGGCCTCAACATACACGTGTGCTTGCATACACAGGCAATATACAAATACCTTGCTCTGACGTCATCTATCTTCCATTGTTGCTTACATGCATTTGTGCTCAAATGGCTGTACACACACACACTGACATAAAACACAGATAACACATCATCCATCAGGCTCAGAGTTGCTATATGCTCCATTGTACAGTGGCAGTTATATTCTATCACCAATTTCCTTGCAACCCGCCAGATACATTTCACATTTTAGTGATTAAAGACACTAAAAAGCACAATTCTTTGCACACACACACACACACACACACACACACACACACACACACACACACACACACACACACACACACACACACACACACACACACGGCGCAAGGAAAAATTCCCTCTACACAGAAGAGGAGCTGGAAGAGCAGCCTCTATCTGTCTGTGTTGTAACCATGGCAGGTCAGTAAATTGAGTGCATCTACACAACCCACCTCACTCTGGCAGCAGCCTCCTCATCATCCTTCTCACCTGTCACTCAGTGCCTCTCTCAATTAAATGGACCACTAAGCACCAGTGTTAATCTCCATGGAGAGATTTCCTTCCAGGTGAGGGACTGTGGATTGGCGGGGCCGAGCCACAGGGCGGACAGAGGCATGTGTTTGTGTTTGTCGGGCTGGCCGGATCATATGTTTTTGTTTTTGTCTACAACTGTAGTCACACAGGAACAGCAAACCTGACTTACAAGCCTTAGTGACGCTGATCTTTTCACGGCTGTCTAACCACGGAACAATCCGATCCTGTGTGGGCTCACCCTGTTTAGGCAGACATGAGGGAAAAAAAAAATCAGATTTGTGCCATCAGGACTGTGAGTCTGTGTGAAATCAAGCAAACAGCTGAGCTGAGCTACACTGTTCGAATCCAAAACGAAACTCGTGTTCTGATGACACGTCTTGGATGGCTTCCTCAGAGTCAATGAACACGATTTGTCTCTTGATATTACTGCCTCTGTCTTTCAGCATACATGTGTTTGTTTACGTGTGTGTGTATAGTAAAGTGAGGGAGGAATATTACTGAAGGAAACCAGCCCACTGGGGAGCTGCAGCGGGCAAAGCACCAATGCTCACTTCATAGTGTGAGTTGAACGCTGGCCTCCAATCGAAAGGCTCTCTCTCTCCAAACGCCCCCTCAGTCCACCCTCTGATGTAACAGGTCACTTTCACACACCTACACTCTTTAACACCCTGTTGTTCATCCTTCATTGAACTTGAGTTGGTCACAATTGCAAAGTAGTACTAGTAGTAGTAGTACGAGCTATTCATATAGAAGTGTTTTTGGCAGCAGAGTCTGATTTTCGGGAGAACATTTCAGAAAAATTTAATTTAAAAAGAGACTGAATGTGCATCACATTCGCAGTCCCCATCAAAAGGACATTTTACTCATGTTTGAGTAACGCTAGCTAAAAACTACAGTCCCCAGCGATTCAGAGAAAGTATTTAGTATTTTTTCAAAAATGAACGATGTATTTATGATCTGTTTTTAAAGATTTATGTCTTCAGGAGGAAGAAATCGGCATGGGGCTGAGAGCTGCAGGCAGGGTAGGGAAGTCAGAAAGTGAGAGGTAGACTGAGGCACTGTGTGCGTCTGTCTTTTTTATGGCATTTGTTGATGAAAACAATAAGACTAAGGGTCCTCAGCATAGACGGTATATAAAGGTAGGCATCATTTCATAAACCCTGCACACCCCATGTTAATGAATGGGACTCTGGCCAAACTAAAAGATCATAGAACACCATACTTGTCAAACTTGAGACCTCAAGGGAGGGGGGGGTCTGGAGGTCATCCACCTGAAATTTTTGAGTTTAAGAGACTTTGTTTTCTGTATTCTGGTGAAAGAAAATAACAACATAATAAGTCATCATCACTTCTATGTGAAATACCTTTAATCTGGTTTACAGTAGTTTTTGGGTTTTTGGTTCATGACCCTGGTACTTCAGTACCAGGAGGAGGGAGGGAGGCCCACAGCTGGCTGTCCTCCCTGGCCCACACACCCCTGAATCCTGGATGCCTAAGTGAGGCAAAAACAGGAGGCTCACTGTCTCTGGGTGACAGCTAAGTTCCAAACTGGGTCCCCCCCCAACCACCGATGTACCCCTCAAACACCAGCTAGAACATGCTGTTGGACTTCTGCATACGTAATGCGGTCAGCATGGAGAGGAGGTGTCCACTGGCAGCTGTCCCAGACTCGTGTGGACCTGATGGAAGCCCCTCTCTGGCCCAAGAAACTTCGATAAGGAGGGAGAGACGGGGAAGTGCCAAAGGCTAGAAAACAGAGCAGTATGGCTTGTACATGCTGTACAGTGCCAGAAACCAGTTATGACAATGAAAAGGAAAAAAGGTGTGACAGTCTGCCATAAATTGTGACCCCAGGAAGATACCAGGAGAGGGAAAAGAAAAATGGAAATCTCCTGGGAAAAACAAGAGGGTTGACAAGTAAGAAATATATGTCAAATAAATTTTTCCTAAAGATGGTTTCTGTCATTTTTTGCATAATGCTGATGTGTGCGCAAGTGTTTGTTTTTCTGATTAGTTTGGTTTTAATCAGGTATGTGATGCAATAAAAAGGAGGTCTGACTTCATGATTGACAGCTGCGTGTCAGTTGGTGTGCTCACAGTTAGTGGCACTGCCCGGGATTGGGTCAGATGGGTGTATGGGCAGGAACTCAATAAGGCAGCTCAACATCCTGCTCTCTACTGCGCACACTCTGGCGCCAAATGATGTCACCAATGCACGGCGACAGTGCCCATTTCGTATATTATGGCTTCATTTTTGTTCAGTGGGAGGAAGTGGAGATGTGTTGTCCATCTTTATGTTAATGACAGCATGCTAACATGCTCACAATGACAATGCTAACATGCTGATGTTTGTCACGTATTGTTTTTATCATTTTCACTGTCTCAGTTTCGCATGTTAGCATACTAATATGTGCTTATAAGCATGAAACATAAAGTACAGCTGCGGCGGATGGAAATGTCATTAGTTTTTCAAGGTTTTGATCATAAATCAAAGTGTTGGACAACTAAAAAATTTGACCCCATAAAGTCGGCAGGTAAAAGTGAAGATATCATCAAACATTTCATGCAAATCTAAAAGTTCTTCAGATATTCAGATATTTAACTTTGGAGAAAAGTGCTGGACCGGCAAGTAATGACTGTCTTTGCCATCCTAGCTTATATGTTTTGTAGCCACAAACATGGCGTCTAAACATATAGATTATCTTGAGCTATGTTCTTTAAAGGCTCTCTAAGTCTTCCTAAGCTTGCAAAGTTTTTGTCACATACAGCAAACATCTCCTCATGATCCGCTAGCTACATGTCCTCTGAATATGCTGCCACTCTGATATCAGCTCCTTTTCCAGAGCTCTTTAAATATGAATCTTCATCATGTTGTAATAGGTTTTTGTGTCACCACCAAAAAGAGCCACTCTCCACATCAGAGCCCTGCTGTGGAAAAAATATGTTTATCACAGGAGGACCACCAACTGATTTCCGTACCATGATGATGATGGTGATGGTGATGTGCAGGCAGGAAAAGACACTCTCTAGACATGACTTACTTCCCTGCTGGTCTGACAAATTAACACTGAAAGAGATGATCTGATCAGAGTTTCAGTCATAAACTTCTGTGCTCAGAAAAAGATGTTGCCATTCATCATAATGACTAATTTCAATATGCACTAGAAGTCCTACCCTTAATGTTAATTAACAGGAAACACTTCAAGGGCCAGTCAGTCTTATGCAATCACAGAAATACAGATATTGTCATTTTGTCCAATCTTTCATTATGTCTCTGTCCCACTTATTCTCTGTTATTATTGTTTTTCACATCTGCAGCATAGTCTACTTCAAATATACTCAGTTTTGATTGAACGATAAAGAACCTGCTCTTAATGACAAAAATAAAGCCATGTAATTATGCTATGCTATTTCACTCTAAAGCCAAATGTGTAAACACCTTCTCCTGCTGCACTGTAAACCCAAATCATCCTCTCTTTGTATCTTTCTCTCGCTCCCCCTCTGTCAGTCTCTTTCTATCCTCGTCTTTCCCCCCCTCATTGTCTTTGTGTCTCCCAGGTTATTCCTATTAGACATTATTCAGCATGGGGCTGACAAAGACCTGCCTGCTTCGTGCTGATACAGCCACAGAGCACTGCTCCAACCTCTTCTCTCTGATGTTACGCCATGCACACACACATACACACAATAAATTCTCTTTATATTTAGAGCAGTAGTGTGTGTGTGTGTGTGTGTGTGTGTGTGTGTGTGTGTGTGTGTGTGTGTGTGCATGTGTGTGTGTGGAGAAACTGAGAAAGACAGACAGGATTGAAGCATTAACAACTATATAATTTCCCTTGCTTGGCCAGAGAACAAAGGAGTGAAAGAATTTAGTGGACAATGGACATAAAACACAGATTTAGATTCTCCAAAAGAAGGATAGCAGTGCACTGGGAGACAGACGAAGGGCCACAGACAGACGAAGGGACGCAGACAGTGATGGATGAACGCAGACGGTGGGCGACAGTGAAAAATGAGAGGATGGGAAATGTTCTTGAAGTGACACATACTGATGATGGTGGCCACAAAGCGAGGGATGAACAAAAAAGAGGGGTAGAAAGGGGTGTGTAAGATGAACCTGACTAGATGGGTCAGTGAAGTAAGTATCACACTGTGCAGCCTCGCCATAAGTGTAGTGACATATATTAACACACATGACCTGTGTGCAGCTTTATCAGCATCGAAAAGGTGGAGACAGACAGTGTACTGGCTACATATTAGCAATATGTGGTAAAGAGGAAAACCAAAGGAAAAGAGAATGTGCAGAGACATTACATGATGAGATGGCTAACCATGAACATAATCAGATCCAGTTTCATCACAGAGACAAACAAAAAGCAAGTTTAAATGGATTTTTAAGTCAGTTTGATTCACTCAGGTAAGTGAAAAAAAAGAGATGCAACCCTGAGCTGTAGTCATTTTCACATCAGATGGAAAATGTCACACTTGCCAGATGGGCAGAGCAGAGCACCTTGATGCAAGTGGTGTTACTGTGAGTGTTTCCTCAAGGAAGGGAGACAGTAAAGTTTCATTTTTTTGTTATATTTTTAATGTTAATTTGACTTAATCTGTGATTCTTTTCATATGTGTGTGAGTAAATGAAACCAAACTTATTCATTCATTCATTTTCCACAACCGCTTATCCTGTTGGAGCCTATCCCAACTGACATTGGGCAAGGGGCAGGGTACACCATGAATAAGTTGTCTGGCTATCATCTGGCAGACACATATAGACAGACAACCATTCACACCCACATTCACACCTACGGACAATTTAGAGTCACCAATTAATCTGCATTTCTTTGGCCTGTGGGAGGAAGCTGGAGTACCTGGAAAAAGCCAGAAAGCCCACGCTGACACAGGGAGAACATGCAAACTCCACACAGAGGGGCTCCCGCACCCTAGCCCCCCACACGAGGTTTGAACCAGGAACTGTCTTGCTGTGAGGCTACAATGCACACCACTGGACCACTGTGACATGAACCCAAACTAAAGTACATTAAAGGGAACTCTGCGCACAGATCTTGGAAAGTAAGCCACCACTGCATATTTGAAAATAAAGTTGTATAAAGCCTTTTCTGTCTCCAGGGGGATCTGTGTGAACTCTGATAAATTGATATATGTGGACGTGTGGAGTTAGAAAGAAGTAAGCCTACCCAGGGAATACTGGGACTGAGATGGAGAGATGGGCAGTAATTGTAACACTAATATATTTTTTGTGGTATCAAGAGAATCTGATGATGCTGAAGACCTGTCTTCTTGACACCTGCCTCCGTAGTTTGCAGAAGCAGGTCACTATTGTACCAAATCCAAACAAAACCAGGCCAGGTAAGCCTGGGTGATCTGGAACACTAAGTCACAGTATACTGTACCGCCAACCACTGCTAACTTCTGTACCAAAACGTGAGGAGTGCTATTGTTACAAAGGCTCACACGTACATGCATGTTAGACAGCCTGTGTTTTTTTGTGTGTTTATAATTAACCAGAATTACTGCCTTGTGATTGTACGCCTCCTTGTGCAAGCCAGATTTCGCTCACAGTTGTACATCCATGTCTGTGAAAACACGGATGCTTCACGCACATCTTCCTCTTTGCAGCACAGACCTATACAATCAGCAGTTTCAAGGTGGGCACCCAAGTCACTAATTCAGTGTCTGACCAAATGTCTCCCCTTCTGTTCTTGGGTTTCACAGTGAAGTTGACCTTTGACCTTTTGGATATAAAATGTCATCACGTCATCATTATGATACTATAAGACAGGTGTGTGAAGTTTTGTCATAATTAGCACAAGAATTCATGAAGTAAAAACATGCCACATGTTCTGGTTTTCCTGGGATTGTTCTCTTTTTTTGAGCGACTGCCCTGAAAAATGGCCTATTTTTTCCTCTTTACGTTTAGACATCCAATCCCACATCTGTAAACAGGGTAAAAATGAATAGAACTCAGCAAAGATTGGTCATATGTCTATACTTATTTTTAATTAGTAGCAGAAATATTAAAGTTTACATTATCACCTAGCACCTGCTGCGTGGGCTGTCACGGTCTTATTTAGGCTCTCCACTCATTTCACATTATTTTGTGCAGTTAGTAGACTACTGTATTCCCTGCTGTACTGTGAGAGCTTTACACTTCATAACTGACACATTGGAGTGTAGAGATCATTTTATTTTGAAAGCCCCTAACTGGAAGTTGCAGTTAGGCTACTCTAAAGTCTCGTGTTGCTGTTGGGATGATCAACATGTGTAACGTCAGATTTAACAAATCACCACGTGCATCAAAAGCCTGGATCGCTCTGAAACAACTTGTGTGTCTGAGTCCATGGCAACCAGCCTCTCTAACCTATTAAAGACTGGATGGAGATTATGTGCTCATGTTTTTGTCATGGTCATGGTATGAACCCAGCATAGTCACATTACTCATACATTAATTTCTTATTACTTAAGTAAATTGTCAGGTGTAGTGAGTAAAGCTTATATCCACAAATGGTCAAAGAGGAGAGCAACAGCTGAGTCTGACTGCTGAGTGTTACCAGTTTGGCTGCACGTCAGGACAAATAGAGGTAAGAGAGGCAGTAGGGAGTCCTAGTATGGTTTAACACCATGCATTGTGCATCAAATATCTAGGTTTTTCATAAATCAAATATTGCAACCCTAGGTCACACTGACCATGACCTTTGACCTTCGACCACCAAACTCTCATCAGTTTATTCTTCAGTCCAAGTGGATATTTGTGTCGGATTTGAAAAAAATCCCTTAAGGTGTCTTGCATCCAAGAGAGTCAGATGCAAAGTCACAGTGACGTTGAAAAACCTTGACCTATCACTGAGTCTACCTGGACGTTTGTGCTAAATCTGAAGAGATACCCTCAAGGTGTTCTTGAGCTTATCATCAAAATTAAAGCAAACATTTGGAAACAGAAACAAACAACATCCAAGGTAAACAGATCTATACCTTCTCATTATGTCCCCCACCATGAATGGAGCTTCAGTGTGACTGGGACCCAACTGACATGGGTTCAACAAAGGCATTCATCTGATGGTGATGACAAAAAAATTGGAATTCTACATTAATATTTTACACATGTAGTTTGCATAAAAGTGTAAAATCAAAAGCATACAGCAATATAAAATATGTATGATGAAGGAAATTAAAGGGAAAAAGATGCAATTCATAGTAACATGTGTGCATTCCCATGTGAGACAGATAAATATTTGAGCATGTGCACATGTATGTGGAATAGAGCATGTATTTGCATAGATATGTACATTTATGGGTTTATATAAGTGCATGCATGCATGGATATAATATAAATGTGTTTCTTTTCCACCTTGTATACATTTCCATTTGTAAAACTGGGAACAGAAGCAGAGGAGAAAAGAAGGGTGCAGACAGCCAGTGAGAAGCCAGCTTTAGCACCACAACACACAATGATTCACAGGCCGACCGGGCTGTGAGATGTGGGTCCAGCAGCAGCTGTTGTGTACCCCACAGCTTTATACAGAGAAACATCACGTGTTCCTGTTGAGAAGAGAGAGTTAAAGGTGCTGTAGCCTATATGACATTCAGAACATTATTATAACAGCAAACTGCTATTTGCTTAGTGAAGATATAGTAAGTGAGTAATGCTGTCCTGAGAGGAGAATGAAGTCATGCTTTCCACTCTCTGTGATGTGATCCAAGCTTCTCTGTTCTTCAATTAGCCGCGATAACCTCATACCAACCCATGTTGACGGAATGTTGTCGTCCAGTGGCATCCCCAAGAGGGCTATGGCTACCCTGATACAATTGCTGCCCCCAGCACTGCTGTCATAATTAGCAATATTTGCACTGTTAGCACCATTAGCTGCTGGTCACCTTAGCCACCTCCATGTTGAGGCCATACGCAGGCTCATAGGTATGCTCTGAGTGTCACGTACAGCTCCTTTTAGAAAAAATGTTGTCACTTATTGGCAGAAATTTGGAATATAAACAAGTGTGACAGAGTGCAGTTCACTCCTACATGTATTTCACTGATTGGAGCTCCTCTTTGGCAGTGAGCCTTCCATCTAAATACTTTCAGCACTCATATATTTAAACCCTGTTAGCGCCATAAACATACTTCTCTGCCTGCCCCCTCTACATCGCTGAAGAAATGCCCTTCAGAAATATGCAAATAAGTACGGAAGCAATTAAGAAAGTGAAGCATCTCGGTTTGATCAAATTGATCAGAGCACAGATGAAGTATTTCTTATTTAATGTGTCCAAGCTCAATAAAGTACTCATTAGCAGGTGATGGATAACAAGAGCTGTTCTTAATTGTCACAAAGTACATCTCAGTCTAATATGAGCCATAAACAACGTACAGTGCGGATATGACATCCATCAGGCAGGCGATCAATCTGTCATTCACTCGAATCCACTGAGGACAACTAAAAGGCACGGCGCTGAAATAGTGTGCTGGGCTGTCAACCTGTCAACGTCACTGCTAGAATATACTGTACAGCACTCTGACTACTGTGTGAATGATGAGGAACACAATCGCAAAGTGGAATTTGGCAGCTGAATGAGGTTAGCCCCGCTTGACCTCCTTTTCCTGGCTCTTTGGCTGGAAGAGAACGCTGCCGGCCACTACTGTAATTGAACCAAGTGAGGGCCACATCCAAAGACTACTTCGCTGGGGCTGGAAAAGAGGATTGCTGATCATAAACAAGAAATGATCCCTCGCATAGCATCAGAGTGTTGTCTTGCCACTTTAGATACACTGATTGTCTTTTCTTTGTTGTCTTTAAAGCACAAGAGAACACCCGAAAGCCAAACTTCAATAGGACGGCTGTGTCATGTGGCTGAGTGACTCACTGAGTTTAATGAGGGTGTCTGTCAAAACAAAGGGCTTTTCTTTTGATGTCTGGTGGTCCTATCTTCTGACAGCTATATCAAAGCCGCATTAGTTTGTGGTGACTCGAGGTTTGTGTTTGTTATTTGATCTGAAGTGATTCATCTCTGTATGAAATCCATCCATCAGGATAATTAAAAAAAAAGTTCAACTGTAAACTTGGTATTGTTCATCTGTGCAAAACAAAAGATTGCACTTGATTTTGACAAATAAGAAAAACTTTGCTCATGATCGATCACCTCATAGCCCCTGACCTGCCATCTGCTTCAATCGTCCTAATGAAGCATGTCCTTCTCTAAGGTCCTTGGAGACGCCACCTCCTCGCCAGCCCAAACAGCCTCAGAAAGCCCCTCTGGCGGAATTCGGCTCAGGCCAGGCCATGTCTCATCTCAGATCGGTCATTTCATCACCACCGCGCCCCTAATGAACTGAGGATGGAGGGCGGTGAGAAGAGAGGAAAGAAGGAAACAAGGGAAAACTACGAGCAAAGGCCCTTTGCACTAATAAAGAGTCTCTTTCCCTAATGAAAGTGGCTCTTTTGTTCCATATTGGGCTCACTCAGAGGACGGGACTTAGTGGTCGAGGCGATCTGACCACTTTAACATTCAGCTCTGTGATAAATGGTCAAGCCGTGAATTATTCCTCCCTTTTGGGAGGTCTTTCTTCTCATATGCCAGCTCTGAATTAAGCTCTCATTTTAACTGATTGGTTCCTTTGTGCTCCGAGGTTAGTGCGCTGCACTTGCAATCTCTCATTCTATGTATGCAAAATGTATATTTCTTTGCAGAGGCAGCTCTTTCTCTGCTCTGCATCAACTGGGAAAGTCACATTCAGTCATTATCAAAGGAGAGACTGTGAATTCCTGAATCACAAAAGAGTTACGTATGTACAGCATTGTTTTTATTTTGTTTAGAGAGATCCATATAGAATCATGAAATCAATAAATGATGTGTTATTCAGAAACAGTAATTAGCTGAAATGTATATCCAATTAAATGAGGGGGAAAAATCAAGGAGAAGTGGCCTTGAAGAATATTACTTACAGCACAATGTTATTATCGAGCATATTAATCATTTATATAACCTCCATCCACCATGTGCCCTGCCCCACCTCATTGCCAGGCTGTGGCTCTAAATATAGTCCCTCCTGTTCTCTCTCTCCTACACACACACACACACACACACACACATAGTATGTTGTCAGACTTGTAAGACTTTCCCTGTAGCCATGTGTTGTCTCTCTGATTGAGCTCCCAGTAGATAACTCACTTTTGTAAAGACAGATGCCAGAGGGAAGCCGGTCAGGTTGGAGCGGGAAAACTAGCTGTCTCCTCGTGTGTGTGTGTGTGTGTGTGTGTGTTTCTGATCATCTGTGGGCCGCAGAACTTTATGCCACGTTATGACGCTTGGTTTTTAAACAAACTTGATTTATATGGTTATTATCGTAAAGTAAGCCCCAGCGACGATGGTGGTGCATTTCCATTTAGAGGAGTTTTATTGAGGCTGGAGAAATGATAAAGCAAATGATTTATGAGCGGGAGCGACATGCCAGGTTAAATCTAATCCTGCAGTGGGGAAGGGGGGCTGGGAACCCACCGACTCCATTCTGACTGAGGTAAAAGGGCAGTTTGGCAAATTGCAGATAGCGCGAGGAGATGAGAAGAGTACGTGATGTGAAGGGATACAGGTTTTGTGTGCTGAATATTAACACTTTAATGTGACAGTGTGAGGCATCGCAGATTGAAATCTATACATGATTTTGCCGTGCTGAATATGTGATTCTTTCACCAGTTGTGCAAACTGAACCAACAGTCTATACGCTTCTTACTGACCTGACAAACCCTTGCAGTCCTTTTGAAATATTAACCAACAATGTAACAGTGTTGTTTGGCCATGCGAGGAGATTAAAAATGAAGTGTATCCCAAAATGTGCTTTCTCGGAAGTGCCCCTTCAATGTAGCATCTGCCAGTGTCTTCTGGCTACTCTGCACTCATTAGCAGGCAGACTGGTACAGGACTTTCTCCATCTGGTAGCCCCAAGCAGCACACACCGTACTGCACTCAGCCCAACACAGAGCTCATACTAAATACCAGTGCTGTGCAGAATGTGCAGCTTGAAGTGCACATAGTGTGTGTAGAGTGACAGTGAACATGCATGGCTCTACTAAACAGATAAGAGTGCAGCTTACACAGCCTGAGCTCCATACAGCTGTGTGTGCAGATGACACTATGTCCAATCCACCGTAACTCGTGTGTGGGGTTGCTAAAGGTATACTGTGCAGGACTTGGTTATTGTTTGTCAACTCATCATTCAAAATCAGCCCCTCTTTCCTATGCTGCTTCTCAGAGGTGTGGACACAAATCACATGACTTTAACCTGAAACAGACTCGGGTCACAAATACGATGACTTTAGACTCAACTTGACACAAACAAAAATGACTTGCAACTTGACACTGAATGTAACAACAATGACTCATGACTTCACTTGAATGTGAGCCTTTTGACTTAAAAATACTTGATACCTTCCCTCAATCCTAAATATTAAAAAGTATGTTCATTAAAAAGTATGACATGAATCAATTCCTCTCCTGAATCAACTAAGACTGTTAATTCCTAGATCCGTTTTGTTTGAACCAATTTGACTGCATCCAATCAAGTTGCAGGAGAGAACCATGAAGAACCAACGTTACCGAGTGCCAGATGGAAACAGACTTGTTTGAACAAATAAATACAAATTTTAACAAACATTCACAATTTTTGTAAATTTAATATAACTAACTATTATAACTTTGATGAGAGGCACATTATGACTCGTTCAGGACCCATGATTCAAACTTTGGGACCTGGCACTAGACTTGGTACTTGACTGTCTTGACTTGGGATTGAGGGCAAACTATGGAGACTTGTGACTTGCAAAACAATGAGTTCGTCCCACCTCTGCTGCTTGTACACCCACTGAAAGCTACTGTACTATTGTAACAACGTTACATATCTTTAAAGCTGATGCTTTAACAAGCTAACTAAGCTAACCACTGGTACCTACCTGGAAGCAGGCCAAATTCACATTGCTCTTTTGCCATTGCTCATTGCCCCTGGGGGCTACACACCACTGCACAAAATTTGATGCGCAACAACGTCCTGACCACAGCAAAATAAGATGAAAATAAGAAAATACAGGGGGCAGAGTTTCTGCAGATAAATACACCACCACACACTGAGGGCCGAATTCACAAAAGGATTGCGTGGCTTTTGCGGCTGCTAAACCGGTAAAAATGGAGCAAACAGATACTGTCTAATTCACAAAGCACGTGCAGAGGGTGAAATGCTCCACTAACTGCGCTGCCAAGCAGATTGCGTCTCGGTGCTCTGGTGTTATTTGCATGTATTTAAATGAGGTAATATGCATATTTTTGGCTCAAAAATTGCTCCTTTCTATGCAAATGAGCCTCATTGATAAACAACATCTAATTCACTAACACTAGTGCTAATAGCTACACGCAGTTTGAGTGAAGTAAATAACATCTTTAGAAAGCTGGTGCAAACTGGGCGCTCCTCTGTGGAAGCCTCTCACCCAGACTTTCCAGTGATCGTGGCAGCAGTGATCATCTGTTAAATCAGTCTGTAAATAATATTTTGACATTATCATTATAATCATTATTACTTTAATGGCATCCGAAGATACTGATGCGTTGAACAGGTGACAGTCTGTGGTCGTTCTCAAAACGTACTTCTGTCACGCACTTCAAAAGCAACTTTCAATAATTTATTGTACAAAACGGGGGAAACAAACGTGAACAAAAACTGTTCCATAATTCATATTAAATTCAAAAGATAATGAAAAAACAGCTACAAGTGAGAGGGAATAGTGATAAAGTGGTCAAACTTGGTCAAATCCACAGCCTCAACCCATCCGACACTGTTAGACTGACTCACCAGCAGACATCACTACATGAGGGTATACAGTATTCAGTACTTTGCCAAACAAAGTCTGCCATTGTTCTGCCACGGTGTTCTTGGCGCAAAGCCAGCATTTATACTTTGCCATGTGGCTAATTGCAATCAGCACTCAGCTGCCAAACTTTGTGGGCGTGTTTGTGCTGGTATATCATTAGCGCAATATCCTTTGTGAATAGGACATTAAGACGGAGCAAACTGCGGGTGCAAGTGAAGTGCAATTCAAGGTGCTATCATCATGTTCATTCTTTGTGAATTCGGCCCTGAGTGTGTCATAATAAGTGATGATTGAGAGGAGCTTACTTTTCTATACATTGTTTTTGCATAGTATACCTTTAAGTCTTTATTAGCTTTACAGTTTATGTTCTTTATTTGATAGCTGATACTGTAAGACACTTTAAGATCCCAATCAAAGTAAGCACTAAATTGATGCTGATAACAAAACAACATCATAAACAACAGGTAGTAACAACAGTCTGGACGATGTTTTGGTCCAGTTCTTCTGAAAATTTCAGCCTCATGGTTTTGGCACACACACCTACAGAAACATGCCATTTCAGTTTTCTAAAATCACTTCAGAGCATTAAGTTTCACGGTCTCCATTGTTCTTTATTTGGCAACAAAACTTCAACTCTTCTTTTAACTATTCTGGAAAAGTAGGGCCATCTGTGAAATAAATAAATTGGAAAGTGATGTGTCAGCACAACAAAAGCAGCTTTTAGTGAGCCGGGAGTTCCTGTAAAAAAAAAAAAAAAAAAGAGAAGTTAAATCTGCCTAAGAGTCCCATTTGGCAGGAAGACAGCAACTCCTGTAAATGAATAACAACCACAATCTTACTTTTTAATGCATGATGCATCAATTGAGTGAAAAACAGCTGCATTTTGACAATGTCAAAACATCAGTGCAAATGCAAAGTGAGCACAATCCATTTCCTGTGGTTGCTGTGTCTGAACCAAGAGAACAGCAACTAGTGTGATTATAATGTGGCTTACAATGTGACATTAGAGAAACTATAAAGCATGCATTTTTAGTGTGATTGCCTCCAGTTATAGGTGTACCACTAATCCTGGCAGAGATAATGACATGCTCTACAGGACAAATCTGTGCTTCCTTATGTGTTTTTCACTTGCAAATGAGCTTTTTGGGAAAATGTGATGTAGGCTACCGTAGGCAGGCATGCTCAGCAGAATGAGCCTCAGCCCTCAGCTTGTACAGAGCACAGTCACTGTGTGGCAATCTGAATGCCATATTCAGGAGCACTGACAGTTTGTGCAGTTTTCTGCCTGAAGTTACAATATAAATCACCCATAAGGAGGAGGACAAACGAGCAGTTCTTTGTAAAACTTACTTTTCTCAGAAAGGGTGCTCAAACTAAACACATCATTTGGGCCTGTCTGTCATTCCTATCCCTCTCCTGCCAATTGTCTATTGTGCATATTGCAAGAGTTTATTCGTGTATTACCACTCCTGTTGTGGTAGATGGGTGATTTGACAGTTTGGCACATCTGCAAGCTGTGCTATTTCAGGAGTTTTCGATGATCCATGTGAATAAAAGTCAGATTTTTTCCTCCAAACACACCATGCAGTGGAAAAAATCAAATCATCTAATGTGCCCGATGAAGATCAACAAAGAATTTATCTGCTAAATTTCCCTGAAGCTACAAGTACTGTATCGTTTACTGCCAATGTATTTATATAACAGGCATGACACCGTTTCACCGTAAGCAACAGTAAGATAAGACACACAGGGCTGAACATGTGACGGTGTGGACAATTCCCTATGCAATTCATGTGGCACAATGGCAGGATTAACGCTTTTCCATTCACTGGAGGGATTACACGGAGGGGGCGGCACAGACTATATCTGTCTGTGGTGCAGATGAGACTTTTCTTACACACTTAAAATGATTTATGGGATAGAAAAGGCAGGGATATCACGAGAGCGAGAGTAGAGTCAGAGGAGAAGGCACGTGCAGTGTCTTGGGAATGAGGAAGGAAGTTTGAAATGAGGTTGGCTTGAGTGACAGTTAGGTGAAGTGCCTTTGGAGAAAGGATGAGGTCCACAAGGTACAATATGCATGAATGTGTGCAGTTCAGCTGTAATTACACACCGAGATGTCATTTAAATTCAAATTGCAAAGGAAATTCATTGCATTTGCATTAGTATTCACGCACATGCATGTTCATGGCCACTGACTTGTGTTGTGTGTCTGGTCGACAGGTCATTTTCAGCAGAAAAAAACTGTGCATTAGTGAGAGGAATGTCTGCAAAAAAGGACATAATGAGCATGTATAGACTACTTCAAGAAGGGATGTCAGTTTTATTAAATTTTACATTGACTGACATGCTGAAAGACATGTCTGTAAATCAGTGGATACATTTTTTTTTTGAGAGTCACAACCCCTGCAAAATTACTTGCTTTGCTTTCGGGATTTAAGCCTTTCGGTCCAGTAACATTTGGAATGTCTATAAAAGCTGCATGATTGAATTATTTCATCCCCATTCAAACTAACGGAAAGCAAAACCTGATATAGTCAGCTTGGCCAGCGGGGGATAGCCATTTAGCCACGCTCAGCTGCTGTAATTCTCTAATGTGCCTGCTCCACCGGCCCTACAGTGTAGAAGAAGTGCCAGGTAATTTTATACACGAACCAATTTGGCTTCATGCACCACTGAGCAACTCTCATAGGAATGAACAGGGCCCCAACTCCAACACTGTATCCAGGTTTCTTTATATATCCATGCTGTCCACCCTCCGGTCTCCATGGGTTAGCTTGCCTTGGCCTCTCTGCACTGCACACCACCTGGGTTGGGTGGGAGCTAGGCAGCAGCGTTGCTCATGCCAAGATTACCGCTGGTGTGGAAACATGGTGGCCATCCTCAGGTCTCTTCTCAGACCACCCATCGAGTAGGCAGCTTCATTTTGAGCCAGTAAACCCCTCTTCTTAACTGTTTTAGCCGGCTGTGCTGTCGGTGCTAACAGAGCTAACAGTGATAACATACTGTAGTTAATTATGCTAAAAGGGGTTGGCAGCTACATACAAAACCAGCCAAAGATATTCTTAGTGGTTAACTGATTAACAGTCTTATAAAGGTTGACAAAACTCCAAGTTAATATAGTTTAAATGAAAAGATGGTTATATAATGGGAAAGCTTTTTGGGACTTTTCTGCAGTCCAGTTTCATATTGTTTTGATTGCTGTGTTTGCTTAGCAACATGTAACAGTGCTTAGAGTCTACAGCCGCGCTAACAGCTGTGTCAGGCTGTATAGTTATGCACATTGATGTTAACATGCTGATAGCAGGTAGTCTATATTTAGCACGCTCACTGTATTAGTTTAGCGTGTTAGCATGCTACTATTTGAATAGTCAGGATTCATTGTCAAGGTTCGACAAATGTGATACACGGTCTTCCCCGGAGCCGTGCTTAAATTTCAGCACAGCAAAGAACAGGGCAGTAGGAGCAGGCGGCATCTTTGTTCTAGGTTCCTCCATCTTTTCTGCTTCAAAGGGTGACAGCCAAGACAGAGCTAAGAACTTTATAGATGCAATTTCAGAGAGAGCAGAGACGAAACTTTAGCATAAAAAAGGCTGGAAGCTCCCTCCTGTCACATTTCACTGAGTGAGTATTCTTTCTGAGGGACGACTTATTCTCCTGTTCCTATTCTAAGACACATAAGGACACTCAAGTGGGTCGGTAAGAGACAAAATACAAGAAATAATCATAAATAATAAACAACAAACTGGGGGCGTCAGTGGCTTAGTGGTAGAGCAGGTGCCCCATGTACAAGGCTGTTGCCGCAGCGGCCCGGGTTCGAATCCAGCCTGTGGCCCTTTGCTGCATGTCACTCCCTCTCTCTCTCTCCCCCTTTCACACTTGTCTGTCCTATCAAATAAAGGCTAAAAATGCCCAAAAAATATCTTTAAAAATAAACAACAAACTGAAACTAAAAACATGGTTTAAATCATCTACAGTCTTACCTGAATTCCTGTGAGTGTTTTACTGTGACAGTGTTACTACAGCAGCCCACCTTCTCAGCTGAGGAGTGTCAGGTGACAGTGAGGGGTTTGTCACTGATGGATAAGCCACCTCCTCACCATGTCAAAAGGCCACCAGGCCAGATGGAGACCTGATGTGTGGTTCCTTATTGATGGGCACCACACACCAGGGGAATGGATCGAAAGAGAGGCAAAATGATTTCACCTGTGAATTTCAAATGACTTCAACTACAAGTCAAAAAGCACCCATGGGGTTAGCTATTATGTACATCATTTGGATAAATATCCCCTGCCATGAGTAAGTGCATGAGTGACATGCAAACTGTAACTTTGCCATTTCTGTACTCTAACAGCCAGATCCTAATCCTCACTGGCTTTCATCTGCTCGCTCATACTAGCCAGCTGCCTGCAGCATTTAGCTGGCGAAGCCTAATGACATATTAGCAATTAGAGGAGAGCAGGTTTAATGATTTCATCAGGCTGCCCAGCTTTACTTAATTGCAGTCCAGAGGAAGGTTGTGGTGTGGCCACTGCCTGAAGGAAAAGGCTGCGTCTGATGGAAGTCACACAGAGGTGCCGGCATGTTTCAGACGAAAATTCGATTGCTTTTGTTCACAGTGACAATCGATAAATAAACAGTAGTGGTGGCATTTTGTAAATTGGATTATTTTGAGCCTGAATGGGATTTTAGTTTTGAAATACAGGGTTGTGATGCCGTTGCACACTATCAGAAGGTGATGACCTTAAATCATCCACCTGGCTGCTTTACCTCTGAAACAAAAGCACACGTACAATGTCTTTATTTACACTGAAGCGTGAAACTGTAATACATATTTTTAGTTATCAGTTATTATATCCTCCACTACAAGATATATTGGCTTATGCAGCTGTGCAGTTACAGTGGCTGGTCTTTCTGAATTAAAGATCATGTTTTATAGCTTCAGCTAGATTTGCTATAGTTCACAGGGGAGTATTGTATGTAGCTTAAAGGGCCAGGTCAACATTTTGTGAAGTTCATGACAAATATCTGCTCATTAAATATGAAACTACAGCCACCAAACATTAGCCTGGCTTAGAAAAAAGACTGGAATCAATACATTGTTTGATCTATCCTCCCTGATCTCTTCCATTCATGGACTTTGTATGTTGTGTTGAGGCAATGGCTTAAACAACTAATGCTGTTCCTCTGAGGTAAGTCTCAATCAAACAATGCATTTTTTTTAAATTTACCTTTTACTTTTACTAAAGCATTTCATACATGCAGTCTATCATTTGACTTTCCATCATTGTGTTTACAAAGTTTCCAGCTGCCTAGACTGCTATCCAGTTATTTTTTTGTTTTGTTTTTCACAATAAAATGTTTAAAGGTATATTTTCAAGATTGTCAGTCACTGTTTGTTGCACAGATTCATAAATGTGGGTCTTTGCGGCCTTAACACGTATGTGATTTGTTCCATCTTAAACAGTTCCAAAACTTTTTGAGTACAGACGCTGTATGTTGGGGGTTTTAGTTTGCAACCATTTAACTGCAGCCCCAAAGAGTATTTGTAACAGCAGATTTTGGCCCTCTCCAATCAAACAGTGTGTACTGATATACAGATTTTTCTTTATAAATGAACTAACCTTATATTGAAAATTGCCAAGTGTAGTAATACAGTGAGTTCCTTCCTCTTATCAGCACACTGATTATTGTTGTGACATGAACTAAAATCTCATTTATACACTTGTAACTGATAACATCCCTGCTATATGTGAATGTTTGAAATGTGTAAGAAGCAGCTGTTAGACTTCAAGCTGCTCTGTATGCCTGGCACCTCTTATGATATTTAACATGATTTAACTGCAGTAGCTGTAATCAGTGGGTAAATTTAGTGAAATGAACCATGTCTGTTGTTCATAAATAATGTGTTGTTGTGTTTGTGTTTTCTGTAATAAAACCCAGTGATGGAGTGTACCTTTCACCATGTTACCTTGGTACAGTAAATTATGACTCTGTCAGGGTGAACATCTGTTTGTGTACACACTTCATTGTGACCATAGCTCTCGTTTGATTGATATACTCAAAAATGTATGTGTGCCTGCATGTGTGTGCACATAGACTTTTATGCTGGAAAGTTTTATTTTATGATGTGCACAAAGGGAGAGATCAAGTGTGCAGCATAACGGAAAGAGATTTAAACATAAAGGCCAGGTGATGTTGCAGAAGGCACATTAAAGACACCTCTGCATTTATGTATTTATCCTGTTTTTTTTTTTTTTTTTGCTACGATGTTATGTCAAAGACTAAACCTCATCTTATCTTAAAGCCCCACTCCAGATTTAAAAAATAATATTTTTTTTAAACATGGTTTCTGACATAAAAGTTGAAAAGAAAAGAGGCTGGAAGCAGTTTCTCTCTCACTGAAGCCTCTGCCCTGCCCATCACCGTTCTCCCAGTAGGTCTCACTTTCGCTTTTTGTAGCGGCACTTGTGCTTGGTTGACCACTGAAAGGGCTGCCAATGCATTAAGATAGGGGAACTGCCCATTGGTCCGACAGCCCATTGTTCCGACCATATTAAACCCATTGTTCCGAAGTCTGTTCCGAAATCATTGTGATGCCCTGTGGTTAAGGTCTGGTTAGGTTTAGGCACAAAAACCACTTGGTTAGGGTTAGGAAAAGATCATGGTGTGGGTTAAAATCACAAAGAAAGTGACAAACATATAAGCCGTGAGCCTGCTCCGCCTCAAGCCTTTCCCAGCTGACCCAGAGCTGGTCACGGTGCACCATCAAGGCAGAAATATGCCTGCCGGTAGCCGTTCAGCACCGCGGACCGTCGGACTAATGGGATGTCGGACCAGTGGGCTGTCAGACCAATGACATGGACCCTTAAGATAGTTAGCTATAGTGTGGGAGCAAACAGTGGCGAGATTCAACTATACATGTGGTGAGTCTCAGTCAGGCCTAGTGTAGTTAGCAACTTCATTTGTTTTACTAGCTTGTTAGCTTTAAGGCTAACTGGCAGCGATGAACATAGAGTTAGTGGTTCCGAAACATACAAAAACATCTGCTACGATGGGGTCTTTGGTAGGTGGTGGAAGGAAGCCCCAGGGTCCCGTTTACATCTGAAAACTGCACATTCTACCATGTTTGCTGTCACAAATTTTACTGTAGGCCTACTAATGTTAACTCTGCCCTCTGTACTGACAAGTCTGCTCTATGCTGGAGGTTTCAGGTTTCTTTGACAGTGCTGTGTCGAACCCTGTTCCCCTGTCGATATGTGTTTTCAGTATTAGACAGCAACTGGCTTTCGTATCAGTGACGTACCTAATCTGGCTTGCTTGGGGTATTTTTGAATCTTAGATGTTAGGGAAGTGCACAGACATTGACCCCTTCAATAGAGGAATGTGAAAACATGTCTTGAGTTCAACTTATCTTCATACAATGGTTCATATCCTACCAAAATGCACTCACAACAGTTTGTATAATATTATTGTCCCATGCATGAATTTGCATATCTAACGTTAAGTTACGCAGGTTGGGTTCAGGCAAATAAAGTTACACAGGTTGGATTTAGGAAAAGAAACATGGTAAGATGTACCTATAATGACTCTAAGTTCACTCAGAGGTAAAACAGTTCTGAACACTGTTCTCCTAGGGAAAAGTCCTGTGTTTTGTTACCAACCCAACCTGCCTCCTTAACAGACTGCTTTCTACTTTATACACCTCAGCGCATTGGTCACTCGATTGCAGACTTCTCAAATACATGATCTATACACCAATTACTGGCTGATGATTATGTACAATATGCATAAATTGTGGGGCATTACTATTCATACATAACGTACAAACAGTGCATGAGAACAGCCTGTCTAGTGACAAACAGATACAAGTCAGAATAGTTAAGGTCAGACATCTAGGGGACATACACAGAAGTAAAACACACTTTTAAGTGGAGGGGGACTTATAGTCACAGGTTTAGACATGACCGCTCTGCACTGTTAAACTAACCAAGCCTTCTTTTAATTGTTTTACCTTGAAAAAAAAACGCATCATATACAGTACAGGCCAAAAGTTTGGACACACCTTCTCATTCAATGCGTTTTCTTTATTTTCATGACTATTTACATTGTAGATTCTCACTGAAGGCATCAAAACTATGAATGAACACGTGCGGAGTTATGTACTTAACAAAAAAAGGTGAAATAACTGAAAACATGTTTTATATTCTAGTTTCTTCAAAATAGCCACCCTTTGCTCTGATTACTGCTTTGCACACTCTTGGCATTCTCTCCATGAGCTTCAAGAGGTAGTCACCTGAAATGGTTTCCACTTCACAGGTGTGCCTTATCAGGGTTAATTAGTGGAATTTCTTGCTTTATCAATGGGGTTGGGACCATCAGTTGTGTTGTGCAGAAGTCAGGTTAATACACAGCCGACAGCCCTATTGGACAACTGTTAAAATTCATATTATGGCAAGAACCAATCAGCTAACTAAAGAAAAACCAGTGGCCATCATTACTTTAAGAAATGAAGGTCAGTCAGTCCGGAAAATTGCAAAAACTTGAAATGTGTCCCCAAGTGGAGTCGCAAAAACCATCAAGCGCTACAACGAAACTGGCACACATGAGGACCGACCCAGGAAAGGAAGACCAAGAGTCACCTCTGCTTCTGAGGATAAGTTCATCCGAGTCACCAGCCTCAGAAATCGCAAGTTAACAGCAGCTCAGATCAGAGACCAGATGAATGCCACACAGAGTTCTAGCAGCAGACCCATCTCTAGAACAACTGTTAAGAGGAGACTGCGCGAATCAGGCCTTCATGGTCAAATAGCTGCTAGGAAACCACTGCTAAGGAGAGGCAACAAGCAGAAGAGATTTGTTTGGGCCAAGAAACACAAGGAATGGACATTAGACCAATGGAAATCTGTGCTTTGGTCTGATGAGTCCAAATTTGAGATCTTTGGTTCCAACCGCCGTGTCTTTGTGAGACGCAGAAAAGGTGAACGGATGGATCCACATGCCTGGTTTCCACTGTGAAGCATGGAGGAGGAGGTGTGATGGTGTGGGGGTGTTTTGCTGGTGACACTGTTGGGGATTTATTCAAAATTGAAGGCACACTGAACCAGCATGGCTACCACAGCATCCTGCAGCGACATGCCATCCCATCCGGTTTGCGTTTAGTTGGACGATCATTTATTTTTCAACAGGACAATAACCCCAAACACACCTCCAGGCTGTGTAAGGGCTATTTGACCAAGAAGGAGAGCGATGGAGTGCTGCGGCAGACGACCTGGCCTCCACAGTCACCGGACCTGAACCCAGTCGAGATGGTTTGGGGTGAGCTGGACCGCAGAGTGAAGGCAAAGGGGCCAACAAGTGCTAAACACCTCTGGGAACTCCTTCAAGACTGTTGGAAAACCATTTCAGGTGACTACCTCTTGAAGCTCATGGAGAGAATGCCAAGAGTGTGCAAAGCAGTAATCAGAGCAAAGGGTGGCTATTTTGAAGAAACTAGAATATAAAACACGTTTTCAGTTATTTCAGCTTTTTTTGTTAAGTACATAACTCCACATGTGTTCATTCATAGTTTTGATGCCTTCAGTGAGAATCTACAATGTAAATAGTCATGAAAATAAAGAAAATGCATTGAATGAGAAGGTGTGTCCAAACTTTTGGCCTGTACTGTATGCACTAAGTGAATGTATGAAGGAATGCCTAACATTTAAAGCATTGCTACACAAAGAAACATAAATGTTGTTGGGTTCAAATGTCCATAGGCTTTCTCCATTTATACCCTCAAACGTAAAATTCCATATTCAGTCTGGTCACACAAGATACTCTAAATGGATTAGACTTTTACTCCCTCCATTTACCAAAGTGGCAATACTGCTGAGTTAGAAAAAAAATATTGACACCATAGAAGAAGAGGGCTCTCACTTCTCACACAAGCTCAAAGGATGGATTTTGAAAATTATTTTGCAGTTGAATGGCTGTTTATCCACACTACATGAATTTCTGAGAGGAATGGCGGGGATTATTAGCAAGACTGTATTATCCCCCTCACAGATTGATGCTCAGGGGGAACATTGGCCTGAACACACCTAAAAATAGAGAAGACATCAGAATCAAAGTCTAGGATGCAAAAGGGCTTAAACATGAATTTCCAGTCCACTGGTCACTTGGGGTGGCAGAAACAAACTATTCACATATTATCACATTTTATATTGATAAAGCAAAATGGGTTCTATTCACACATCCAGCAGACACAGAACAACATTAGAATCATTTTGTCATTGATGAAGGTCCAATATTCGGCCTCCTTTTATGTCTGTTTTTTAAGAGGTCTCCACTGACTCCTGTGGTAAAAAATCTGTCTCTTTGCTATATACTCAACAATATTCGCCAGTTAAACATTTAGTGTGTCTCATTTGTGATCACTGAATGATTTTGGTCACAGTTAATAAAAAGGAAACATTGAAGGGGACCTGTTATGCTCATTTTCAGGTTTATACTTGTATTTTGGGTTTCCACTAGAACAGTGCCTTACTCTCTGCCTCATTACATATAGGTAATTCTACGTCCTACATTGGTGCTGAAAATTAGCATTGGACACAAATCAAGGTGAGGTAAGGTGCAGAATTTTACAACAAAACATTCACTGATTCACCTGCACCAGCGGTATAGTAGTAGGAAAGTCCAATGTGTGTACCTGATCCGATCAAGTTGGCCCCTGGCCCGGACCTTCTGTCAGCTAATGTTGTCGTTCCTTCATCATTGGCTGTAAGTCAGCACTCATTACCTCTCTGAGCCACCCCTCCATTTTCCCCAGCCAGCCTCTCACCCCACCTCTAATCACTGCCAGCATCAGCACAGGAATACTAACAGTACCCTGTGTTGGGAGGACTCCAAGCTGACAACTCCCCAAAATAATAACCGACTCCCACGTTCTGTGGGAGCAACAGCAGAGCGCTGCCACCGGCATTATTCCCAATATACACTTATTACACCAGCAGTAATAAAGGTGCTTCAGCTGGGATATGGAGGTAATGGTGAGAAGGGGACATTTGTGCTGATGGCCAGTTAATTAACCCTTGGGACAGAACTATCAGCCAGTCTTTTATTCCACACTAACACAGGGCAATACAGTATATATGGAGCTGTGTATCACCTTAATGGCCATTTATCTAGATGAAGATTACTGTATTGTAGTGTTGCTGCCCCCACTGTCAGCATGTTACAGCCTCAGACAAAGACGCCTTGATGCTGGAATTGAAATCCATCCATATGAGCAAAGGAAATGCAGGTAAAAGTGGAAAAAAGAAAAAAAAGAATTATTTTTTTCTGCTGGCACATTATTGATCAGGAATGTTTGGGGCTTTTCCTACAGAATAAGAGAGGAAGTGAGTAACATGGAGAGAGAGCAATTTTCAAAATAGACATCGGCGTGAAAGAGATTAAATAGGATTCACTATAGACGTTGGAATGAGGAAATAAATCCTCTCTGTGTTTCATTTAATTTCTCCCTCTCGCCAGAGTTATTAATGTCTGAGCCTTAATTACTTTGTGGACCGTGGTGAGTCAACGCTGTTATCCCAAGAAGGACTCTTTTTTTTTCTTCTTTTTTTTGTGGAACATGAAGAAGCTCTTCACACAGGCTCGTTTTTTGAGGACCGCTCTGGAGCATAATTAATGGACGGGACAAAAACCATGAATAGCAATGCAGCAAATATGTCATTTTTTTTAAAGCGCCCTCCACTCTGCTCTCTCCTTCATCTTTCTTTAGTGACTACTCGCGCTGTTTGATGGTCGAGGTAATTCATTTGCGGGAAGGCTGTTTAAAAAATGGATGTGTGTTTAATCATGAAGCCTTTGTTAAAGTGTGAGAGCTTTCGGGTGCTCTGACTCATCATTCAACTTAATCTTAAACCAACTCAGAGGTACTGACCCTGATGATGTGTTGCCAGAGGCAGGACAGCCCCACAGTGGATGTTCAGACTAGAGTGTGAATACCCGCTCCAAGCCCGACAGGACCCAATATTGTCAATATTTGCCACGTGTGGACAAATACTGACAAATGATGTTTGGGTTTGGGGTTGGTTTGGCCTACTTGAAATCATGCGTCATGCTTTGCTTCCCAGTTAATATCCACTTCCTTCCAAACCTGGAGCTTGGGTTGGAAGGGGGGCAATAAAAACAGATTACCTGTTGGGTTTGGGTCAGACTTGGTTACTAATCTCTTGGACTCTGGTCAGGTTTGGGCATGAGGACAAAAAAACAAACAAAAAACAGATGACCTGCTGGATTGGTCGGGTTCAGACACACACACACACACACACACACACACAAAGATTCCTTGTTGGGCTCAGGTGCGGCTTGATTACTACTCTCTTGGATTCTGGTTGGATTTGGACATAAGGAACAGATTACCTGTTGGGCTCGGTTGGGTCTTGGTTACTATTCTCTTGGACTCTGGTCGAGTTTGGACAGAAATATGTGACCCAAGCCTCACTCTAGTTCAGACATGGCATAATGAAAACATACACGACTGCCTTTAGCCTTCTATAAATTTCCCTCATTGCCAATTATCATTCAGAGCCCTGGGCCGATGACACCTTCTTGGATTGCCGTTTGGATGCAAAAACCAACGTCAGCACTTGCAGGACGGAGCACATTCCCTTTCCGTGTTCATTTCTTCCAAGGGTGTGTGTGTGCCCTTCTGTTTATTCATGTGTGACAGAGTCATGTTGGATAAATTCCCAGCCATTTGAACAGAATGGATGACCGTCATTAACGAGGCAGGGTCTAAATCATCGGGCCTGATAACCGTACAGGCTGTGATGGCTTTGCCTATTGCATTACCACACAGCAGCGAACCCTGTAATCATCACAATTCCTCAATCGATGAGGCGTCCATTCAGTGCTCCAATTGACAAATCGACTCCTTAGCCTCCAGCTCACCCATTCCTCCCTCTCTCTCTCTCTATCGCTGGCTCCACATGAAAGTAGAAAAGGCTCGGCGTCCCTTTAAACCACATTGTGTGTAATCCCCCCATTTCCATAGCTTTGGGGTATTCAGCCTTTAGACAGAAAATAGCACTGGATTGTTCAACCTAAGCATTGATAATGTGGCTGCTGGCTGCTCTTGGAGGACGTCGAGCACAATAATTCCATTAAGTGTTCAGCTCTGCATCAGCATAGAGGCCGACATTTGCTTCCTCAGCTTCCTCCTATTCATCGTGCCTCTGTGTGAGAAGATGTTTATTTCTGCCTCTGTACACATGCACAGCAGGGTTGGCTGATAACAATGTTTCCATGAAAGTGGAGCTGACGTAGTTGATATTTAAGGAGATGCATCAGTGGTTCCTCTTCATCGGTTCACCGGAAAACATCTGGGTAAAGGGCAATGTGGCATAATAACATTTATTTTTTCTTTCACCACAATCTCTGGACTTTGACTTTTTCTAAATCTTATGTATTATGGATCAAACGTTAACCCACTGCCCTTGTGCACATGGAGTTAGTGACCTACATGTCCGTCCCTAAAGCTCACACTGCTGTGATTGACTGGGAACAACTCAGAGCCCCTTAGGTGTATTCAGAGCCAATTGTCTTTCAGTCTATATCATGTTCTGTCAGTTCAATATCCCAGAGGGTGATTATTACGACCTTAATGGAGGAACGATTCTTTGGCAATGGGTTGTAACCCTGCCTCACTTAAGCTGATGGATATATCGTATATATAGGACTATGTGAGGGAGTGGGAGGGGGGGAAGATATGAGTATGATTTAGAAATAATGTAGAAAAAAATGGTAGTTTTACAGCAAAGCACTCACTCAATAATAAAAATGAGTCCATTTCTTTATTTGCATTCATTTATTGTAATTAGTGACACAAATGAAAAAAAAAGGTTTTTGACAATTGTGACATTTTTACAGCAACAAATTGTAAAAAAAAAAAAAATGTTGGGGGGATAGAAGAGGTTTACGGCTTACTAGCTTATTTGCACATGATGTCATACATTGGTACGCTGTCCAGACAGAGGAAGGGCAATTAGAGACGAAGACGACCAACACTGGACTAATGTCTATGATTTGCGCTGTTGACGGCTGTTCTAATCGATCACACTGGGAAAAAACAAGGTCCACTTTAAAATAGTAAAAAAAAAAAAAAAAAAACTAAATGGGAAACAGTGGCAGGTGTGGATACAACAACTTCTCCATGTTTTTAGCCGTGACCCAGATTTTAACGGCATTAACCCAGACCTGTTGGAACATTTCAACTATTAGGTAGAAAATAGTAGCTGAAGTTAGCTGACACTAATGTTAGCCTGATAACGGAGCATCCATTAACAGTGCTGAAATATCAAAGACACTCAAGCACATTTACTCACCCAACCCTTTTAGGTAGTCATGTTGCTCTATTTCCTATTCAAGCAGTATGTGGATTGATTACTTCCTGCCTCCATCTGAATTTCCTAAGGCATAATAGTCATGTGATTGCAAACAAGCTATTGATAAAAATGAATGAGTTAGATGAGGTCTCTAAAGACTTAAGGCATGTTACACACTCCCAAAAGGCAACAAAAATGTATCCACAGCCTCTTACTTTATTCAGGTATCACAAAAGCTCTCCCATGGAAACAAATAATTCTAATTCAAATAATAAGATTCAATTTTAGGCATTTAGTTGTTGTTAGTAATATGACATTATTGGCCCAACATAATGCACTGTACCATATTAGTAACCCAAGAATGGAATACATGTGCTGGTGTGTGGGTGTCACCTTGCGTAGTGGTGAACAATTTTCAAAGTGAGCAGGTCAGAGTGGCCTCCACAGGGCTGCCACTACAGATGGCTCATTAGAATAGCGTTTGATACCCCCCCGACACCCTCCACTTCGCCTCCATCTCCCATCCCTCCATCCCGCTGTCATCCCTCTTTCATCAGTCTAACACTCCACCAGCTGCTCACATCTAACAACCACAAGAGTTCAGATGCACCAGAGAGAAAGAGAGAGCTGTGAAACATATTGCACTATAAAAACTGCAAGTAAATAGTTCATAGCACACTTTTCGTAAATTATGCCCACACAGAGAATTTAAAACCCTGTCTTAGTATCTCCTGGGAATCAGGAGCCAGTTGCAACAGCTTGTCAAACTTAGCCTAAGGTAAGTGTTTACTAAATGTAGATACATCACAAAATTAAAATAGGTCACATCCAGGGATGGAAACTAACCCCTGCCACTGGCCAAATGGGGAATTTGATCAAGCTACCAGCCATGGTGGCGGGTTAGCAAAGGGGCAAACAAAGGCTGCAATCTAAGTTGGGCTCTGTCTTTTTTTCTTCTCGTCCTAGCAATTGGCACATGTGGTAATGCAGTTGAATGTGCTTTTGAATATTCAGTGTTTTTCCATTCACATAAGCTACAACGATGGAGACACACCAGTACACTGTCCTCATCTTCTCCCACACAACTCTCTCTGTTGCTGCTGTGGTTGCCGATTGGGAACCCATAGACGAAGTTTCCTGCTTTGTTGTTTCATTTGCGTTTGCTATAGTGTAACTGACTAGCTTGTTGTGGTGACCTCTGCATGAACTTGTGCACATGATTCAGCTGTGACACCATGACGGCATATGAGTAGCTTTAGAATCCACCAGCCCTTTTGGCTGGTAAAGATAAAGGTAATTTCCAACACTTGTTACAGCACACAAACTACAGTAGTTACTGTGACTATATGACTCATTTAGATTGAAGAGTAAATAATGGTCGATATATCTGGCCTGACACTTTTAAACACTGATAATGAGGTAAACTGGGAAGATGTTATATTTGGTTTTACAAAAATAACCTGAAATTACAAAATTTTACAAATACAGTAATGTAATCATGTAATAATGTAAAACTACGTTAAGCATCAGTCAGGTTCGCATTATTAGATATTTTCCACTCATTCTTAAAGTATAGATTGAATAAATAAGACTCAGTCTGAAATATGTTTCTCAGTGTATGCAGACGTGAATAAGACAAAATCATACCTACGTTTACTAAGCATCGGAGTTAAACCTACAATCACTGATTTTTTATTTTTATTTTTTACCATCTGGGGCAGTGGAAAGCAGTTGTACACATAAGACTGATGAACATTTGACCTTTAAAACTGACATGGCTGATAGCAAGCAGCTGCTTAGTATCCAAAAGTTTAAGAAAATCATTATCTGTCATTTGGGGTCATGCTTGTGTCCATATGTTGAATACTCACTCTGTTTTTGGTCTTTACCAACTCCTGAGGGAAATATAAAGCTATTTAGCTGCTAAATGCTCCACTCTGTTCACTAGCTAACTGTCTGCTGTTTGGTACTGAGCAGTGTACAGTGGGTTTTCAGCTATTTTTGCCGAAAACAGTTGCCTGCTGCAACTAAAAGCAACACTATGAGAGTGGTGAGAGTGGTTTAAAAGTTAAGTCATCTAATCAATAAGTTAAAACTCACTATAAAGCTCCACATGGCTGAGGGGAGCTCATCAGTGAGCTCCACTGACATTAAGTGCATTTCCATCCACTTGATTTATTTAAATTTAAAATTAGGCATTAAAAAAACTGAGTGAAGATGCCAAAAATTCTACAAAACAACCAAAAAAAAATCTTGGATTATTGCAAAAAGGTTTCGTGCTTGAGGGAAGTGGAAAAGTTTATCAGTAATGTGACAGTGATGTGACAATGGAAACAGATTTAGTGGATAAAAAAATTCTTTACCGTTACTGCATAGGCCACTGTAAGCTGTCTTCATCTCTGGATGGCTTTTAATACACACATGTCTGCACACAGGGCTGTTACCAGAACTCTTCAGAGAGCACACAGCTCTAATATTAGTTGTTCAGAACAGACTGTTTCCATTGCACACTGTACTCTGTGTCATAATACATCCATTGCTTCCCTTTGTTTAAGGTTTGACTGGCACGCCATCAGTCATGTCATGCTGTTGTGCCCTCCTCTTCTGCAGTGATACCTGACTAGAGGATTTGGCCACCTAACGCATATCCCGATAAACCTACTTCCGGTGTTGAAAACAGTAGTGGATGGAAAAGCACATTTAGTGCACATTTTTGTTTTGCCAATTTTCAGAAAAATTTGGATAAAATCGGTGATACATTTAGATGGAAACCTGACTATTTTCACATTGTTTTCACGTTGTCATTAGATGCATTGTTATTATATAATATATTAACTATAGCCACTTTATAACCCTTGGCACCATTACACAGTTACTGGATCATACAGACTGTGATGCTACAGGGACTTCCTCTTAATATAGTTAACTATGTTTGATGAGACAATGCTAAGACTTTTCCAGGGAAACAAATACCACATTACTTAGGTCTTGACTAGATAGGAATCTTTATCGGTGCAACCTGATTAATAAATTATGAGTCTGAAGCCAGCTAGTTGTCACTAAGAGCTAAGGAAAGACTTAACGCGCAAGCTCTGAAAAGGATTTATGACTAGTTGATAAAACCCACTTCAGAAGAGAGAAGAGAAAGCATGGTGATGAGGACAAAGAGGTCGTTCCTCTAAATACTCTATGTGTGCTGCAGTTTATAGATTCACTGTGTGTTTATATAGTTTATATAAAGTCTCCAAGTTTCCAGTTTTATTACAACAAGTGTGTACATCTCCGTTTTTTTCTTTTCTCGAGCAATTACTAAAATGTATGCATTTATGTGTGTGTGTGTGTGTGTGTGTGTGTGTGTGTGTGTGTGCGTGCACAGGGGTGACCTGAACTCTGTTCTACAACATAAAACACACTTTATCACATAAATATTGTATATAACCCCTATAGCTGTGGGTGTTTGAGTTATTTCATTATCACTAAATGCAGTGCCTCACATTTCATCAAACAGCAGCCACGCAGCGTTCCTCATTGTGGCAGTCGAATGGGTGTGTTATACGGCACTTTCATCATCGCGTGTGTGTATCTCTGAGGTTTATTAGACATTGTTTATGGCTCTGGGGTAAAGGCTGCGTGTCTGGTGTTCTTGTGAGTTATTGATGTGTGTGGAGTGTCCGTGTGTAATTGTGCTGCGAGGTGTCTCGTCAATGACCAGGTCATTACATGGAGCCCCGTGCTGACAGACAGAGTCCCTGGTTGTGAATGTGTCACTGATTAAATGGGCCTGATTGAAATGTGACGCCAGTGATGGGCTTGACCCGTAAAGGGCCGTGCTGCCTCACTGCTTCTGTAACAACGACCATGATTTAAGATGTAAACTCACTGACTTGGTCACATCCACACACCCACACACCCACACACACACACACACACAAGCACAAGCCTGTGTTTTACAGCCATACAGTATAAGTACCTGAGGGCAACATACAGACGGGTATGTTTCCATACATGAGTGAGATGAAGCCAGAATTTTGCATCATGACTGAACTCTTGTGGAAATTCTGGGCTCAAGAGGAAAAGATATATTTGAGCAAAACACAAGCGAGGGCAAATGAGCGAAGATCAAAGGTGTTTATAAACCCGGCAAATCGCGGGAAATTTCCATCAATATTTAAGGATGGTGTATCCGCTGTCTTACTGAGGGGGAAGAGAGAGTGAGAAGAGAGAGACAGAATAGTAAAGAGATTCTCTAAATGTGGTTCCAACCTTTTTATAATATGTTGAATATTTTATCAAGGCCGTGGCAATTAAACAGTGATAATTTTCATCTCCTATGAAGTACAGGGTCATCTTCTCTTCTCTTCTCTTCTCTTCTCTTCTCTTCTCTTCTCTTCTCTTGAAGAGATGAGTCTTTGCTCCTGCTTCTAAGAAAGTGTTACCAAACACTTCGTTCACCTTGAACTCGTAGTGCACTTACAAATAGCTGGCGTAGGGACTGGGACCAGACTCAAGGAACTTCTTCCACGAGGCTGTCAAGAGAAAATAGCATTAAAATTTCATTCCTGAAGTGTTATGCTGCAGTAAAACATGACCCCAAACTGTGCACAGATAGATAGGGAGGAGTCATGCATGGCTAAAACCGAGCGGCAAACGTCAGCCCTGGGGACGGAAGTGTTGCCAGACAGAGGGTGAAATTTCCTCGTGATTTCCGTGTGAATGCCCCTAACTAGGTTACATCATTCCTGCATACAAAGCCCTACAGAGAATTTGAGCCTCATGAAGTTGAGCCTCTTATCCACCTCAGATTTACAGGCGGTGATGTTTGCTTTGCAGTTAAATCTCTCCCTTCCTCTCTGACTTCTATTGATTGTATCCTCAGGGGACATCTCGTTCTATCAATCAATAATCATTGGCTGAATAGCCAGTTAGGTTTCATCTTCTCATTCTTTTCCCACTCTCTTCTCTACACTTCTTTTACACCAAGGTGCCTAAAATAGCCAGTAGGAGGATATTAAAGCTCCACTCACTGCAAAAACCAGTGAGCAACTACTGAAGCTTAAAGAGTCTCCTTCCATCCCTCTCGCAGACAAGTCCTGGAAATTGACTCGAGGTTCAGTGTGTAAAAGTGCAGAGGTGGCTGCAAGAGAACAACACATTGATTGCATCTAAAAGGCGCCGTTGTATAGGTGTAGGTAATGTGTCTGAGTGTGGGGAGAGGGACTCTGGAGTTGGCTCACAACTGCTTGGTTGCGTTGTCTAATGAAAGCTTCATTTTCTCTGCTTTTGGTTCGGGCTCACCTCATCCATCACCAGAAGCCCATCATTGAAAGGCAGTGGGAAAAGCGCAGAGCCTCTGGGACTCCCTCCATCCCCATCTCTGAAAATGAGAAAACTAATAATAGGACATGGCTGGGCATTATCACAGAGGGGACCGTAGTGTTTACTGTTTTTAGTAGGCAGACAAAACAAGGTCAGTGACCTTGATTCTCTGGTGCTGGAGCACGACAGGGTGTGTTTAAGAGATCAGATGTGGTTTAATGAGGTAGGTCAAAGATCAGGATCTAAACACCACACTGTGACTGCTGCTACCATGACACATTCTTGCAAATTCTCATGTATTTTTCAGAATCTGTGAGTGACAGTCGCATGCAGTTATGACTAGCTGCTTGGTTCTTTCCTCTCTGCCTGCTTGTGCAATAAGGGGCTGCTTTGACAGAGAAAGATAGAGCAAGGTATATAGATGGAGGGAGAACAGATCCGTGAGGGAGTATGGAAGCAACTCTACCACTAATGAACCCTGACTTAGCTGACCTCTTTGGGCTCCAGAGAATGTTAGCGGCCACACACACACTGCAGCCAATTAGACCCGGACCCGAGACACACAAGATTACAGGGGAGCAGACACAGAGTGGCTGATGAGTGTGTATGCTATAAGGAGAGATGGTATTGTTATGTGTTGGAGGGTAGATAATGTAGGCTACATTGTGAATCTGTACATGAAAATGGACATTGGTGAGGCACTGTTTATTTACAGCAATATCTATAGATATAACATTTTTTAGATTAACAACGGATTGAATGTAGTGTCAAACCATAGACTGGAAAAATAAAGGACGTGGCCACTGTGATATCACCCAGTGGTTTGTGGACTCCGCTTCCGCTCGGGTTCGGCTGTCACCATCTTAGTTGTTTGGAGCCAGAAGTGACCATACTTGGATGAGAGGGTGGTGCTGTGGAGAAGCAAGGGGCTCACTCCGAAGTTGTCAAAATCTGGCACTTGGACAGTGACTCCGGGCGTTAGACGCCCATTAAAAAGCCATCCTTTCATGTCGGCAAGATACACGGCCTGTTGCTGTTATACTGTAATGGTGCCTGGCAGCATTAGTTGGAAATGCGGTGGCTCAGAAACGAACGTTAAGATGGCAGTCTGAGTAAGGTGAACGGGAGGGGTAGTGGATGGGTCCAACAACTGCAGACTTTCAACGGGTTAGCCTCCTGTAATATTGTAAAGCCAAGCCCTGTTCTTTTTCTCTAAACTCAGCCACCCGCTTTTGTTGCCTTAACCCAACCATGTGCGTTTGTTGGCAAAACCTAACCACATGCGTTTGTTGTTGAGAGAAAAAGGATGTCAGTTTGTGGTGTTGTACTGACCCACTGTGTTTATTTTGAAAGAGACTGTATGAAAATGGTACATTTCCTGTGAAAACAGAAGTGTATTTTGATAAAAGACAATGCATGTAACAGGCATAACTTGACAACGAGAGAGAGTTGTGCATAAGAATGGGACAGTGTCACGGTGCTGCTCTGCAGTTGTAGGAGATGTGGATGGAAACATATCCTACTTTATAGCAGCCTTAGAATGCAAAAGCAGAAGACGTTGTAGACGTCGCAGGTATATTCATGAAAACACACTGAACCTGATAATGTACAGCATGGCTTGACCCAGATGTGTGGATCACCAGAACCCTTCTATAATGTAGTCTGTAACGCCATGACAATACACAATAACCTCTGGATGATATTTTTTCTGGTGGCACACTGGCGGAGGTGAGATCAGCCTGGATAAATGAAAAATGAAAACAATTAACGGTTTATTTCAGGTGTTAATGCCTTACGAGACACTGTAAATGTAATAATATTACCCGAAATCCTGTTGGTAGGTAACGCATTATATTACTTCATTACTGCTAAAACGTAACATATTACTGTAACGTGTTACTTTTGCGTTACTTTTATAATGCGTTGTTTTTGGAAAGCATTACCCCCGACACTGTTAGTTAGCAGCTCTTGACACAGTGTTAATGGCTGTGAAACATACAGTAATATCTGCTTCCATGTCAGTGTGTTCACATATGTCTGATTCCAGCCAACATTTGTATGTGGGGCCCATGTGAGTAGTAAATGGGCTGGAAAAAGGGCCTATATGGGATTGTTCACAGGTTCCATAATGGCTCCATGCCAGTTGCCCACATGGGTAGGTTTACCGAAGTGGCCCATGATAAGATGTCTATTTTGGGCCCATATACCCACTTGGTGCCCAGGTAGTATAACCCATGTGGATCCCACTTAGGTAAACCCACCCACCATACTTTTCATGGGGCCATTATGAAACCTACGGACAGTCCCCCATATAGGGCCCATTTTTCAGCCCAAATACCACCCTCATGGGCCCCAAATATAATGTTGGCTGTCAAAACTCTCCCTATGCAAATGCAGTTCTGCTCTCTGTACTGACAAGTCCACCCTTGTGCGTTGTGTTGAAGTCTGTTCTCAGGTCAATACGTGTTTTCCTTAATAAACAGTGATTGGCTTCTGTAGCCTATTAGTGATGTATCTTTAATTTTACTAGCATACGTTAGAATCTCAGAATTTGGGGAAGTGCACAGACATCACCCCCTTCAGTAGAGGAATGTGATTTTTGGACATATACGAGTCAGTAAAGTCAAGATTTTTAATTTTAGGGGACATGAATAAAAGAAAAAAAAAAACATTTTTTAGCGGAGGATGACTTTAAATTACATTCACTCATCAGCTTTAACTGAATACTAATGTTACATGTCTGCTAGACGTGTGAATAGACTGTATGATAATACATTAGCTATATGACCTTAATGATACATGTCAGTGTTGTTGCTTTTTGTACTTCCCCCAAATGGCCAAGAATAAAAACGTCAAACTATCAATCCAAAAAAATTAAAGAATAAAAAAACTGGAGCTTGATAAGGAAAAAAAAATCATTGACAGATGGATGTTTAGCTTCGGGACATCAATTATGCCATTCTCAACATGGCTGCCTATAATGCATTCATGTCAACAGTTAATGGTTTTAGTGTCTCATGGTGTTAATGACTAAAGTATTTTTTATCCTGCAAAGACCTGTGAAGCATATAATTATCATTTATGTTTAGCATTTAAGTCATTAAAATGTTAAGAGTGCTGTGATGTGTGTCTTCTGCACCACATGTATTTCCCCTGCTTCTTTTCCTCCTGTGGGTTTTTGAAGCTCTCTTTCTCTCACAGTAGAGACATTAAGCTCTCCTTCACCTCCTCCACAATGCTCCCTGGGGATCCCATCACGCCCACCTTCTCCCATGGATACCTCAACTCTCCCTCTCATCACCGTGGAGACCCAGTGAGCTGTTTGCTCCCAGCAGGCATCTGTACATAGCACAAATCCACCAATAACACAGCGTTATCACCTGAGCTAATGGAGTCATTTAGCTGGTTTGGGTTCCTTTGAATGCCTCTTAAGTTCCAGGAGTGACGGAGGACTTCAAGGCCTCCAAGGTTCAATGCTTGTAGTCAAGATGCTCTTAATTTGGAAAAAAAACTGTCACAGAATCATAATGAAGTGTTTGGCAGTGTTTCTGATGATCTAATTAGCATCCTATTTGTAATCTTTCCTCCATTACTGCTTTGTTTGATGACAAATTCAACTTTGAACTTGTTTTTACTGTATTTTCAGCACCAGTGTGGTCATTTTTCCCATTTTCATCTAAACTGTTTTGTGTTTTAACTGAAAAAAAAAAATTAAAGAAATAAAAAGAAAACAGAATATTTTCCCTTGTAGCCTGGTCATGATATGTTCCCTCCTTTGGAGAAACAAAACTTCAAGATTCCTTTGTTATCCTAGCAGGCAACACTGCCTGCAAACACTGATTTATTCAATTAACCCAATCTCCTGCGTGATATTCTGTTGTTTATCTGCGATCTCTCCATAGGGTTTCTCACCTCCTCCCACTCCTCTACTCCTCTGCTTATAACTTCATAAATTTGCCTACAGTAATACCACTGTGGGCCTTATATTCAACAGTAATGTGTGTAATGTATATTAAAGAGGTGGGGTTTTGTGCCAGAAACATCTTGAAGCAGTTTGGACTGCCTCCCATCTGAACCAAGCAGCTAACTGCCTCTAGGAGATGAAATTCCTCCGTTAGAAGACTCCATAATGACCCTGAAATAAAACATCTCGTGTTAAATCTGCAAAGACTAACAAGTATTCCTTTGACGACACACAAGGTCAGTGTTGTACAACAAATCCACGTATTTCTCAGTAATCCTCAGTAATCTTCTAACGCAGACGATTTCAACTCCACAGCCTTCTGCCTGAACACTCAGCTACGACATATCATATGCACTGCACATCATGACAAATACGGATTCAAGTGACTTCCTCCTGGGACACATTACCAGTAAGTTCAAGTGCTCCTCCTCAGAGATCTATTACCCTTCTCAACCTAACCTTTACTTTGATGGTGCTTTAGCGCACTTGTAGGGCAGGGGTGTTCATGTGGGAGGTCTGGCTTTAATGTGGCCTTTAGCAAATCAGTATTTTGTATTATGCCAGGTTGTTTGTCACACAGTAAACGCTTGTTGCGCCACAAACACTGGATGAGGAGGCTCTTGAGATTTAATGTCTGCAGGATCATGCTCCAGATGTTTTATCATTCAGGAATGGTCAGTGTTTTGTTCTTTGCTTTGTTGCAGCTGACACAAACAGGATCAACAGACTTATCTGGAAGGCATGCTGTGTCTGCAGGAGGGCCAAGCTTGATTCTCTGGTGGAGTTGTCAGAGCAGATGCTACTAAAGCTACCAGGCATCATGGACAATACCTTTCTCCCCTTTCATGTCTTTCCAGATGAGCACAGGAGCACCAGGATTGAATTTTTTATTTTTTTATTTTTGCAGCTAAATCCATTAATTCCAATGGAACTGGCTCAATCAGAGAATTTGCTCAAGGAGGTGAAATCTTAATCTTAACCCTTTGAACTCTGCAATAGAAATGGTCGACCAGGGCTTCCAGTGGTATTTTTGCTTATTGTGATGTCTTTTCTTGCAGTATCTTCAAATGCTTTATATCCCTAAAATGTGTGCAACCTAAGCTAAAAGGGTGTGTAAGTTAATAAACTATAATAATTGATGAAGTGTTGAAAATATGTCATTTAAAAAAATACAAAAATGTGACTTTTTTTCCATCAGATTTTACAAAATAAATGCCTAAAATATAATGATCCAAAAGATTTTAAAAATGCAGTAACATACAAAAATACATTTCTTAAAGGGCCACTGTGTAAAATGGGTTGAAACCGTTGAAAACAGTGACATCAGTGGTCAAATTCTAGATTGCAGGGCTCGCTCGCTCACCCCTCCTGTCGGGTAAATGACGGTGGCCTCGTAGGGACAAAAAGCCTTGCGCACAAGTTTTTCAGGAGTAGGTCTATCTAGTGACGAGGTGAATATTTATTTAAAAATCTAAACCATGTTACGATATTGTAATGAATCCTTCACGAGCAGGAGACCAGAGGAGCGTTCGGGAAAAAGGCCAGCTTATTTGAGCACTCCAAAAACTCTGGTAACACTCCAGGGGGTAAAAGACACCGTCCCAACCTCTGACTCTTCTAGCGTAACACACACACACTTCATACACACATACTCGTTTACAATACCTAGCGGGCACCCCCTCCCCTCTCTGCTCCATCAATCTCCAGCCCGCACACTGACTGACAGCGTAGCCGGTAAACAGAGCTCAGCTGTTTATTTAGCCTAGTAATATCTCCGGACTATAGTAGCTGCAATGGACGACTTTGAACGCGATTTTGAAGAGTTTCTTGTAGCGGACACAGATCCAGAGCCATACCTGTTTGAGCTGGAGCATACAGATGAGGAAATCCATGTGTTTGATGCTGTACATATATGGCGGTGCAAGATGGCGACCTCTCTAAAGCAAGGCCCTTGCTCTTAATATATATAAAAGCATAATTATAAGGCTACGAAAACCAAACAAATTTTATTTTATAGCGATTATACACTTGTATAAACATATTAATGGGTAGAATATTCAGATTCAGATTCAGATTGACAATAAACCATGCCAAATATTACACACTGGCCCTTTAACACGTCACAAGTTACCTGAACTATGTACATTATTTAGTTTTTGAGATATGGTCATTTTTTGAGCAAACAGTGCAAGCGTCATTACAAGTATACAACATGATGATGGCGAAGATAGAGGCCTTACCTTTCTGCTGCAAAAAGAATGAATGCTCTAGCTACCATGGTTAATGTTTCAGCGTAATTACAGCAGAATATGCACTGCTATGAGGTACAGTAACATAGGTAGTGATGTGATAACACAGAAGACAGACGCTTTAGCTCTCTGCTGCTAAAAGAATGAATACTCTAGCTATTATGGTTCTTATTTTAGATCTATTTAAACGGCATTATGCAAACAATCTCCTGCGGCTGTCAGTGAGATGTCAGTATTTAAACATTGACATACAATCACACACTGACAACACAGCCATCGGGAGGCAATTTGGGGTTCAGTTTCTTGACCAACTTCGACATGCTGGATGAGCCAGGGATTGAACTTCTAATCTTCCGATATGTGGATGACCTGCTCTACCTCTGCTCAATCTGGGTGCTGGAAAGTAAGGGGTAGGAAGTAGGGATGGTGCCATTGGCCCCCCTATTTATGCCTCTGGCTGACTGTAGCCATGGAGCCCTGTTTCATGGCTGGAGTGATCCCATAGCAAGATAGTCTCTGGTTTATTTCATTTTCTCATGTTTTATGGTATATATTTTTTTGATTTCCATCACCTGGTCATCAAATTGCCCAAACAATACCTCAACATAAAAAGGACCCGGTGAAAATTACAATGGCACATTCGTGTGTTCCTGCGCTCTCCTCCACAGACACAAATTCAGATATTCTTTTGTACATTCTCCCTCTGTGTCTCTGCTCCCCACTGAGCCTCTGCTCCCTGGGGGAATCGGTATCATCCATATGCAACACGCGTCAGTTTGTTTGAGTTTGTCCCCATCTCACTGTGTTTTATATGCACTCTGATTATATTATCCACATAGCTCACAGCTATCTGACACCAGCATGTTTAGATCATATATGACAGTACACCCAGGGGCCCTACTGTAGCTTTGATATGGGCAGTAGCTGCGCAATTGTATTCAAAGCCTGCGGCTCATTCACCGGTATCTGATCTGATCCCATGCCAGTTTTGACAGTTAAAAAATGTTCTTAGGTGATAAACTATCAGACATAAGGCAGTTAAACATCATTTACCTGTTGAAGTGTCCATGATTTACAGTTTAAGGTTTCTACAGTCACATATGGAGTGTGGCAGAGAATTACTGAGCCAAAACAACACAAGATGAAAGCAGAACAGAGTATTTCTCTTTCAGCCTGGCTGGCGTGAAGCCACTGGAAGCTGCACATGGCCACCTTAACTCAAGCTAACACCCAACATTATGACTGCTCCAGCTCCACTCCTTTCTCTTGTTAATCTACAAACTCTCTCTGTTGTTTTCCTCAGCTCTTCCCCAGCAACTTTTTGCCCTAAAATGATCAATATTAATGTGAAATTATGAATCAGATTCCCTCCAAAATGTGTCCCCAGTTTTCTTTCAGTTACTGTGTGAGGCTGGTGCACCGGAGAGTTAAAGCCTTCTGCTTAACGGGCTCGTAAAAATAGAAGCTACAGTGTACTGGGCTTGTTACGGTAGAGTGAACGTGAGGGGGATTTTTATGAGAGATGTGTGGCCTGGTGTAAAGCCGGGAAATGTACGTGACAATGCCAAGAGCTGAGAGGCATCGCAGGCACTGAGAGTACTTCACACCAGGGGGACTGAATCCCCTTTTTTCATCCTTTAAGACATTTCTGTGCAGGACTTCAGGAGCTACAGCAGGCCAGTAAAGTTCACCTTAGCCTTAACTAAAAGCTGTGGAGGCTGAAAAAGCTTCTGTCTAAAATGAATGCAGTCTAATACAACAGCACAGTAGTAAATGTTACCTTTATCATTACCTTAATTATGCTCACTTTTTGTAGAGACTCTTTCAGAGAGTGTTATTTTACTTAAAGCAAGTTGAACAGTTATGGTTGATGTCCCCGCTTGTTCCAGGTTTTATGCTAAGCTAGGCTAACCATGTCTATACATAAACTAGGGTAGGCAGGAAAAAAAAATTAAAATACACCCTCCTCCTGCGGCCCTTCTCCCTGTTCGAAGCCCCTCCCACCAGATGACCTCGGACATATGCACTCACCTTATACAGTAACCCAGTGTTTCCCATACAGTGATTTATTCAATCTTATATCACTGTGCAGTTGCACGCAGCTCATTCGTGCACTCCTTCATGGTTTTCTCTGTTTATCAGACGACAAATAAGACAAACTTTAGCATGCTGTCCACCCCATGATCCCTTCACCTCGCTCCCTGACGCTGTGGACTGCTTCCCCTGGACAAGAGCAAGATGCAGATTAGGAGATGGACCTACTGTTGGCGGCTGTAGACTCTTGAATTCAGCCAGCGCAATCCTCCCAGCACCTGGTGTAACCTGTGTAACAACAGCAACAGAAAGTTTGCTGACTCTTGTAGAGGTCAGAGCTGCCCCGTCCCGTGGAGCTGGGGTTTATGCTGGCTGGATTCGGACTGCTGTGGCCACTGACTGGGCGTCCGTCTTTGGAGCTGCTGCCCGCTCTCCTCCCAACGACATGGTCTGTCGTAGTAGGGAGTGAGGTGAAGGACACACTGTGATTCGAAGCTCTCGCTAACTCTAGCTACATAAATGTGAACTTAAAGCTGCAGCTGTGAGCCTTTAGCACCAGAAGGCTAAACTATTAGCAACATGCTTTATTTTGTTTATTGTCAGACCTTTTCACATTGTCTTTTTGATAAAGAGAGCAAATATTTCCCAAAATGTTAAAATGCTTCTTTAAAAGTAAGCAATGTCTAATTTGTCACAGTGAGTGACTTTTCCCATTTTTTTAAAAAAAAATAATTTATCCAGCAACTAACAAGAAAGATTAGAAAAGATTATAAAAAAAGAAAGAAATCTAACTGTGTGCACAATTTTATTATAATTTTTTTTTTTCTGCTTACACATCCTGCCAAACCTGTTAGGGAACACTGTTCTGTGTCTGTATCGTTATGGGTACTGGAAACATTTTCCATTTTATAATCTTTTCTGTAGCCTTCACATACATAATGTGCAATGGTTCTCACGCTGACATCTTCCTGCTCCCTCTGTGACACACACTGCAGGTAAAACAGCCCCCAGGGACGCCCCGCGGCTTTCCTCCACTGCTGGGTGTTTAAGGAGATTTGAAAACCCCCATGGAGAGACACTTGATATCAACATACTACCTCTTCCTCTCTTTCTCACTCTCTCTTTCTCCATCAATCTCTCTGTCTCTTGACCAATTAACACAGTGTGCAACTAGAATTATATAAGCTGCAATCAAACCCCGTGATTACTGAGAATCTTTGTATCAAAACACACTGACAGCACATTGCAAAGGATGCTACGCAGCATGGTAAGCGCTGATGTGTGATTTTGTATGTGAGAGCATGCTGGGTCTGCTCACTGTACCTCACATGTTGGAGTCAGACTGGGGAGGAGACCCACAGCTCCCCCTGTCAGTGACAGGCGACAGTACAAGACAGATATTTCACGTGTTTTATTGCACTCCATTAGCCTGGAACAAGTCTGTATGTTAACTACACACACACACAAAAGCAAAACATAGAGGCAAACACACACATACAAGATGAAATAACTCTTGCGAAGTCCAATTAACTCTCTGAAACACTGTACCTGCAACCCCCACCTCCCAGCTCTCTGCCTGCCTCTGGACTCCCCCTCCAGCTCTCTGCAGCTCCCCTGAGGTCACTAAAAATGCCGCGTAATGTTTGTTCGCCCGTAAATGCACAGTAAAATAGACGGTCCTGGAGTAGGGAAAAGGTTCTGCAAAGTCACACTGACATTGCTGAGCTGGGGCGAGAGTGCTGATGGAAGCACAAGATTGTACACAGATGAATATTCCACTGCCGAGAAATATCATTAATCAGGAGCTTACCTTTTCTGTCAGGCTGCGGTAAGGCCGCCCCAGACGGCCTCTGGTTAAGGTCAGGGTGTGATGACTGATAATAAAAGTATGTTTTACCTTCATTGTCCTTGTCTGAGCCTCATATTCTTTTTTTATGTCATCATACACAGGTGTAATTTAAAAGGTACTTGTGTGTAAGCATTTTAATGGCTTTTAAGGGCTTGAGTTCACCTGAGATGAATTTGGATGATTAGCTGTGCCCATGAGCTACAAAATCAGATGTACATGGGATTTGTATGTTTCACAGCCGCCCTAGCCGTGATCATGACATCCTTGTTAGCTCCAAGCTTTTGTAATTCAGCTTGAAAGGCGTTAAAAGGAAGGACAAAGTTAACACAACCGTGAGCCCCTCGAGCTCTTCCTCTCCTCCTCTCCATCTCTTTTATTCACAGGATAAACTGGCAGCAGAATTAAATTACTTTTCAGAGAGTGAGAGGGGGAGGAGGGGAGGAGAAGAAAAGGAGAGAAAGAGGCTTCCTCCGCCCCAGGACATCGCCGCGGTCTCCTTTCCCCAAAGTTGAGGAGCTTTAGAGCGGTAGATTTACAGAGAAATGGGAGGCGATAATATGACAATTTATCTGCCAAATATGAGTGGGATTCTATAATCCTCTTCCGCTCTCACCAGGAAATATGGGATGATTTTTCCCAGGGATGTGCTATTGGTAATGGTCATATTAAGGCTGGGTGATTGTGTTTTTGTGCCAAATGGTATTTGAGTGGAAGGGAAATTAAAGGTGAGGGAATTAGCTGAAGATGAGCAGATGATCTTCGTGTCCTTTTGGAAGGACTTTGTGAAATGTCTCTCCTACATAAATAAAAGTGACTGAAAGTTTGCAATTACATAACATCCACATTGCCAGGAGGGACAAGTAACCCGGGGGGAAGTCGTGTTGTTTACGCAGAACTTTATGTCGGTGTTCCTTCATCAGAAATGCAAGAGATTAACACCTGCAAAGCCTGCTGCGGGCCTGTTAGTGCACAAACAGGAGGTTCAGTCTTTTCGGGTTTATCAGCATTTCTCTAACATATGCTTGAAGAAAGCAGGTTGTACACCAGCGGAGCCCACAGCTCTCCCTTGCTGGCAGCATGGTTTATAGTGCTGCTGATTTGTAATTTCCTGGTGCCTGCAGGTCTCCCAGGGGAGCAGGTTTTTGCTGCTTGCCCTCGCTCCCTGCATTAACTCTCATAAATGATTGAGGAGGCACGTGTTGACCTCGGTCTGGGCCACTTCTCGAAACACACTGATGCTATTAAATATAAAAAAGGCATATATTCACCGTCGAGATATGAGAACAAGTGGATCAAGGTGATGAAAAGCTTAGTTTAGTTGAATTAAAAAATACATAAAAAACACCAGAACTGGGCTAAAAATTGAAGTGACTTCATTTGAAAGCAGACACAATCAGAACACCATCCAGGATAAAGTTCTGCGTTTGAACTTTGTTAATAAAATGAGGCCTTCTGGGATAATTTAGCCTCAGGATGATATTAAAGTGCCTTCTTTCATCGTTCCCGCACAACCCAGCCAAGGTGGTGAGTTCAGGCTCTCCGAGGATGATGTTGAGTCCCAGCGGGAGGTGAAGGTGGTGGGGGTACTTTCTTCAAAGGCAAGCTTGTCAGACATCCTCAGCCACAGCGCTCTTATGTAACTGTGTGCCTGCCTCTCAACTTGACAACCAAATGTGCCTCATCAGCTGTCTTCACTGCATTATTCATGGGAAGAGTGGAAATGAGTGACTCGAATACACTCCATCTATCTTAAATGAATGTCTTAGCCTTTGGCAGAGCACAGAGAGGTCTGGGCTGGGAGCTTGTGTGTGTGTGTGTGTGTGTGTGTGTGTGGTCACCTGAAAAGTGCACTTCATTTACCCCTGCTGATAAAAAATGCACTCAAAGAAGTTAAAATTATTCTCTATTTTTATCATGTATTACAAAACAACTGATATGAGAAAAAAAAATCTAATTAACATTTGAATGTAATATCTTAAAAAGCTTGTCAAGAATATATATAGATAAATATGATCCTGTAGATAAATCATTTATATTACACAGGACTAGAGTGTCCTGTTCTGTGTCTGGCAGGCAAATGGTGACTTGTTAAACACAGCCACTAGTGGGCGCATTAATTCCTTAAAATGCACTTTTTCAGCTCTCTCTCTGGGGTTAATCATTATCATTGCCCCTAGAGTTCAAAGACATATGTTTTAATAAGCTGAAAATTTAAATCAAATTTCTTTTTTTCTATTTACAAATGTATCAGATTAAAATAACACCGAAACACACACAGTTTAAAAAGTGTAAGGGGTGGAAACAGTAGTAGGAAATGACACTCAGGAAGCAAATTCTAACATGCATATCTGACAATAGAAACAAATTCATACAAAGCAAAGTACAGAAAAACAAAGAGTACATTTACTGTTGCATTGAAGGATCTGGGAGAATGATGGGCTATGGTTTTTTTTTTTTTAACTTGATCGTTTACCTAATTTCTCTTGATGCTCTTGGAACCATCATTAAGATTGACAACCTTCTGCAGCAAGTTTGAACAGTTCAGTTCAGCCTTTTATCTGCTGCAAATTATCTGAGCTTTTATTAGAAGCTGTAACCCTTTATTGAGGAAAATGTGTTTGCAGGTAAGCATTAAAGCTGGGGTTGCTACTTTTATATGAAAAACTTTTTGTCATATTTAATGATACTGTCAGTATATTTACACAGTTGTACACAAGACAGATAATCTGTAAAAGAAATCTTACAGTTAAAATACCACAGACTGAGGGTAAATGTCATACCCTCAAGACACATAGTGGATCAAAATTCAAGATCAATAGTGGCAGCTGTGTGGAAGCTGGTACTTTACTGCACACGCTGTGTCCAAAGTCCTTCTGGGAAGAGAAGAAGATGATACTCACTTTGTGTCCCGTTGGATGTCTGTTTGAGCTAAGAGAGTTTACAGAGAATAACTGTACTAAGTGTGCAGTTTCTGGTCTTAACCAGTTGTTCTCTGTAGACTCTCTTAACTCTAACCGACATCCAACAGGACACACAGTGAGTATCATCTTCTTCTCTTCCCAGAAGGACTTGGGACACAGCGTGTTCAGTAGAGTACTAGCTTCCTCACAGTTGCCACTATTGATCTTAAGTTTTGATGCATTTTGTGTCCTGGGGGATGTGACATTTACCCTCTGTGGTGTTTTGAACTGTAAGATTTACAGGAAATTGCACTGAAATAGATGATGTCCCAGTCTTGCTGACTGCAGCTGCAGCATAATACAAGCTTGAAAGTGTTTATCTGACACAAGTAAGTATTCTTAGTCTTCTGTCTCTTGCTCAGTTAGAGAGTTACTATTATGTATTTGGTTAAAAATTACAAATAGTACGATTCTCAGGTTCTGGAAATTGTGATATTATCATTATGCCACAGTCTCTGAAGGCAAATAATATTCATGCATCATGTAACCAACTTGTTGCTGAGAAAGTTATCTGATGTTTTTCCCCCCAGTTTGTTTGTTTTAATCTCGCCCGTCTCTCCCCATGCTCCCTGTATGTGACCTTTCCCCAGCCCCACCCAAAGCCACGTACATTTTCTTAGGGGACAAAAGGCATGTACCCAAATCCCGCTGTCTCTGGGGCAGTAGCCTGGTCCCAGGGCTGCACCACACTGAGCCCCCTCGGAGGCCCACGTCCTGATAGCTTCGGCATCAAAGAACTCCCGGGTCAGGGGGCCGAGTAGAACCTGGTTTAACCCTCCCGTGCCCTTTGCATCACAATGTGCTGGTACGTTCCCACTCTTTAACCCTCACTTTCCCCGTGATATGCGTATATCAATGATGCCCCCCTCCCTCCCCCTTAACAACCTCATGTGTCCCTCCCACTGCTGCCTGACATACAGGTCACACTCTGGGCTACCTGACTCTTGTTATGGCGTTCTTTCTATCTTGAAAATCTGCCTAAAGATCTGATAAAAATCTGATAAAGGGAAGGGGTATGTCAGGTTGGTTTCAGAGTTAAATAAATAAATCTGAAATTATTATTATTACTGTCCAAATACTTTGTCTGGATAATGGTGATGTCAGAAATGAGCCTACTTTGCTGCAAGGGACCACACAGTCAAATAATCCCTCTGCAGCTATCAAATGGTTTAAATGTCCTCTTTTATTATTAGTCTGAAAACTAGACATTGTTTTTGTTCGAGACATTTCTAAGTATGTTAATCCTTCAATAAGAAATATACTGACTGCCGATTATCGTTCTTAAATTTCCTTTCTTAAAATCCACCTTGCCTCCAAAACGTACAAAGCAGATCCATCCAGTGAAATGAGATTATAAACCATAATGAAGTTATTTTGTCAAGCATCACTCAACGCAGGATGACATTTTAGATTGGAGGAAATAGACAGCCCAAACTTTTCTGGGGGAGCTTATGGTCCCACCAACCATATTACACCATCCATAAAGATGTCAAGGCATCACAAATCCCTTTATCTCACCGCCATTTCCACTGAGATGCCGATTATCCATGCCGTGCGAGACACATTATGCAACAGAATAAGAGACTTGCCATTCAAAGTTAATGGGATTATATTTCAGTCTGTGCCGCTCCGACATGTCTATAAACAGGGTTTTGCTGAGGGGAAAACTTTTTTGCAGTCTTAAATTTATCAAGACACAATGGCTCTACATTCAGGAAGTGTGGTTAATCTATTTAGATGCGTTTTCAATCGCTCATTCTGGCCCTGTGGTTATTCACATAATTCTGCTGAAGTTAGGTTTTGGGGGAAACAAAAAGGCATGTGTCTTGCACCATTAATAAAAAACACTAATTTTCACTGAAAGTGTTGCACACATTCGAGGCCAGAAAGTGAAATGACACTAAAGGCATCCCTTCTGGCCAGTTTAGCATTACAACATTCAATGCATGATCAGTTGAGTTGACTTTTCAATAGCTGAGCAGAGGGCGATTGTTTCAAAGGGACGATAGACTGTGTTAACTCGAATGGGAGGAGGAGAAGTGAAGGGCAAAGGGCAAAATCTTACATGAGTTTCCTCTTTCTCTGATGCCCAATAAAATGGTGAAAGGACTGAAATTGAATGGCAGGGATGGGGTCACTGAGAGGCACAATAGTAACTGAGGAGAGAGGAAATCTAATCAGCTTGGAGATGCTAATTTTATGGAGCACCAATTAAGGAGAGTTTTTTATGACACTTTTTTGAGAAAACAAAACAGCAGAGCTGTCCCCTCCTGGTTGGGGGTCCCTGGTCGAGTGGCCCTCTGCACTAGTGAAATGCCCCCCTCCTCTCTGCCTCAGCCTCAGCAGCATTGAGCCCAGGCTCTAATGGGATGGCACCTCCTTTATGCCTGCCCTCGCCCACATTGGGGAAATGAGGCAGTGTCTGTTTGTTGTTTTGGAAGGCTGTGTGTCCCGTTTATCACTGTCAGAGCACAGAAACACACAGAAAGAGGAGGACTGAAGGGGGGGCTCTGCTGTCCAATCTGTCCCGCTTTGGGCTTTACGACCACGGGCCCCACGTGGCGAGTACCCCACCTTGGACCCATACATCTCCATCTCTGCCTTTCGGACACCGACAGGCCTTTGTATCGGCTCACTCCGGCTGCCAAGATATGCGTCTGCGCTGCTAACGGGGGCCCGGGTAGAACTGCTAACTAGACAATGACGGGAGATCCAAGAGGGCCAATGTTTAACCAGTGAGCGGCCCACTCACGCCCCTGCCTGGCCCCATAGCCCCCTGTGCCTTTGTGGGCTCAGGGTTAATCTTTTAAAGGCCGGAGCTGGGGCTCACCCCCTCCTGCCCACTGTCCCCCAAATATACTGCCACACAGTCACTAGAGCTGTACTTTTACGGGACCTTTTGTTTAAGGGCCGCGTATTTTGCCTTTAGGTCTACAGTCCTTCATTACTCTCAGATCCTTAAATCTCCTTAGGAATCAACACACCATGAATCATAGATTACTTGGAAAATGAAGCAGAGAGAAAACTTACAGGGATGCTTTGTAATCAATAGTGCTTGATACATGTAAATGAAATCATTCATCAATGCTTGCTAAAATTAAAGATATACATAATAGGTTGTGAAACGTATCATGGTTTGGTTTGTCAGACAGAATGCCATCCAACAACAGCTGCAACAGGTGGATAATTATCTGATACCCTGAAGTGCTCCTTTTCTCTTCTTCCTTTCCTCCGCTGCCCCATTTTTCCATCTTCATGCACATGGGAGAAATGCACCGCTTGGCTCTCTCTTTCATCGCTTCTTCTCTGTATCAAGCATTTATGAGCCCTCGTAAACACGTATTGATATTTAATGCTGTGCTCAGCAGGGTCTGCTGGGTCAAACTTAGAGGCCCGTTCCTCTCCGAGACAGGAAAAGTGAGACAAAGAATGATATCAATAACAAAGGTGCTATAAATCTACACTCATGCCACACAGCCATATGACACAGCTTGGTGTGGTATCTGAGAAACAGGATTGCTGTTCTTTGCTCTGAGGGGAGGAATCTTGGTACCTCTTTTCATGAAGAACTGGTAATATGTCTGCATATGTGAAGATTTTGCATATATAACATTATAACATTTGCTTAGCGACCACATAAAGATTAAAATAATCAAAGGGTAATGATTATAATTGCGCTACCAACTGTATAACAACATAGCTGTGATGAAATGGGTCACAAAGTGCTTTACAGAGTGGCAGCAAACACATAAATAACATCCAAACAACAGTGTAATTATAATGCGTGCAACAACAAATAAAAAAGTTATTAGAACAAGCAGCACCAATAATACAAACCTCCAAGATAATAGAATATATTAAGTGTAATTTAAAAAAATAAAAGAAATGTTTATTTTAAATGTATATTGTTGTATTGTATATTTAGGTTATTAAAACTGGTAAAAAAAAAAAAAAACTGCACAGAGCAGTTTTGTGTTACAAATTTCTTTCCATACTCAGATGAACTTTACTCTGTTATAGTGTTCTCAGATTTGAAACAGAAAATGTACCCATATACTCAGAGCATTCCCCTGGGTGCTCTCTGTGTCATCTTTTCCAATTCACTGTGTGTGGAGCAGCTCCACACTTTATACTTGATGGCATTACAAATAAGAGTTTAGTACATAGCTTTGGATATGGGAGAAAGTTGTTCACTAATATATTTGGACTGTCTAAGACCAAAGGAATAACATCTATGAATTTTGAAATAGGCACTGTGTTTCCTTGCTGAGCTGCAGAAGAACAAAGCAAAACAAAGAGGGAATTTTCCACTAATAACACAGCAACTTTTGAGTTTACCCATTTGATTAGACTAAATTAGACTGGTGAAGTCTCACTACAGCGTTGGCTAAACTCTGAAATGTATTTTTGCACAGGATGACCACTGCGTCCTTAATCTCTTATATCAGAGGAGGTCTCTTCATGGCAAGCATCAAGAGGAAGAACAACTACAGCAACCAGTATCTCTTTCAGTGTGAACATGTGAGTATTGTTTTCAAACAGATTTGAAAAAAAAAACCCCTGTCCTTAAAGGGTAACTCCACTGACTCCATTAGCTGCCTTTCACATCTTCTTTGAACGTGACTCTTATCTAAAATCCTTGTTGGATAATGACTGTCAGGTCTTATATCTTAAAAATATGCAAAAAGACTGACATGAGATCACTAAAGGTGATATCTGAACCAAAATATGAAACAACTTTACTCAGTGACATCAGTGTGACACGTTAAGAACACTGCCCCCCTTCTTCCCTCCACTAGTTAAACAACAAGAGGTCTATAAACCACAGGGTCATGGCCTGCTTTTTGTCAGCAGAGCAACACAGCCACTCTGAGTTTGTGCTTCATATTATGTGTTTGAGTGTCACTGTGTGTGTGTGTGTGTGTGTGTGTGTGTGTGTGTGTGCGTGTATGTGTGTGTATTTTTCTTTCATCAGTCACTCCTATGGGACACAGTCACAGATCCGCAGTGGGTGCTGTCCATGTTACAGCCATGTTGGACACTGGATGATAATGTGCCACGGGAGCAGATCTCCTCATCAGTATTCAGATCCAGCCATATGTGAATTAAGGTTTAATGTGCGTCCATAATCGCCCACCTGAGCCCTTCGTGTGTGTGTGTGTGTGTGTGTGCGTGTGTCATGAAAGAAAGAGGCTGGGGGTAAAGAGAGCAAAAGAGCAAGAAAGGAACAGATAAGATGAAAATGACAGACTGAGGAGATTTGGTAGAATTTCAAATGGAGGATTTCACATTCAGTTTTTGCACTTTAATGCCAGTCCAATTAGATACACAGAGATACAGAAAGTGAATATTACAGCAATAAAGCTCCATAAACACTTCTTTCACAGTTTTCAGACAAGGCGTGTGCCCATTGAGCTAAATTGCAGTTATTCATTTCACTACATCAAGATAACAGCCAAAGAACTCAATTGTGTGTCACTAACAAGTCTGATGCCTTCAAAAGACCATTACTTAAAAACAGACACACTTGATTCAATGGGTCTGCAGTGGCTGTATAGAAACCAAACACATGTGGGCGAAGACACACTCTCACTGACCATTGATCGGCTCGTCAATCACGGGCCAATGAGGATAGCCAGTGGCCACCAACACTCAGGTTATTGTGTGCAGTGACCCCGGGGTCAGCAGTAAGTAGCTGAGGACTGAGCCCCACACAAAGGGACAGCATCATGTACGATCCATATACAGTGGCGTCGCCGCCGGCACCCTTATGAATAGACACATGGCAGGCCTATCCACAGATGGGACAGAGACGAGGGAGGGAGAGCGGGGGGGCTGTGTGTGTGTGTGTGTGTGTGTGTGTGCATGTGTTGCCGTGGTGAAGGAGCACATGTGGAGGTAAAAGACTGAAACAATGGTGCTGATGAAAGGCAGGAGTCGTGCCTGGGTTTCAGGGAGGGAGATTATTGGGTGAGCAGGTCCCCCTGTTTTATCAGGCTGGATAACACAGAGACGAGGGGGGATGGCGGGGGGGCAAAGAGTGGCAGAAGTCTGCAGACCGCCGACACAAAGCCGCCCCCATGCACCAGTGAGCGGCCAACTGTTCAAAAGTGTGACCAGCACAATGCTGAACAGATACACTTTGTGTGTGTTGTGTAGAAGTGTGTGCATCTGTATAGGCTTGCAGGCTTGTGTGTGTGTGTGTGTGTGTGTGTGTGTGTGTGTGATTTTTTGATTGATTAGGATTTGCCAGGTTACAGTTGAAATTCCTTTTCTAATCTATCACAACTTTACAGACTCAAACACTTATTCTTATGTACATATAATTACCCTTGTATTTAAATCAATCCATATTATTTTACTATTGATTCATTGAACAAGCTCATTTCAATGAAATGACCAAATTGTTGTGTTTTTGTTACCACAGAATGAGCCATTTTTATCTACATAGGGAGTCCTTGTTCATGGAGATCGCCATATTGCATCCCAATGTTTCTACAGTGGCCCAGAACAGACAAACCAAACACTGGCTCCAGATAGGGTCATTCATGTTTTCATGTCTATGACCGTAGTTAGTAGCCCCTCCACGATGAGAAAACACATTTGAAATGTCTGAAAAACACTTTTTTTTAGCGTGAAACTGTTTCATTCAGTGTTTTTACCAGTTTAAAGGTTCATTCTCACTGCCGCGATGTGGAAATGCGGGACGGATTTGCGGAATATTCGTACAGCGCTTTTCTGTGTTAAACCATACAGTACACACAGGCGCGGTACAGACGCGGTGCGGAATTTCGCGTTGTTGTGTTCCAATTCTGTACAGTGTGTGCGGGTGTGGGTGAACATGGACGCGAGTACCAGCAGCAGCAGCAGTGACCTAGCAAGCTAACGTTTAACAAGCGCCAACATCAACTTTCTTTAGCACTTACCACTCTCACCGCAGCCACCAAGCTGGACAATGGACTGCCAGACATTGTCCTTTAATTCACTGTTCATAAAATCATCCCGTCTTCAATCAAAAAGGATGGGGTGCTGTGAAACGAGGTTTATCAACCTTTCTCCCATACTGTCCTGCCTGACTGGATTTTGGACTCTCCTGGGTCTGCGCGACTATAAACAATTTCATTGGCCCAGCTGTGTAGTTCCGCTGGCGAATTCCGCGGGGGGTTAAAGTCTGAACGGAAACTTTTTTCACCGCATGAAAGTTCCGCCCTGGTGTGCAAACTTCCATAAGAACCCATGAAATCAACTTTTATATTTTCCCACAAGAATAATCCGTGCAGATATTCTCCCTCAGTGAGAATGGACTTTAAATCAGCAGGTCTGTTTGTGTTGGAGAGGAGAGTCCTCTGCGTCTTCCTCTCTCTCTCTCTCTCTCTCTCTCTCTCTCTCTCTCTTTCTCTCTCTCTCTCTCGGCTTCCAATAAAGACCTCTTAAAATGTCTGGATCTGAAGTGATCAGAGAAAAAAGGCGAGCAGGTGCTGGGCTAGCAGCCCATCTCCGACATGTATTGAAGAAACACTGATTTGTATTCATGTTTAGACCAGTTTAAATCACGTGGTCCACTTGTTTTGGAGAGGAAGAGACCTCTGCAGGTAACTCATCTCAAAGAGCACTGACAAAATTCTAACCGGGAGAAGTTTCAGCTGGTTGCAATCTGCAGTTCTCACCACTAAATCCCTACTAAAAATGACACATGGTTCCTTTAACCCTATTGGTATAATAGCCATGCAGATGAGTTTGGTTTCATTTGCCCAGCTTTTAAGATATCCGTCTCCACCCAAATAAATTTAAAAAACTACGTACAAAAAAAAAAAAAAACAGCAGTGAGGTATCCTTCCAGAAATGGTGCCCCCATCTCTCTGAGTAATTCACAGATGTATCTTTAAATTGTTTTCATTGTATATATTATCAAAAATAACCACTCTGAAAACTATTGAGTGTCCATTTTATAGGGGGTGATGAATGACTGCATAAGGAAGGGTTCTTGGACACAGCAGCTGTTTCATCTTGGACCTTTGCTAACTTTAGAGCTTACTCTAGTGAGCTTAACTTCACTAAACACAGGTGATAAATGTAAAGTTAACAGTAGGAGAAGGATAAATGAAAAGACTCATAAAGTCAATCTGATTGATGTGATGTAATGTCCAATTTACAGCATTATCGTAAATAATGTAAGCTAACATTAACCACAATAAGCTGCTGGTCAATCCAAACCAAATAAGGCTGTCACAGTAAAACTCCTGAGTGCATTTTATTGGGTACCTTTTTTCATTTCTAAGAAGAAGAGCATGTTATTTATTCTTTTAGAGGGCACAAAGTCTCACTTTAGGATGTGAATCTTTCTCATTTAGTAGTGACAGTCTTCAGGAGGCCGCCATCATTTGGGTCCCAGCAACCTGAAGGCCAACATCTGGACCCGGGCCCTACACCTCCTGATGACGGTCTGCTCGGCAACCGGTTCTGCTCTTTCCCCTTTCACTCTCTACCCCTCTCGGCTGTCTGTCCTCCCTCGGTGTCCCCCTGGGGTAATTGTGGGGTAATTTATGAAGTTCTAGCAGCATGGAGCAGGTCAGTGTATGGGACAGCCTGCTGACCGAGCCCCATTCAGCTCCAGCGGAGAAGGCCTGGACTCCTTTTATCCTATCCATAATCAGCATCTCTCCGTGGGCCTGTATCCCCCCTTCTGACTCCTCTCGCCCCGCAGCTCTCCACAGCATGTGACCCTCCGTGGCCGCTTAAAGATGAAGGGGAAAGTTATTGGACTCTTTAGTGACTCATAAACATCCTAGGGGATTTTCATAGCGCCTTTGTGTCTTTTTGTTGTGGCCGAGATAATGCAATTGTTTCAGGCAGTGTAAATGAATAAATCACCGAGTAGTTTGTCCCAGCGGTGAGAGATAACAAAGGGCAGCACTCTCAGTTCTTAGAAACACTTGTCAGCCCGTTCAGACACTTTGTGAAACAATTTTATATCTCTCTCCCCCATTGGTACTCAGAGGGAAACGTTAAGATCCATAGATGAAGCAAACCAATTTCACATATCTGCTCCTGCTGATCACTTCTGCTATGATCTTGATCTCTGAGCCTCAATATCTAAGCGACATTGAGAAAAATGGCGGTAAACAAAAGCTTCTGTGCGTTCTCTATGGGTTCTGCTCTCAACCACATGCCCAGATTAAAGCTCAGTGTGTGTATACAGAAGATCTTGCCACTGATCCTGTTAAACAATGACCAGCGGAGAGAGAAAGAAGCCTTATGGTACACAGCGCAGGTTTGCTCTTCAGCTTAGTGCTTTATTGAGCCATGATAGGCCTTAATCTAGCCTGATCCTCTGTCACTACAAGCATATGCCTGTGATAATGCCCTCATTTTCTGGTCACCTGAGCACTTTCATTGGAGTGCAACCAGTGAGGCCGCAGAGAGGGGGTCTATAAAGCCTAAAAAAAAACTCTTGAATTGGATGAAGGGTCCTGAAAGGTGGCATCCAGAGAAGAAAGTCAAACACCCTGATGGAGGGTTAAAAATTGGCGGATTATGTGGAAACATGGAGGGTGGCTACGCTTTCATCTGTAAAATACAAAGCTGAGAGATCCTTGTGTCTCACTGTGTGGCCCGTTGCCTCAGCAAACACATGAATAAGAATAAGAATGAGCAGGAGAATAGGATTTATCAGGCTCATGCATATAGTGATGGAGTAAGAGAAGGACTGATTACACCCCCTTTATTCAGCCAACAATGATCCATATATGTGTTCTTAGTGATACTTTTACTAATACGCAACTGCTCTTAGCTGTTTCACATTGATGCACTGTATTCCTATGAGTGACAATCGCACTAATCTAACTTCATGTACACTTAATGAGCAGACTTGGCACATTTTTCCTCAGTTTATCGATAATTTATTAAGACCATTAAAAAAACATCATTGATTGTTTTCTCCTCTTTGGAGTGTGGAGAGCACGATGAAAGCTGTGGCACAGAACCAGCCATTAAAAGCTCTGAAAGACTGGAAAAGAATGAAATCTGGCGTGTTGTGTCCAACGTAGTTAATTAGGACCTGACCCAATTAGCAGAGGAGAGTCCAGCAGCCATGTTGGCTCTGAGCCTAACGATGGAAAAATCCATATGCTCCAAATAAATGGCCCATGTTGGCTCTCAAGGTTCCCCAATTATAATATCACTAAATGTTGGCTGAGCCAAAGCCCCCTGCGGGGCCCCCCTCATGGAGCTGTGGTGGGGGGTCCTGAGGGCTCTCTTGATTCCCTTTCCTAACTTTCTGTGGGTCCTTGAGTGTTTGAGAAGGATTTCTTACTTTGAGAGCACACACACACACACACACACACACACACACACACACACACACACACACACACACACACACACACAGTGAGGTTCACACAGAACAAAGTGAGCTTCAAGTCCATCAAAATTAAAACATGCAAACCCCACATTTTATATTTGGAAATCATACGTATGAGGCTCATGCATTATGTAACAGCACAACCAAACAAACTTGGTCTACACATAGGTACGAAAAATGGGAGGAGTGACTTCATACAACATGAAGTGGGACGCTTATTTATTTACGTGTCCATGTGGAAAAGGATATGTAGGAGAAACATCAAGAGCACAATGAATAAAAGAAGCAGAGCACCACAAAAGAGATTGATCCAGCTGCATCACATCATGGAGAGGAGTCCCCCAGTCTCTACCCTTAAACAGAACTGAGAAGATATGCCAGTCAAAATAAGTAGAGCTGTGGGGACCTTGCTCCTCATTAAGGAAGAGACATTTTTGATATCTAAATTGGGTACTTAAAGGAATTGGTCTTGAGGCCTTGTTTAGATTCCACTAGATTTGCTCTCAAATAACAGAATTTCATTGAGAACAGTTGGAAATTTAGTTTATGGATGGACATGTTCAGGTGAAACGCAGATTGACTCTGAAATGTGTTTGGGTTATTCATAAATGTTAACCAGTGTTGGAAGTAACAGAATACAAGTAACAAAAACACAAAATTTGAGTAACTGTTTTACATTGCAATAACAGTTTAAATTGATGGTTTTCTTAATAAAGTTACTGTCTTTAAAATACATTACTTGAATGGATTACTTTATGTGTTTTTGTTATATGTGCTCTAATACTGTGTCCTAACTGAATGTAATGTGAGCGAGTGTCTGCGACAAAATCAGTTTGATTCTCTGTTGGAATGTCCATGTAAACTTCAAGCAAGGCAACGCTGCTGATTTGAGCTGAACTTTTGCTGGATCCCCTGTTTGTATTCAGTCATGTTGCTTGCTGTGAAAGCTTCAATAGACTAGCAGCGGCTGATTCATGAAGTTGAAAAGAGGAGCTATCTGTATGATACCTCCTCATTTCACTGCAAAAGCCTAATCAGGTGACAGCTGGCTGGAGGGAGATCATCAGGGAGCTGAAAGTTTCTGGTAAATGGCCATTGCTAACAGCAACCTTCTTGCTGCTGACTGTGTTGTATGTCATTTCCAGTAAATATTACAAAATAAAACGTATGTTTTGACGTAACAGAAATGCATATTTAATGCAGTCAGAGAGCAATGCTTGTTTGCTGTTAAGACACGGTGTAAAATTCATTTTACGCATTTCCCAAAAACAGATTTTAGAAAAATTGTGTGTAGTGCACCTGCCGCACCACAACGGCAGAGGAGTTGCAAAGCCAGGACACTGACAGTTGTTATTGGCATGAAATAAAATTCCTAGACAAATGAGCTCGGCAAGATGATTTTGAAGCTTTCAAAAAGTAATCCAAAGTATTTAGAACACGCCACTTAGTTTGAGTAATCTAACTGTAATACCTTGCAAATTACAGTTTAAGGGCATGAGTACTGTGTACTGGAAAAGGGAGGTGACAGCATACAGAATTTGTTGTCGAATACCGAAAGTGTGTATTTTTTTTCTCCTTTCTTTTAAAGAATGAGATGTTGATAATGTTGTTTTGTATTGCATTTGGTGATTTATCAGTCACATGTCTAATAAGTGAATGTTGTATAAGGAAACTAGAGAAAGCCGCACCACAGACACCACCCTGATTATGGTTCTTACAATTGTGCATGTCATTAGGAAATTAAATAAAGTAATGGACACATAGTTAATATCAAAATAAAATAATAAACAGGCAGAATAAAGAAATATCTAAATCACATGGTGGTTTGAGTGTATCAAGCCACAAACAAACCACAAACAAATTGCAAGTCTGTGGTAAATTCAAATCCTCTCCACAGTTTCTAGAACAATCATCAAGATGCACAAAGACGCCCACGGCCAGAGGAGAACTTCTGCTGCTGTTGAGTAAATATAAACCAGGGTGTCCAACTGTGCACCGAGAAGAGAAAAGCAAACGAGCCATCAGATGATGGAAACACATGACGCCTCTTAAATGTTTCTTCCACTCCAACTCAATAAAACCTTGTATAATGGCTGTGCAATTATTGTGCTCCAGGCAAGAATCGATGCTGCATCCAAGGTGGAATGTTTTTGCAAATCTCTTATGCTGCTACCGCTGATGGTGTAACACATGAGTATTATCATATTTTCAAACCACTGGCCCTCCAGCGTGGCCTCACTGGAGGCTTTGCTTGGCAGAAGGCGGCAGGAAATTCCTGAGCTGAGCGCTGAAATCCAGCCTCTGAACACCAGAGACAGAGAGCTGTTGAAAAGTCAGCCTGATCCAGCCACAAGATTATATCAACAGATACATGCTGGACATGAAGTCAGGAAGGAATTTATATGTCAAGAATGGAAACTTCTGTACCTGAGATACAGCTCCTGTAAAGTTTGTCTTGTGTTCCTGACTGCCGCGGTTTCATATCAAGAGAAAGAAAAAGTACTTTAAGAAAAGAGTGAAAGAAAAACCTGAGAAAGTGCTAGTAGCTTTACGGTTGAATTAGGGGAAGACAATGCTGTGCCCACTCTTTAGTATCTTTTTAACTACCTCCTCCCCATCTGAAGGACCCCCTTCCAGTGATAGTGATGTGATTTCACAGACTGTTTGGGAAGCCAAGTCAAATTTATCTGACCTCTTTTGTCTCCAGCTCCTGGTTGAATTGTACCTAGTCTGCCATTAACGCTGCTCTTTACATGTTTAAGTACCTCATATGGTGCTTCATACCTTTCCCCAGAGTGTCTCATGGATACCATATGTAAATAAGGCCTTGAAGGCATCATATATCTGGTGTTATGGAATGGGCAATAGAAATGTTTTTTTTCCACTATTGAGCAGATCTGTGGTTCAAACTCACACTTTTACCTCACTTTCAAAGTTTGTATAGTGAGCAAAGCCCTATATTTGCGCATAATTATAGTTCATTTTTTCCATTTACCTCATGTATTACTTTGCCTGGTTGTTTTTTTACGTGGTGGGGTGGGAAACAAATTATCCTAAATATTGAGGGGGACGTGCCCCAGACATGCACCAGTATCTTCAATAGAAGTTTGCGCATAGTCCTAGTTAACAGGGTGTACAGCTTAACACAACATGTGAACATACCCCTGTTTTGGTTAATGTGTAGGGGGCTCATCAGGGTTGGGTGAGTTAAACGTGGGTGTGGGAAGGTGAAGTGGGGGCTGCAGGAAGGAGGTGTGTGTGTGTGTGTGTGTGTGTGTGTGTGTGTGTGTGTTGGGGAGGGGGGGTGTTTAAGTGTGTCCCTTCTGCAATTGGTTGTGGCTCTAAGTGTCTCATTATGCAGCTTTATTGTTCCTTTGTTATGCCGGCGGTATAAATACACCCCAGTGGGTGACAGTTGAGACAGACTCACTCACTGTGGACAGACCGATCTCAGACTGAGCAGCACAAACTCTAAGAGAAGTGAGACTGACACTACAGGGAACTGGAACAACTTCAAAGCAGAGAAGCAGGAAGCATCTGTAGAATTTAAACTCTAGCTCCCAGCATTTAGAGTAGTATTTTTGGACCTTTTTTTTTTTTTTTTTTTAAATTTGTGCCCCAATTGAACCGAGATGGATTCCGACTCTGGCTCCATCTGCAGCCGCTCCTCGTCCCCAGACCTGGTGGTGGACGACTCTGCTGGGAGCTTCTTCTCCAACAAGATGTTCCAGACATACTGCCAAGAAAACAGAGCAGACAGCGAGGCCAGCCAGGGCAGGATGAAGCGCTGCAGTGGGGGCGGTAAGACCAAGAACAGGTCTGAGCTCAACAAGGATGAGGTGCAAGACCTGAGACTGAAAGTCAACAGCCGGGAGAGGAAAAGGATGCATGATCTGAACCAGGCCATGGATGGGCTGAGAGAGGTCATGCCCTACGCTCATGGACCTTCAGTTCGCAAGCTGTCAAAAATTTCCACCTTGCTGTTAGCTCGCAACTACATCCTCATGCTGTCCAGCTCCTTGGAGGAGATGAAGAAGTTGGTGGGGGATGTTTATGGCGGCAGTGCTGCCGCCCAGAGCCGCACCGCTGCCCACTCCGCTATCACCCCTGCAGCCCCCACTGCCCTCCACCCTCTGCATCCTCTGGCCCAGTCTCTGCACTCTCTTGTGGCCAGCACGCCCTCAGCTCTCCAGCATCACTCACCTTCTCCTGCTGCAGCCCCAGCCCCGCACTCTCCTCCATCCACCAGCTTTCTGGGTTTTCACGCTCCAGTCCAGGGCCTTCTGAAGGACCCCCTGCACCTAGCCAGCTCCTACAGGCACTTCCCCGGCATGCCCTGCCCCTGTTCACTCTGCCAGCCTTTGCCCACCACTACCTCCACATTACACAGCCTGTCTATGACCAAGTGAGCAGGACTCTCTTAAAAAACTGACCTCAACTGTTTGTTTCCAATGAACCAAGCAGCTCAAAGGCTGTTAAACAAACTGCTACAATGATGGCTGGTGCCAGAGCTTGTACATACTGTATATATGTTCTGCCATGCAAACTGCTGCTATTTTTATCAATTGTCTTTTCTGCATTGTTTATAAAGAAATATTCTAAGTACATGCAGGATTTTACCAGAGTAGCAAATACAGTAATTTATCTGATATTTGTGATGATGAAATGTTGTCAGAAATTGAACTGGTGTGTCCAATTGTGCTGGATTTCTATTTTCCTAAATTAAAATGTTGCTATGATAAAACAAAAAAAATGTTTGTGTTCTTCTTTTCAGAAATGTGATCCTTAAGACTATACTATATACTATACAATACTATATACTAGTATTTTTTTCTGTGATGGCAGTTGTTTGTCTGGTAGTTTTGCCTGAACAAGTCATATTTTTAAAAGTGAACAATGTCTGCCAGGCTGTTTTTACAAGGCAGCTACTTTTCTGTAAGACTTTTAGACACATACTGACAAATACACAGCAGCTGTATCAAAACAATACAGCCGCACCTTCCTTTACCAAACAGAAGGGGTTTTATTGGTGCTTTGGAAGGACAGGCGAGGAGTGTAAAAATGGATATTTAAGAAAGGGTGTCACTGGTTGCTAACCAGCTTTGGACAGACTAACCTCTAAAGAGCTAAAGAAGGACAGAAGGACGAGACAATACGCCAGCACAGTGGCTGAATGTGGTGTTCTAGAGCCAGGGGACCATCCATCTTCACCTCAACAGGGAGTAGGAGATGAAAGGACGACACAGGCGCCAGGAAGGCGCGTCACTTTTGTCTGACACAGGCGAGGGACATAGCCATGTCCTTAGCTCTAGGCCAACGATTTGTCTCTGTCTCATGAGAACATGGATATAGGCACACAAAGGGCAAATTTAAAGCAGAGGACATAATGCGGTCAGTCTAAAAACAGGTGAAAAGCACACAGGATATTCTTTTGTAAATATTTCCACACTTATAACACACATTTGCAATCACATTTTGTTGCATTTGTGTTAAAAATCAAGTGCTAGCTAATTCATAACAATGATTAATCCACTAAACCACAAACATAACTATTATACACACTGATTGCCATGAACATGATTTAGTCAAACAACCCCAACAATGGCTGGCCTTCACTTAGCAACAAATCAAGCGTGTAAAATACATGCTTATCCTCCCACGGCTGACAGATGAGTTGGAGATCAGGGGAGAAATGAAGAGATGTAACTCATTCTCACCCACCTCCCTCCACCTCCTCCTCCTCAGAGCCACTGAATGGGTTTGAACAATAGCCATGCGTGGGCCACAAAGGCCGGAGGAGTCCAAGCTCTCGTGCCTGAGACATAGACCCCCTCCATTCAATCTACATTTCATCATGGTAACAAGCGCTGTCGGGCCAAAAGGCCTGACACCCTCACTCACCACAAAGGCGGTTAGCTCTAATATATGAGGCTATTGACACTGAAAAGAGCCCCTGTCAGTAGCTGGGGATTGTCAGCTGTGGGATGTCTCAGTGGGGGGAGGCAGCTGCCAGCCAAACCAAGCGGCGGAGCTTCTGTCGTGGGGACTGGCGTTGCAGCGTCACCTGGTCCCTGGTCCCTTGACACAGAGACCCCGGGTCCTCCCACACGGCCCCCCTTTACTTGGGCACAGGTGGGAATGGGAAGCAGAACACATTGTGGAGATTAGAGGGGATCTGCCTCCCTTTGCTCTAGGTAGATAATTAGAGACATTGACTTGTGCAAAGCTGGTGTTTCCTGATCAGCACCAGATGGTGTTAACCCACGGTGTGGCATCAGCAGTCTGGAGCATGTGTGTGTGTGTGGGTGTGATATGTGTGGTGTGTAATGGATATGCTTCTTAAATCATACAATATGGACAGGTCCTCTGTGTGCCATTATGGTCAGCCGCTGCTGTCATCACAGTGCTCTTTAGCATACGCTAACCAGCAGTGGCAGCTCTGGTTTAAGTCATAATGTTGTGCACAATTACCTCTGAAAATTAGACACAGTGATACAGAAGAGGCTAATTTTAGCAGCAGTGGAGGATTTAGATCCTTACTCTAAGTAAAATAAGTAATACAACATTGTAAAAAATGTGAACGTATAGAAGTATTGTCAGTAAAATGTGTGTAAAATCATAAAGTATAAAAGCACTTGTTTTACAGTGTTCTATAGCCTACATGCACATCACAGCATTATCAGCACTGATTCATTAAAGTGTGACTAGCATTTTTGTAGTAGTTGATCAGGCGGAGGTTTTAACTACTTAACTAAATGTTGGGCAGTTTAATCTACAACATATACATTTCGGTCAGTTGTATCATTAAAATCCTGTTTTGCAGTGCAGTAACAATACTTCAACATGTTTTTAATCATATGTTCAAAATGCTTTACTACTAACCAGTGTCTGCATCTTGAAAGAAGAGAGAATAAAGTTAATTATGGCACCAGAAGTTACATAAAGGTAATTGTAGTAAATTCTTGACACAAGTTAAATTGTATTGAAGATAAGTAGAAATTTACAACACTGGCAGATTTTTATGAGAAAAATATTTGCCTCTAAAATAAAAGGAAGAAGGAGTAAAGCATGAAATGCAAATACTTAAGTAAAGAAAAAACACATTAAACAGTTTTTACATTGGCAGATCTGGCATCTGTAGGGAAAAAAGAAGGAGATGAAATGTTCAAATATGCACATGCTGTATTGTTTTATTGTTTGTTTGTTTTTTTGTAGGGATTTCTGGGTGCAGTGAAGGGGCAGAAAAGTATGCCTAGGATGTCAAATGTGCTTCGGGTATTATGTATTTAATGTAAATATAATGGTTAATGGTTAATGGTTATAATGGTTACTTAATCACGTATTTGAAGAAGAATTGCAAAAAATCAAAGACAACCTAAAGGATGCAGTAATGATGCTACACATTCCCCTTTTCGTGCATGAAATGTCATGGAAACACCACGCATGGCCATGTAGACAGATGGATAAGTTAACTGCTTCAGATACTGATCAATAGAGGAGTACTTGTCCCAACTTGGCTCAGCACAACCTGCATTGACAGAGTTAATTAGGGGACTGAAAGACCCAATTAAGGGGATTGAGGGGCTGGACAGGGGAGACATATTGAGGGACATACGCACACATTGTGCAATGTCTGGATAAGGGGGAACTTCAATTAAGGGAGAACACACTTCCAGGGGCTTGTTGCCTGTTCTTTTTCATTTTGTGCTCAGTAAAGCCTA